>NC_137501.1:30537165-30897165 GCF_041902795.1 Electrophorus electricus | reverse complement strand
AGAGCCACATATCATCAAAGTAGCTCAAATATGTTTTCATAAAGATTTGTTTTCGCACACCTTTGAAAACATTACATTCTTGCAAACAAACAAACAAGCAAAAAAACCTTTGTTCAACCTTATGTGAACACAGTATTTAAACAACATACTTCTGGTTATTTACTGAAGCATGTTCCAAACCTTCTATGTTAAAGTAATATTTTTATAAATTATTATACATTTTATAAAAACTTTACAGAATATTGTCTAGTTTAACTTAGTGGACTTTTAATGTATACCAAGGTCAAATACGAAACATAATTTGGGTTTACATCTGAATTAGGAAGAATTATTTCTTGCTGCCTATCGAGATGGTGCACCATGTTACTGTCCCAGTTTCAGAGGATTCTATTCCCAGGAGCTAATGTTCCTTAAACTTTGCTCTGCTCTTAGCAATCATCTAAACACCATCAAGCTCTCAACACCGGTAACAAAGACTGTATCAGCATCAAAGACAGTACATCACAAATATTACCAAAACACATACTTTGGAAAACAAAAAGATAATTTGAATCCCTTAGAAAGGAATCTTTAGCTGATTATTTCAGGAAAAACACATTTAAAAAGACAGATGATAAAGGGAATTTCAGGTGACAAGCATCTTGTGGAGCTAAATCTTCAAAAAACTATTCCATCAGGTCCCCACTAGGTACTGAGCGGGTGTCTGAACTCATGCAGGCATTTCCTGCTGGGGTCAGTCTGCAGTCAGGCGCAGGGAACTAATGTTACCCTTAAAAGACCAGCTGACCTCTTTCTTCCAATCTATCCTTTTTCCCTTTCCTGTCCTCAGAGTTTTCTCTGTTCGTCTTAAGTGGGATCGGCAGTCTCGACATAAAAGATAGCATGTATCGAGAAGTCAGAAGTGTCGATGACGTGGAACCCATGAGTCCCACCCAAGACCCCTAAGTAGGATGCCCAGACAGGAAGCTGACTTGGGTGCCACTGTTGAAGATGGACATGAGACGATCTTCATCCATAGAGCTCAGCACGTCCATGTCGTCAAAGGTGACACTGATGGAGGGCATGGTCACAGGGCTGTCCACAATCTGGTCACTCTGCAGCAGGTTGGCGATGCTCGGAGGGAAATTCATCCAGGTTGCTGTGCTGTTCCCTGCGTTACTGACTGCCGACTCTGTGCCGCTGCCCGCGGTGTCGGAAGTGCTGGCCGTGGCGATGGTATGGCACACGGAAGTGGAGTTCCCAGATGCAGCCTCTCCGGGAAGTCCGCTCTGGCCCAGAAGCACCTGGAAAGCTTCGATGTCAATATTCTCCACGTCCGAAGTCTGAGCGTCGGAAAAGCTCGGGAACTCCGGAAGCTCTTCATCCACCGAGGGATCCACTCGGAAATTCCCCATGCTTGGGGCACTAAAATTGTTTTGGACATCTTGGGCTACGGCAGTCCCAGTGCCATCTCTTCGGGGGCCCACGTCAGTCTTCTCCGGAGCAGAAGACGTGAAGGACGTGTTGAAGGCAAAGTCGCGGAGATCGGACAGATTTACAGTGTGGAAGTCTTGGGAAGCGGGAAGCGGAGCAGCAGTGGCGGTGACTGCAGGCTGCACCGTCACACTGTTGAGGAACGGCCATGTGTCTCCAGCAGAGGGCACTGCTGCCAGCGGTTCCACTTTAGGCTGAGTGAACAGATGTCCTGAAGGAGTGGTACTGAAAAAGGGCTGAGTCTTCAATGAAGAAACGGATGACACAGGATTCAACACTAGAGAGAGAGAAAATACAACAGTTAAAAAAGGAGAAGCTAACAACCCATAAATGATAACAAACAGTATAAAGCAGTAGTTTGTCTATACACAAATCCAAATAATTTAAATATTACATTTTAAATCTATACTTTAAACAAAATATGCTTTCTTTCCTCTCGTGACTCAACTGGGGCTGATGCATAGTACCAAGACATCAGCGACTACTTAAATTCACTTTCAAATTTATTTATGTAGCACTCTTTACAACATACAGCCAAATAGCATCTTTACAAAAATCCGGGTGCAGACTACAGAGCTGCTCGAGTATGGAATTCTGTCCCCTAGCCAGCAACAGTGTTTACTACTTTCTAAATGTCATTATCCATTCATGTGAATAAAATATTTTCACATGTGTTGTCTTTATAACAATTAGAACTATAAAAAGTATGTTCATTCATATGATACAAAGAAAGATACAAATATAATATTTGTCCTTACATTTTATATCTCAGTTTGCCAGGTTTGGTCTTAAGCAAGAGATGTATTAGAATTTTCTCACAATTTCAGCAAAATAGATCAATATGTAGTTCTTCACATTAACACTAGATCACAGCTGCATCTAATTTAAGAACATACTGAACTGCCACTCAAGACATTCAACTGATGACAATACAATACTAAACTGCCAGAGTTAACCTCACTTTTGCAAACTAAAATATATCCACATTCTCAGTAGAAGACATTAAGTCTTTCAACCTTGATCAGTGCATTTACGACACTTGGCAGACGCTCTAATCCAGAGCGATTTACAAAAGTGCTTTGTCATTTACTCATAGTGCAAAGTGCTTTCAGACATTTCAAAATGTAACGTGTGACTTTCATGGTGAACACGTGACTGAACGTCCAGGTTTCTGTCTAGTAACAGATGATATGAGATTGGCTAAAATTAGTGACATGCCTTTCAGCCAATGACAATAATCACTACCTTATCCATCATACGAAGACAAAACCCAAGAGTCAGACTATCCTCCTCAGTACAGAAACAGAGAATGGTTTTGATTACAGTATGTGGATGTAAACACTCACAGTTACCATCGCGTTAAAAGACATTTTATTACTGTTCCCACAGAAATGCCAAAAAGCTTATGCCCAGTCCTGCTGTCATCACAGGAATGTTTTTAATTGTGTCCCTTTACCCACAGATTACCATGGAAATCTGAGTCATCATCTCCATTCCCACACCACCATCTCGGAGAATCTCCTGAAGATGGTCAAGAAAGGACAGGTTCTCCTGGTACCAGAGGAGTGCGGTGTGTGCGCGCGCATGCATATACCTGGCGTAGCACCTGCAGAAGTGGAGGACTTTGGACCTGGGATTGTCCTTCTGGCAGTGCTGATTGTCCTTCTCTCAATAGACATGGGAGCTAAACACAGACAGACACACAGATACACACACGAATTAGAATGTCGTGGCCAAATATGCTGACACACAAGGAATTTGGTGCCGGCTGCTGGTAATTCTCAAGAAATACAGGCAATATACATACACTACACAATAGACCAACAATTTAAAGATTATGTACAAGAGAACAACAATAAAGTGCCAGTGTGTGGTAATGCCAACATCAGTATGCGAGGGAAGGTGTGAAAGCATTATTTAATGTATTACAGTGCATAATTAAACATAAGCATCACCTTATTACAGACAAAAGTTGTGAGAGAGTGTAGGTCACGTGCAGAACTCACTTGATATGACGTTGCTCAGTTTAAGGTTCTGCAGCATGCCCTCTGTCCGCTTCCGTTTCTCCATCAGCCTGTACTCATCTGCTCAAAAAAACCAAAAACTCATCTGCTTTCAACAGTTTAAGGGTGCATGTATAAGGGAAAAGAGGGAATAGAAGGATTTTAAATACGCTGTTATTGAAATGTGAATCACACAGCAGAAACAAGGGAACTAAGAAGTGTGTGCTTGTTCAAACAACTCAGTCTGCATCTGCATTTACATTCAGTCTTTTGGCAGACACTCTTGTCCAGAGCTGCTTGTGAAAAAAACGTGCCGACAGTAGAAGGCAAAGTGATCAAATATACAGAGGGACTGAACACATGCAGTAACCTATAACATACAAGAATCTTAATCTAATTTGACAGAGTGATTACAAAGTCTGAGACTACCATTCTACACCATTATCTGGACCTGCAGATAAGCTTAATCCTGGCTGCTTGAACCAGCACTGCTACAATGGGATACAGGGAGCAGTCGCAAAGACAGCCCACACCCAATTGTCCAATCACTGCACTTCATTCCCTTTATGGAACGAGGGGAACCTAGTTTACGGTTTAATGGTGTTTCAAAGTGTGCAGGTGAAATGCAGAAGCAGATTAATCAGTCTGGGTTTTTACTCCCTCCACTCCAGCAGAAACAGGTTCCAACATCAAATGTGCCCCTTAGCTGCCCCCGTTATTCCCCCCCCACAGTCCTGATGATTAACTGTGCCTTTCATCACTCCATCAGCACACAATACTCAAGCTCACTGTTCAAACAGCAGCTGCCACAGGATATTAAAACCTGTCGTCAACATCGACACTCGGCCTGAGATTTCGATCGGTAACCACACAGCTTTTCTGTCTGCAGCCTTCACTCTGGCTGCTCCAGGTCAAACAGACCCCGTCAGTAAACCTGCTGCTCTAACCTAGCGTCAACCGTTCACTACACAACAAATTAAGTGTTTAGACGTGCCCATGTGTCTCATGACTCAGTAGTTTCTCTACTGGCCTGTTCTTGCTGGCACATTTGCAAAGTCTTAGTTAGAGGAATACAGGGAGTTTGGAGAGTGGCAGATGTAGAATGGAGGACCAAAGAAATAAATCCAGTGTGTGAGCACACACTTACAACTGAGGTTGTGACATCACCACTGACCTGGGTCAGAGGGCAAGTACTGGAAGTCCACGGGCTCGCTGACTTCCCGGTCCGACGGCCGGCGCAGCTGCATTCTCACACGGACGGGTTCGGTCAGGTTGGTGTCGCAGTAGGCTGGCGTGCGGAACACGATGGCCACCTGTCTGTGGACATCTGCCTGTGAGAATGAGCCCTTGCCCTCCCAAGAGTCTCGGAAAAAGCGCACCTCAATGTCCTCTGTGGTGGGAAGATGGGCAGGGAATGGAGACGGAGGAAAAGGAGAGCAACAACGGCATTTAGGAGAATAAAACAAAGCAAAACATGAAGAGTTAACTGAGAAACTCACACACCTTTCTGCACTTTGTCACAGAGTAGAAAGATTTCATCTCCTCCTCTACAGCTACCAGAGTTCCTGTTCACGCGACAGATCTTTAACTCAGCTGTATTAGGGGCTCCTAGAGAGAGAGGGAGAGAGAGAGCACGCGAGAGAGGAATATCAGTACTACTTAGTTTCAGTTCAGCCCTCACTTCCGAAACACTTAGAATATAACATACATTACATGCTGCTCATGCTAAGTCTTTACACACTGAGAGGCTGTAGGTATGCAAATATCATGCAATAAATACACTAGACCATCTACAAAGATGTTTGCGATTTGAATAATGACAGATCAACAACCTCAAAACATAACTACTTTCAATCTCAGAATCAAAAACATGGTATTTTCCACAGAAGACCACACACGCACGCACTCACTATTGTCATAGATAGGCTGAGAAACTATAGGCTCCAAAACATAGAGGTCCCCACTAGGCAGAGTGATGGTTGCCTGGAAACACAGGCGGACCGCATTCAGGTCATACTCTTCCTCCCACACTTTGGCCTCGGCAACTGTAACCACAAAAGAACAAAGATGGGTGGGGCTAAAGGAGGGAAGTAATACTGCAGCAACATCCTGAGGAAACCAGTGTGGATCATGATTAAGCCCCCCCCCCCCAAGCATGTAGACACACGCATGCTTGCTTCTGGGAATTTTCAGAACATGTCAATTATATACATGCGTTTTATACATGTAATAAAAATTGAAATAATCCCAATCTCACTAACCGAAATGAAATAAGTTTTTGTTAGTGCCATTTTGGCATGTCCAAAACCTTAGTTAAGTATGTCAGATGGTTACATAGGGTCACTCTCAGTCACCTACAGCTGTCAAAATTAACAAGCCACACTCAATTTTCCCATTAATAAGATAAAAGACATGGATACACAAGTCAAACCATGATACCTGGACAAACGTTCACTCTGTAACAGAATAACTATCCAAAACAGTTTTAAATGTTGTGTTTAGACAGGTGAAACGGTGCAGTCACTCGCCACACAACTACACTGACCACTCGATAAGTCATAGCGAGTTCAGAATGTCATTCCAGAAACATTCCTGTTGGCAGGTCAGAAAAAGCCACAAATAGGTCTAACAGACCTTAAAGCCAAAGAAGATTGTAGAATTTAACCAAAATCAAAATTATGAATCAATTAGTTTAAACCCTTTTGTTCAGCAAAAAAAAAAAACCTTTTTAAATAAATATAAACTTTAAAAAAAACAAAAAAACCCACAAACAGTTATTTTAAACAAACAAAGGGTTGCTTCCAACTGTTAGGCCTGTATGAATGGGAATTTATTACAGCATTATATATACGCTTAGAACAGTAAAATATATTATTATTATTAAGATAATCTAAACCGTGAAAAGAAAGCATGTTTAGGACAGATGAGCATGGCAGCACGTGAGGGTGGGGGCATGAGGCATTGTGTGCGAGTCTCACTATTGAAAGGGTTGTTCTGTGTCTGCAGACGGCAGGAAACGGCTTCAGTCACATCTTTCTTTTTCACACACTGAATACCAAGATTCTGAAAACTGAGAGAGAGAGAAACAAACATGTAAATATCACAATTGGGCAGACCCGTGAAACCCAACAGAAACAGAAAGCAGGTAGGAGTGGATGGAACAGAAGCAGAGGAAACAAGATAGCAAGCACCCACCACCGCTCTCAGAGTTTCAACCGAGTCCATTTACAAGCAGTCTCATACACTGTACAGAACGTCACTGGCTGTTCTAGTGGGGGGAAAGGCTTGAACCGTTTAGAGCAAAACTAACATATCTGACTTTGCTTATGAATGGCTTTGTATTAGCCAATCATCTTAAGAAGGCCTGTCTGATTCAGCTCTGTTCACCCTGCTCCTAACACAATTGATACAGCCCATGATGTACATATAAAAACTTTCAAGATCTGGATCAGGTGAGCTAGGACAGAGAAAACTGCTTTAGTCTTATGATACTGGAAATTCCTGTTCCCTTAATCTGACCAATTCACCATTGGTTCTGTTCACACACACACAGACACACCAGACACACACACACACACACACCTGTGAACTCGTCTCTCGGGAAGGTCAGCCTCATAGTAGCCGTGCTTACAGTCTTTACCAACCAGCTCATGGGGGTGGGGCTTGTAGGGTTGGTTTTTGGTAACCAAAGAGATCCGCACTCTTATGGGACCACTGTAGTTATGGACCTGTCAAAACAATCACAGGCAATAATAATTAAAATCTCACCTCTCATTGTTGGCTCAATTCCAGAAATTCCATTATGATGTCCCAAAGGCATTGCGGTTGGATGGTTTTAATGAGTATTGCTTTAACACAACTACGCCGGAAAATAAAGTAGAGGCAGTCTTGAACTTAACACAAAAAAAATTCATAAAGTCATCTAACAAATTTTCAGCTGTTTTACCTTGCAAAGCAAGACATCAACAAAAAAAGGTTGCATCCGTAAACAAAACTTGCTGTGCAGAAACAGCCCCTGGACAGGCGACCTTAAAGCTGACCGCAGATATAACAGCCCCCAGAGAGGCGACCTTAACCCCGACCCTGGATACAACATCCTCCAGACAGGGGACCTAAACCTGACCTTGGGTATAACAGCTCCCTAGACAGCAGCACTGCCCAACTTCTGGAGATCAACCACCCTGCCAAGTTTACATACAACTCTGATTTAACATATCTGAACCACTTAATCAAGGCGTTCAGTAGCATCTTATTCCTAAAGTCAGGTGCTCTTGACCTAAATTCTGCAGGGCAGTGGATCTCCAGGGCTGACACCAGTTAGCGAGAGTCTCAAACCCCTCTAATTTAAACAAAGGTCTGTGCCCAACAGCTCATCTACCTTTATCAGAACTGAGACTTCTACATTCAGTTACAGAACAGCTGAGACATTGTATCACTTTCAAAGGCTTAAAATTCACTAACCAAGTGCACATACATTTGTGTTTATCTTAGTTCCCAAAAGAGAAGCTTTAGACTGAGGACAGAATGCTGCCAATTTAAAAATCACTAATAAACCACTGAAATGTTTCATTATGGTCACAATGATTCAATTTTGAAGAATTTCAAAATGGTTCAGAGAAGTGTCAAGTTAGGTTCAATACAGTGCTGATACTGAAGGCTGTGTCCAGTCAAGCTAAGAATGATAAATCGATTTACAAATTGAAATTAAAAATAAAAACTAAATTCCCTCTTAGAATAATCACCATCATAGATACCAGATTCACCACAAACAAAACTTTGATTCATGGCAAAGCACCAAGCACCTTGCAGCATGAAACCAGTCATAATGGTGCATCGGAACTATTTCAGAAATAATTTCCATTTTGTTACCACCACGGCTACACCATAGCTTGATTAAAATAACACTTCCTCTGAGGGATCCCAACTGCCAGATGGAAACATGAAAACCCAAGTGTCTGTGGCCATGAGACACTTTCATAAACATCCTAAAATGGGTGGCTATGAATGGAGTAAAAAAAAAATAAAATAAATTCTTTTAAATAAAAATTTAGTTCAAGAGATCAGAAGCGAGCTTACAAGGCCTAATATATTAAACAGATGCCTAAATATTGTTAAACAGGCTAAACATTGCAAACATTATAAAACAAGTCTGAGAAACACAGAAACTAGCAGAAGCAATAAAATACCCTGCACCGCTCCGCTGAGTCATGCACAGCTGCCAAGACTCAGCTATGCAAAATGTGACGTCATAGAAACTTTACAGTCATTAAAGGCAGGCGATATAAACAAGACGTTTCGAGCCACTGTACTCTCAGCCCATATTGTGTTTGTATTTCTTGCGTGTAACAAATATGAAAAAGTGTTTGTATAAGTCTCAAGAGTGATCACAAAGGAACTAAAATACCACCACAAAGAGACTGGTGTGGCCTGGGTAGAGTCAATTTCCACCCAAAAATGAGAATGTTACGGGAAGGGTGTGTCTCCAGTTGATCCTGTGTGCATTTGTGTGTAAATGGAAGGTTGTGTTTCTAGTACAGTGTGTGTGTGTGTGTGTGTGTGTGTGTGCGTGTGCGTGTGTGCATGCACGCGCACGCACGTGGGGTAGCAGTCACACTGACACCCAGCAGTGTGTCAGGTGCCTGTGCAATAGGAAACTCTCTCACTAGGGTTAGTATAGGGTTAAAAGGATAAAACCACGATTAATGTGATTGCACCTTTGTGTTTGCATGTGTGTGTTTTTACAGATCTTTAAAGAGGACAAAATCAAACATTTTGTTTTGGCATCTCGATGCCTAACAGTCTGATACATGAAAGAACCCTATGTACGTGTGGCTGCAGGACCGCAGCTGGGCTGCACAGGGCTAGGCGGCTCCTACGGCCCTGCTACACCTTCACCAATGTGGATGTAGCAACACCTCCGGCAGCGCGCAGGTACCTTGATAGCAGGATGCGTTTTGGTGGAATCGTTGCTCTTCTCTCCCGGGATGCTACCTGCTGACCTGCCCTCACATTTATAGCGGAAGCGCATTCCTCTTGCCTTGGGCTGCTCGATTATCTCCATGTACGGGGTGCCTGAAGGGACAAAAAAATGCAAACGCGAAAAGAAAAAATTAGCATTGCTACGTTAATACCAAAAAGAAATAACCAGCGGTATTGCTACTACACAGGAAATCTTCCTGAGGAAAGGACAGAAGTACTACTCCAACAACTTTCTTTTGGATCATTTACTGTGTTATGAGTGTAAGACGTATTACTCATGTTCATTGTTTATACTGTTTATGTTATGTGGATGCCTAGTGAATTATAGCTGCAACTACACAGATACACAGCATGGAGTAGGAACTGGAATTTTATTCAAGTTGTACACACATCATAATACTACTCCAAAAACATAAAATCAATGTCAATCAAAAAGTAATATCACTTACAAAGATCAAATAAACAAACACGTGCGCACACAAAAAACATACCTTGGGGCATAGTGGGCTGTACCCAGCTCCCATACATTCCTAAATATGTAAAATAAAGAGAAAGGGAGAAAAATGAACATTAAGTAAGACATACAGAGCAAACACAAGTGACTGATGTTTGTTTTACTCCTGCAATCCTAGGTTGCTGTTCCACAAAAGGTTTAGCTATGTGCAACATATACACAGTCTAAATAATAATAATAATAATAATAATAATAATAAAACCTACATCCTAACACCAGCCATGTGTTCCCTCTCAACCCTGAGTCAGTAGGAGGGCTGGATAATCTCCCACCTCCAAAGTAGGACATCAGAGAAGCCATCAAACACACATCAGAGTCGGGCCACATTTCTCTCCCCTGAGGACTGCTCAGTAAGTGGCATCGCAGTGCAGGCCTCTGACATACTAACACTGCAGAAGATAATATGTAAATCAGCTCTCTAAAACCAATCACTGATTTGATTATTGTGGACTGTGACAATTCTAACCAGACTCACATGGTCCTAATGAGTGCTTTATGAAGCTTTTGATAAAATGAAGGATCCAACAAATGTAAATAAACAGGGTTCAATTAAGGCAGCCAAGTCACTGCTGTACTGTCTCAGATACTGCGAGCCACATCGTTACTGCAGTACACAGAGGAGTACTCAGCATGATATATTTTACCCATAATGCGCAGCACACAATGACCACAAATCCCCCACAACACAGAAGCGTACGTCTCACTGCAGTGTGGTTACACATTTCTATTAGTGACAAGACACACACCCAAAAATAGTAAATGTAAACTGTGGCCTCAGCACACCAAACCTCTAGTCTCTAACTCAGTAAAGGTTGTTCCCATTAATGATGCGCTTCTTCAAGCAGCCAGTAGTGAAAAAGGTCTACAATCAAAGCATGCCTTTCACTCACTTAGCTAATACTCATGTACTAGTACACTATATCACTTCTCCACCATTTCTCTTTTACAACTGGACCTGGACACCAGTTTCTCCTTGTTGATTCTGCATGTGTGTGTGTATTCCATGCTGTGGCATCACAGTAACCTTCATTTCTTTTCAAATACTTCATGTAACTACAAAGGATTATGTCAACGTTTTTAAACTGACAGAGTGCATATTATGGCTTTTAGAACAGCAAGTTAAGAAATCCAATTAAAATCCAGGCAATACAAAACTCAACATTGCTGCAAATATGCCTATTAATTAAATGAAACCATAAATGCTCTATGCACAAGAGGTAGGTATAATAATCCTACTGGTTCTTTGAAAACATCTCAAAATCATATTCCATACTTGTATAAGTCTAAAGATAAGTCAGTAAGTCAGATAAGCCCTGGAAAACAATGCAACCAGCTACAATCCGTATAATCGTTTCAGTAAGATGTACGATGCATAATACGCATTAATGAGGACGTGTGGGGAGATTCATTTTGAAAGTTACTTGAAAGAAGTGGTTAATATGACACGGATAATTTGAAAGGTCATGAATATGAATAAGATGTTCCTTCAACTGTCCCAAACCGAAACACCCACGAAGCAGCCAGCCGACACTAGAGCAAACCTGTCAGATAAGACGATAGGATCGCTCCTACTTTTCACTAGTTAACTACTGGTCTTTAAAACAGGCGATTTTCAAGTTATTGAGTTAGATCTGCACTAACCCTGTCTTAATTAGATCAACACATTTAATACCCTAACAAACGGTTCACACACAGTTAATGGGCAAATATGGGAGAACCCATTTGACCAAGATAGTTTCAACCCAAATTAAAACTGATATAGCGGGCTGCTAGGTTAACTAAATAATTTAGGATGAAATTACCCTACAGAAGAGATAGACTTTGACTTGGCTAACTAGCTAGATTTATCACTTTCAATCAAGACAATTTGAATGACTTCCGTGTGTAACGTGGTAGCCCATCCTCAAATTAGACATTCAGACTAGATTACATTCTTTCCCTTCGCATAATCTGAACATAAACAAAACCAGGTGAAAGATTGTTAACTGGGTGACTAGCTAGTTAGTTAACTAACTTGCGTTTTACAACTCAGACACAGGTGCACTTCGACTGTTCATTTATAACCGGACTTCAAAATGCAGCCTTATGACTGGAAACATATTTCCGATTAGTTTCATAAAAATGTAATAAGATATTAACCATTGACAGCATCCAAATAATGCTTCGTTATAATGTGAGAGCATTTAAGTCTCTGACGTGGGACGCCTTCACACTAACCTACTGTCATCCACTAACCTACTGTCATCCATTTAAGAGTGCTATTGCTAACTTAGTTAACCTAGCTAACGCTAACCCATTTAACAACGCTGTTGCTAACTTAGTTCACCTAGCTAACGCTAACTAACTCACGCGTTTATAGCTAGGTTAACTAGCTCGGTGCTACTAGGCCTGGGCTAAAGGTTAACCAAACATTGGAAAGGTTTCGTGATGACCGAACTAGCCAGAAACAAACTGGTTAGGTGATTAAAAGCAACCGGTTTGTGTTTTCTGATCGACTGGCTCAGTAGGCTTGGTTAATGTTTGTAGCTAACGCTAGCTGCTTCCGGCAGGTCTGAAGTAAAAACCTGCCGTCTGGGGCTTCCCCGCGGACACAAACACCCTAGCTAGTTAGCTAGCTAACCACCAAACACACGGCTCGGCAAAAGACACAACTTACCATCCATTTCGGCCCCAACTCTCGCTCAGATAACGGTTAATTCCACACACGCACAAAAATAATAACAAGAGTCTAGTTTTCTGATTTTGAAAAGTAGCTTTCTTTTTCCCCCCCCAGTTTTGACTTCCTCGCCTCACCAACCCCGACACACGAAAGTAACTTTCTCGCCTGACCGGACCGCGCGCAGTGCGGAAATACCCGGATGACGCATGTGCGCGTGTAGCGAAGCAGAATATGAGGTCGTGTGGTCAGGTATCACCTACTGCACGGCAGAGGCCTTCAGGGGCTGTCATTACAAAGTAGGGAGAACATTGACTTATTGGGAGAATAGTTATTAGTGTTATGTAAATTTCTACAATTTCTGCTTTGACTATATCCATCTTTCGCATCTTTGATGGGTGGGTTGAGACTTTTCGCTTATTGGCAGGTTGATGTCAGTGGAGGGCATTTAGGGAGGATCCCCTAGGCTTAAAGTACCATTGTTTGCTCTCCGGGCCAACGACGATGGGCTCCAAACTCAAGTGTGCAGAGTACAATGGATATATCTGAGCCTTTGTGTATGCAGCCAATAGGAATCCATGTAATATAAAATGTAAGAGCAACAACGTTGCATTTCATCAGTACAGGCAGGAAGAAGTGCCTCTACAGCTCACATTTTTCTCTCATTTTCTCTTTTCTTCCATCACCCTTTTCAGGGGGACTGTTGTTCCCCAGCTTGAGCATAAAGCCTTAGACCGCTCAGCCATACTGACAGTGGTGGAAAAGAATTTTCAGAGTCGCCTGCAAGAATAAATCTGTTTGAATGAATTTGTCAAACCTATAAAGAATGCTCAGGTAACAACCCCCTAAAGTGTACACCCCATATGCAGATTCATATTATGCATTCCCAGATACAAGATGCACCCCTCATTCAGCTTTCCAACCCATAGGAAATCCACAACAGACAATTAAAGTCAGCAAAATGTGTTCTGAGGCTTATCCACCGACTCCATCCTCCTCTGGCCAAAAACACGGCTCTAATCTTTTTGCTTTCACAGGCACGGTATATCATCTCACTGCAAATAGGGGGAAAAAAATGGAAAGCTGCTGTCAGAAGTGGGATTCGAACCCACGCCTCCAGAGGAGACTGCGACCTGAACGCAGCGCCTTAGACCGCTCGGCCATCCTGACTGTTGTGGAAAAAAGAAACCACCACGAGAAGTCAGTCCTGCAGGCTTCAGTTACCCTACAAGCTAACAAACAAACATGTTATCTAACCAATACAGGTAAGCTCTGTAGTATAACCAAAGCAAATAATTACATATGTGTACTAGTGAAATGCAAAACAGACAATTAAACCCAGCAAAATATGCTTTCTGAGGCTTATCCACAGACTTCTAGCAATGAAAATGCAATAATAAGAGTTGTTTGCTTAGAGGTTAATACATGAGATGCTTGCAGTTTAAATTAACGTAAAAAGAAAACATGGCTCTAACATTTTTATTTTCTCAGGCATATTAATGCCAGTTAATAGTCTCACTGCAAATTTGAGTTAAAAAATTAAAAGTTGCTGTCAAAAGTGGGATTCGAACCCACACCTCCAGAGGAGAGTGTCAGTGAGGTTGACGACACTAATACAATTCTAACACGATATTCCGAAAGCTGCAAGGTGAACCAAACACAACTAAAGAGCAGATCAACACTCAGACTTTCTCAGGGTCTGTGGCATATCGTGGACCAACTCGATGACAGGTTTACAGCTTTCCCAGCGTACTTCTCCAGTCTAAAATGAATGAATCCCTCAATCCAAAACGATGCAAATATTATTGCAATGTGATTCAATTTAGGCCAATAATCCAAATAGAAAATAATTAGCATAACATATCCTTTACTCAGCAGGATTAAATACAACCTGGTCCTCTATACATGCTCCTTGATGACAAAATGTAGAAATATATAACTATATAAACAAATGCAATATTTACTATTGTATCCCATATTTATTTATTTATTAATGCTTTTATGTTTTACATTTGTTTATTCATTAATCTGTAGTTGCACTGTCAACTTTTGTCCTCTAGCTATGCTGACCATAACTTGTACTTTGATAGCTAGCTAGCTAAAACAGATCGAGAAACACAAATCTAGTTCCTCGTCCAGTTTCTGTATTTTATTAGACCTTGCAATCAGCAGTGCTTTGACTTAATACTCACCACTTATTCACTCTCACAAAGGTTTTACTTCAATTTAAACCAACACGCATGCACACCAAAGACAGCAGTATAGTTTCAAAATTGGGTAACTATTATTTAAGTGCTTAGTACAAAACTTTAAATGCGTATAAATCAAAGAGGACAACATGAATGACCACTGAAGTTAAACAAAAGAATTAGCTGCAGCTCGGGTTCTATTATTGTTTTACACAACAGTGTCTGTGTCTATATACGAGAGTCTCGAATACAGGGTTGAAGAAACAATATATTCAGACACAATATGCAGGTCTTTGTGAATTAATTGCGGTGAATGGAGCATCCACGGTGGATGCGAGTTCCTATGAACAGACACCAGACGTTTCTTCTCTCACGGGGCTACACGTACTACGAGTGGTGCATATACCACATACACAGGCGAATTCACTTAATGTGCACAAGTAAACACCATTAGTTTACATAAAACTAGCTGAACTAAAAGTAGTTATGCAGGACATGACAATCTAAGCTTACAGCACATGCACAATGAAATAACAGTGGAAATCATTAAAACACATTCACAAAAGTCTATAGCAACACTGTACCTAACAGACCGCAGAAAACATGGCTAATTTCCCCTGGTTAGCATAAATCACAACGTAATTGGTATACAACTCAGAGCTCAAAAGTAAATAAAAATATAATGTCTCTGAAATAACTGAAATGTCTTACGTAATATGAAGAAACTATTTATTCAGCTCAATATGGAGGTCTTTGTGAATTAATTACAGTGCATATAGCAGCCACCACACTTTACTTTACAATGAACATGTAAAAAAAATTAGAAATCAAAATGTATTTATATAGTGCTTTTTACAACAGATGTGGTCACAATGCATCTTTACAAATGTCCGAGTCCAAGCCCCCAGTGAGCAAACGCAAGAGTAACAGTGGCAAGGAAACACTCCCTAGAGCATGAGGAAGAAACTTTGAGAGGAACAACTTAGCATAATATTTTAAAAAATGAAAAATTGCTGTCAGAAGTGGGATTCGAACCCACGCCTCCAGAGGAGACTGCGACCTGAACGCAGCGCCTTAGACCGCTCGGCCATCCTGACAGTTCCCAAAAAGACTTCTTTTAATTGTTCTTATTCTGGTGTTTTAGGCTCAGGACCTCCTGGAGCACCCCAAAGATCCTGACAGCGAGGATGGTGTGGAGGACCTGCAGAGGATCTCTGCAGACCCAGCGGAAGGAGGAGAGTGTCGGATGGCGACCGACGGACCTTGGGTCCTGGAGCTGGCCGGTTGGGCCTCGGAGCCCTGGGGTACCATCTTGGTGGAGCCAGGTTCAGGAGCAGGTGGAGCAGGTGGAGCAGGTGGAAATAGTTTCCCTTTTCCAGCAGCTGTTCATATAGATTTGTGGCAAGATCACATGCACGATCAGCTACTGTGTGTCTGCTAAGGCTCACATTTAAAAATGCTTGCTTTTTATCTGGGCAGGCGATGTCGCAAACTTTGATCGTGCACTTTTTGACAAACTCTCCCTCGTCAAAGGGCTGGTTTTGTAGTTTCTGCTGCCACAGTAAAACCAGCCTTTACAGCAGCCTCACTTTGTGATATGGCTTTTGTGAGGACAGTCTGTCGTGAAACCAAACTTCTTTTCATCTCCTCTACTTGTCCAGGTCCTTGTACTTAACCTGGTGTTTCGTTTCAGTCTTACGTTATATTCTTTGGTTACAGCTACATTGGCTCCGCAAACAAGACAAACAGGTTTGTCCTTTACCTTTGTCAACAGATATTCTGCTTCCCACTTTTCTACAAAGCTCCTGTTTTCCACCTTTCGTTTGGCCATTTTTGGGAGGGGTGGCCTGATGTGATTGGCAGCATGAGGTCGCTGATGAATGTCAACACAGGAGAGGACGCTCGTGGGTCTTGACTGATGCGCCAACGCCCCAGCACAGCATTCTGGGATTTGTAGTATTAGCGGTGCACGCGCTGTCTACCGGCGGGCCAGCTCTAGTAGCTGGTAATTTTGTTCACGGGCCAAATATAATTACACCGAGGACCAGATTTGTCATCTCTGCTTTAAGCAATTCAAATCAACATTGCCACATTCTGCTCTCTCCCCCTCTCTTGCCTCTCTCATTTTAAATGCCATCTTTCTTTTCTGCTCGATGTCTTTGTCGTTTTGGGGCACCCACACTGCCGCCTGCCTTTGAGACCTCACAGAGGTCAAAGGGCAAACCACATACAAACATACATTGATAAAAATCTTGAACATAAACAACTATCCTTAAATAATAAAAATTAATCGTCTGATTGTAAAATGTGCTCCATTACTTACTGTGACTGCAACAGATAAGAGCTGATTAGGTCGGAACAGGTGTTGCAGTACCTCACAGGAAAAAAAGAAAGCACACTTCAGGCTTTATGTTAAACATATTGCTTCATAAGCATGCCTTTTATGTTTTGTGAAACAAAAAGTGGCCCCAAATTAGAAACAAGAAAAGGTTTGTTTTTTTAAAATATAATTGTTATACATTCTTTTCCCTTGTTGCATGTTGTCTGCTTTTGCTTAATGTTTCTGTTGTGTTCCTTAAGATGGCAGTGGATGATTTGATTTGGAGAGCTCTCCTTTGGAGATATCTTCTTTTTTAATCGTGCCATTAAGATCTTCCTCTCATTTTCTTGCTGTCTGGTGCTTACTTGCTCCTCATAGTATCTTCTTGCCAGCCCGGCTTTGAGCATGTGTGTGTGTTATAGGTACCCTCATAACAAAACGCTGCCTTCTAAGGCACTGACTCATGAGACAACATGGGTAGCAAGGAATCAAGGCTGTAGCCTGTAGTTTCAGATACATCCATATTTATAGGATCCCTGGTATCAAATCTGCTTATCACCATGCCCGTTACCTGGTGTTCTGTGTAATTACTAACGTGCCCAAGTTAAAAATATATGTCTTTATTAGGTACACCTCTAGCAGTAGCTATCTGCTACCAATCCTTTTTGGTCAAGTCAATGTAGAAGATAACACTGTTTTCACACAATGTATGAACATTGTATGAACATGTTTTCAGTGGCATTTTGTATAAATGGATATAAATTCATATACACAGTAAAGTATTTATATGTATATGTCCTGAATTACTTAAAGCATTGTGACAAGACAGTGCCTGGTTCAAATATACTTCACCTCACTCTCCACTCAGTGCATGTGTAGCCATCACGTGAGGGCATCATTTGGCCACTGGGGGGGTGTTTGCCTAAGGCCTTGCTGGGGACTTCGCTGGTTCAATGACAGACACAGTCTGCTTGAGGTCCTTTGGCTGCAGTGCTGATCCAGGGGAAGTTGAAGCATGGCCAAGGCTTATGATCCAGTCATGATCAGAGCTCAGCTTGGGCAGAAAGACAATGGTGAGACTGCAGTTGGTGGTGCAAGAAGTAGCATGTATGCCCCAGCTGCAAAAAAGGTGAAAGGTTACATGGAAAACTGCTCATCTCCTGCTGATGGTGCAACCAGTCTTCTCATCCATGGGAGAAACATTTTGTTTTTCTTGTAAATTTTTTTTTTGTCTTACCGCAATCAGGCTTGTTTGCTATAGAAAAAAAGGGAAATATACAGTTGTTGTATTTTATTTTTAGTGTAATAAAAAATTAAGGGAAGACCCTATGCAAGTGGTGCCAGAAACTATCACAGTCTTAGCTAAGTATTGTCCAATAAGCTACAACCCTAAATAGCTGGCCTTCTAATCAGGCTATGAGGTGCTATTCTTTCTTATCAGCCTTGAAACTGTTACATGAAACTTTTACAAAACAAAATCAACTGTGATATTTTTTTAAACTACAATGACATCAGACTACCACTGCAAATTATAGTCTTGACAAATGCATTTATATATATTTTTTCATTTATTTCCATATTATTTATTTATATATATATATATAACACACACACACACACACACACACACACACACACACACAGAGGAATAAATAAGGCTAATGATGGACATTTGGGTTCTCATTTAAAGAGAAGCCTCCAGGTGCAGTGAAGAGTAATTTCCAGTGAAGTATAGTAAAGTGTAATTTCCAGTGAAGTAGTTTCCAGTGAAGTATAGTAAAGTGTCATTTCCAGTGAAGTATCGTTTCCAGCGGAGTAAAGTGTCATTTCCAGTGTAGTATTGTTTCCAGTGAAGTATAGTAAAGAGTAATTTCGTGTATATACAGGATGAGGATGAGCAAACATTACATTTGCATGTTCTGCATTTAACAGACTTAATCAGAGCGAATTACAAAAGAGCTTTGTCATTTACTCATGGAATGTATCCTAGCCAGTACAGTAGGTTAGAGCCAAAAATACCATTCAGCTTGAATACAGCTAAATACAAGAATCAATGCTGATTTCCAGAAGAAATGCCCAATGAGCACAAATACTATAAAAAACAAAGTTAATTGAACTGTATAGTTAAGTAGTAGTAGTACAAAATTTCCATTGGGTTAGTAACCAAAACAGCATCCAAAAATGTAGTCGCAAAACCATACAACATAAGCAGTGGAAACCAGGAAATCCATGAACTGCGAGCAGATTTGTACACCACGGTAATGGTGAAATTTCACTAGCAGGTGGAGCCTGGTATGAATAGTCTGTGGTTTCTGCAGGAATTACAAATAATCGGAAACTGTTGTGGAACAGGGTGACGCTGTAGGAGTTGGTGCTTCCAGGTGACAGTCTGCACTGCACTGAGACAATCCAAGAAGCCCTGCTGTGAGAACTACTGCGTGGACAGCATCATAACAAACTCTGCAAGACATGCATACACACACAAACAGACCAGATCAACTGATCAAAATATTTTGCTTCATCAAAAACAGGCATGTGCTTAGAATAACCCAAACCTACTGATTGGTACAAATGTGTGAACAAGTAGAAGCACTGCAGGAGAACTGAAAAGAAACACTTTAGTAGTTCGCGTGCTCATTTTCTCTGGTTACTAAGGTTGGTTCTTTCATGAAGTGTGTGTGCATGTGTGTTTATTCACGTGAGGTCACTACCGTCAAAATCTACACTGCCGTCTCCATTCAGGTCCATCTCCTTCAGGATCTCTTCCAGCTCTCCTTTCCTCGGTTTCTCTCCCAGTAGAGTCTTTGCTGCTTCCTTCATCTCATCCAGACTAATCTTCCCATCCCCATCCATGTCAAACTAACAGAGAGAGAGAGAGAGAGAGAGAGAGAGAGAGAGAGAGAGAGGGAGAGAGAGAGAGGGAGAGGGAGAGGGAGAAAGAGAGAGGGAGAGAGAGAGAGAGAGAGCGAGAGAGGGAGAAAGAGAGGGAGAGGGAGAAAGAGAGAGAGAGGGAGAGGGAGAGAGAGAGAGAGAGCGAGAGAGAGAGCGAGAGAGGGAGAAAGAGAGGGAGAAAGAGAGGGAGAGGGAGAGAGAGAGCGAGAGAGGGAGAGGGAGAGGGAGAGGGAGAGGGAGAGAGAGAGAGCGAGAGAGGGAGAGGGAGAGAGCGAGAGAGGGAGAGGGAGAGGGAGAGCGAGAGAGGGAGAGGGAGAGAGAGAGAGCGAGAGAGGGAGAGGGAGAGGGAGAGAGAGAGAGAGAGAGAGAGAGGGGGAGAGGGAGGGAGAGAGAGCGAGAGAGGGAGAGGGAGAGAGAGAGAGAGAGAGAGAGGGGGAGAGGGAGAGAGAGAGAGAGAGAGAGAGAGAGGGGGGAGAGTTTGTGTCTGGAACACACTTTCATGGACATGAAAAGATCACATTTGAAATTTTAGGTTCATCCTTCACAGCCGTTCATCCTTAAAATTTTGAAAGGCAGCGTATGCACTAAGATTAATTGTGTGTGAGTGTGAGTGTGTGTAGCTCACTTGTTTGAAAGAGCACTCAAGTTCTTTCAGCCCCACCATATGAGCTGTCTCGACCATCATTCTTGGTCCCATCAGCTCACAGAAATCGTCAAAATCCATCAGCCCACCTACTGCGCAAACACACACGCATTCAAACAATCAGACTGTGGAGAATAGACAACAAATAAACAGATATTTAAAAAAAGTTAAACGGATATACGGATAAAAAAAGTTAAAAAGTCACTCAGTCAGTGTGTGGTCAGTACAATATGTTGTTATAATAACATTTAGTCACACATACACACAATCAGAAACTGCAGTTTTGTTGTAGAAAACCAGACATACGTGGGACACTCACGCCTCATTTTAATTTGCTGAATGATTTCTAGGAGCTCCATTTCCATAGGCATGTATCCCAAAGTTCGCATGCACTCTGCCAGGTCTTTGTAGTTCAGGTAGCCATCCTGGTCATAGTCAAACTCTTTAAACGCCTCTGCAAGCTCTGAGAAACACCATAATTTTTCACTCTTCACAATGTAAAATCACAACATGTATCCTCATTTTCTCAGAACATGATTCAGTCAGCCAGTCATAAAAGAAACCAAGGCAATTGGACACTATATGTTCATTGTTTGCAAAATATGTTGTTAATCTATAGAAAGCATAATGCCAAATGAAGTGATGGAATTTTGAGGATGCATCCCAGTTTTCCTTCTGTATGAACAAGATTTAACTAAGGAAGAGAGCAAAGCTTGCACACCTATTGGGAGAACATCACTGATTGTGAATGTGAAACATTTTTGTGGTAGTGCTTCAGTAAATTAGTAATTCTTTAATCGTCATACACTTTGTAGGTACTCACCATCTAATTCTAGCTGGGATAATTCTCTTTCCTAAAGAAGAAACAATAAGAGGGGTGGAGTTATTTATGGTGCTAAAGGTTACACTTTAAATATGTACTTTGTACATTTCCTATTATATAAGTTTCACCTAGCCACAGTTCTATGCACTCTCAGATGGTATTATAATAACCATACACTTAAGCTTCATGAGCCATCACAAAGCAAACATGTGCTTAGCTGGCACAGTGCTTAGAGCTGGGATTTTCCAGAGCAGACCAAACAATCAGGCAAAGCAAAGACGCTTTATAAGTTAAAACCACAAATCAGTTTGTACAGTTCAGGAAACAAACATGCAAACACACAGACAGACAGACAGACAGACAGGCGCACACACACACACACACACACACACACACACACACACACACACACACACACACACACACACACACACACACACAGAAATGCACACAGGACTACATTAACATGTTTGCTTTTTTAACAGTATTGCTTACACCCATCATTCACCATCCTTCATTATGGATTTCATCAAATCATACAACACAACACTGCAAGGTGAAAGGTCTGGCCCCAGTCCTCCCTAAGACTGGCTGAGTGGTATTAGCAGAAGAAATTAGCCACACTAAAGAGCTTTTTTTTTTTTTTAGATCTTAGAATTACTACAGGGATTAACCACTCTGCACAGGTCATTAAACACATGCACACGTACACGCGCACACACACACTTTTGCAGAAGAGATCAGAAGCAATGACTGAACCTCATTAGATATACATCAGAGATCAGCATCATTTCTGTTACTCATATTGACCAGGACTGGGCAGGGGAGAAGTAATCAATTAACAGATTAGATTATTGGTGTATTTCATTTCTGAAGGAGTGTCTGTAAAAGGAGGTGTGACAGTATCTGAAAGCATCACTGCGCACAATGTGACTGCCCTCTTTCTGTTATTTTGTGTCAGTCTGAAATAGGGAGATCATAACATGTGTCCACTGTCTGTATATTTTAATGAAACATAATTAGAATTGATATGTGTGTGTAAGTACCTGTCCAAAAACCCTGTTGAGCAGAGTTGTGTACATTTTGTTCATGACTTCCTCATTGGATTTCTGGCTTCTGGCTGTTTTCTTGGGTGTGTCTACCTTTCGGAGAGCAGGTTTCCGAGCACAACCTTCAGTCGACTGGGCAGATTTGATGCTATGGAACAGAGAGAGAGAGAGAGAGAGCGTGCGAGAGAGAGCGAGAGAGACTTAGTAAAATGAGTTAGTGCTCCTTTAAACCTGTATTGTAAGTGCTATAAGGATGACCTTAATAATATAGTTTTTCAAAGCACCAGATTTGAGATAGTAAAGAAATAAGGTAAAACTGGAAGGAACATTCATATAAGGCACATTCTCAAAGCTCAAACAGCCAGTGTTGAATACACAGCCACAGTCAGTCCTTATACCTGTCTGTAGTGGGTGCGGTCTCTGCCTCGTCTGTCATTCTAGAGGAAAAAAGAAGCAAACACAATCATGGATTGCATATGTACGTGAGGGAGAGATAAATTGATTACCTAGAATCTAACATTTCTTCAATTATACCATACTGCTATTAACACTATAAAAAGCTAAAAAACATGATACTAGGATCACTTCACTGCAGGCAAAACACAAAAATAAATGTTCCACAGTTGCGTAACGACTGGTGTAGTTCAGCAGATTCGGCTACTCAGCCACCATTCTACCAAGTGGTTCGCCGGAACCCTGTGGCTCTTTCCTGTCTTACCTTCAATGGGAGCTAAACGAAAATAACAAAAATACACTCCTTTTTTCACCACCACTCCGCCAAGGCTAGAAGGAAGCGAATGATTCTTTGTGACCTTTCGATTTCCAGCCTTTCATTCCGTCTTTCCTTGGAATTTTTTCCCGCTCTCTTCAGCTCTTCCCATCCCTTCATCCTCTCCTCCATCCGAGGACTAAGACATGATTACGTGGTTAAATGTAGTCAGATTAAGCCCAGAAACGTGCAGGTGCATGTGACAGTGGACTAGAGCCATAGAAGGACTGCAGAACAGTCTTGCTAATGACTAATAATTTAAAAATGAATTAAAATACTGTAGTAATATTGCATATAGAAAAAGGTTTTTCATATAATGTCTAAGTTTGAAAAATAAATCTTTAAATGCTTCCTTAAAACCAAACCATTAATAATGGGCTCAGAACAAAACAACTTCAAAATTAAATTATCTTTATTGCCTTAAGTTCATTGCAAATAAGCTTATAAGGAAATATAATGCCCAAGATTTACACCTTTAACTTTTAACTACTCATATGTGGCTTTGGAGTTTTTACTAATTCTACCAAGCTTATTGAACTTACATATGGACCACTGATTGACCATTTTCTCAGGTTGTGGTCAAGGTGTGTTTTGTAAAGGGAAACATTTGCCTTCATCCTGACTGTTAAATTTACGGCATTTAGCAGACGGTCTTATCCAGAGCCACTTACAAAAGTGCTTTATCATTTCCTCATAGAACACATCCTAGTACAGTACAGCAGGTTAGAGTCAAACATACCAATGGACTAGAATACTGTAGAACTACAGGGATCAATGCTGATGACTAGTAGTACAAAATACATGAGCTCTATCTTAGACCATGAGAAGTGCAATAAACAATAAGTACTAGAGTCCGTTAGACAACATCAGTGTAATGAACAATACCCTACAATACCCTGACCTTTTTAAGATAGCCTGGTTGTGCATTCCAGATCATTAAGGTAAAGTTAATACCTAAATTCAGTCCTCTGATAGGTGCAATTTTTAAATAGCCTACTGACATTCTGCTGACGGAGCCCTTCAGGGCTGTGTTATATATATGTGTGTAGGTATGTGTGCCCTGGTTTGTTCGCTTCTGTGTTGCAGGTTCGAGCCAGGTCTTGTGGGTGATTTTCCAGTACAACCCAGTACAAATGTTGCTTCTCTGTGCTGAGCTCACCAGATAAAAGGAGGAAGAGTGAAAAAAGAGAGAGGGAGGTAGCTTGTGTTGGGAAAGAGACTGGGCTGTGTACTTGTTTGCAGTTCAACTAACAGAGTGTAACTGTGTATGACCTTGTATTCTATCCCTGGTTCTCGAGTTAATGTTCTCCTTCTAATAGTTGGGAATGGGTTCCGTTTCTGTGTTCTTCGGTGATAGGGAGTGAGTGTAGGCTGTGTATTTTCTTTTGGTGGAGTAGACAGCTGTCTTATTCTTTCTTAGCCTGTTTTCTTTGTCTTGCTGGCCTTGGTCCCTCCTGATGTTGTTACACTGATCCCCTGAATAGTTGTATGTTATTCCAACACGTTGTATGTTATTCCAACGCTTTTTAATACACTTGCTATGCACCGTATTGACTTTATCTGTTTCGTTTGTCATATCACTCACCAGTCACTCACCATTATCACGTCATGTTTTAATGTTACAGACTCTCCTGCCTAGACTGAGACATAACAGATGTCTGAATCAGGTTGTTTAGTGCTTGTGTTTTTTTTTTAAAGGTATCTTAAGGTAAATTAATGTAGTACAATTAAGACAAAAATAAAGCTGTTATTTTTTTTGCTACATATGTCATACAACTTTACTGACAGAGGTAATACCAAAGTTGAACAATTCTTAACATTGGGTCACAGCCTATATCCGTTTTAATGTGATTACAACCAGGGCTGGATGCATAATGCACATTGCGCAACAACGTTATTCAGCAGACTGCATGTACCGTGTAAAAAGCTACAATTCTTGCCAAGCTCGACGATTACGCTTTCCAGTAGGTTTCAGTTTACTATCACTTGTGCAATCCTGTCAATTTAGATCCAACCAAGAACCTACTAGCTGCCAATAAACAAATTTTCCCTGCCTCCTGCTTTCTCCTGAGACACAGGTAACAGGATAAATAGGGCCAACTGCATCACTCCTCATCCTTAGTGTCCTCCTGGAAAGCTCATTATTCCTCTCCAGGAGTATGCCGAACTGATCACCTAGGCACCCATGTTACTCAGCACCAGTCATTAGTGAACTGCAGAACGTTCATCCAGACGGACTGTTTATTATCACCGGAGACTTCAACCACGCAAATCTCAAGTCAGTACTGCCTAAATTCCATCAACATGTGAACTTTGCAACGAGAGGAGCGAACGCGCTGGATCTCGTTTACACAAACATTTCCGGTGCGTACCGGGCGGAGTCCTGCCCGCACCTCGGATACTCTGATCACGTGTCTGTAATGTTGATTCCTGCATATAGACCGATAGTCAGACGCTCGAAACCGCTTCTGAAGCAGGTGAGAACCTGGCCAGCAGGAGCCATCTCTGCTCTTCAGGACTGTTTTGAGCAGACGACTTGGATCACGTTCAAGGAGGCTGCTACTGACGGTGGCACTGTTAACCTGGAAGAGTATACAGCATCAGTGACTGGCTACATCAGCAAGTGCATTGATGATGTTACTGTCTCCAAGACCATCACCACACGCCCCAACCAGAAGCCATGGATGCCTGCTGAGGTGCGCATGCTACTGAGGACCCGTGACTCAGCCTTCAGAACAGGTGACAGAGAGGCTCTCAGAAAAACAAGAGCCAAACTCACGTGCGCTCAGGGAAGCAAAGCGTGCACACGCACAGAGCATCCATGGACACTTCAAAGACACTGGTGACACACGGCGCATGTGGGAGGGCATTCAGGCCATTACTAACTACAGGAAAACATCACCTTTCTGTGACAGTGATGCCATCCTCCCAGATGCACTGAATCATTTCTATGCACGGTTTGAAGCGCAGAACAACGTTGCAGCAGAAAAGTCCATCCCTTCGCAAAATGACCAGGTGCTGTGCCTGATGGCGGCTGATGTGAGGCGTACTTTGCGTGGAGTTAACCCACGGAAAGCTGCTGGATCAGACAACATCCCGGGTCATGTGCTCAGAGAATGTGCTGACCAGCTTGCAGATGTCCTGACAGACATCTTCAATATCTCTCTGAGCTGCACCATGGTCCCAACATGCTTCAAGACCACCACCATCGTCCCCGTGCCCAAGAAGCCCACGGTGTCGTGTCTCAGCGAAGCACAGTTTGAATCACATCAGTTCGCTGATGACACGACCGTGGTAGGTCTCATCAACAAAGACAATGAGTCAGCATACAGAGAGGAGGTGCGAGAACTGGTGAGCTGGTGTAAGGTCAACAACCTGTATCTGAATGTTGACAAGACAAAAGAAATGGTTGTTGACTTCAGGAGAGCAAGGCGAGATCACTCCCCGCTTGCCATCAACGGCTCCTCAGTGGAGATCGTCAAGAACATCAAGTTCCCTGGTGTTCACATAGCGGAGAACCTGACCTGGACCCTGAACACCAGTTCCATCACCAAGAGAGCCCAGCAACGTCTTTACTTCCTTCGGAAGCTGAGGGAAGCCCATCTCCCATCACCCATCCTCACTACCTTCTACAGAGGTACTGTAGAGAGCATCCCGAGCAGCTGCATCATTACCTGGTTTGGGAACTGCACCGCCTTTGACCGCAAGACCCTCCAAAGAATAGTGAGAACAGCTGAGAAGATCATTGGGGTCTGTGGTGGAAATTCAGCAAACAAGGAGTCGGATGTGGATAAGAAGATTTTATTGAGTTATTAGTTTCAAAAAATGAGCGTGCCTATTTGCTTCGCTCTCCTTTGGGTGATTTCCCTCCCCTTATATAACAGCCGTAGCGTTCGAGAGAACGAGGGAGGGTTTGCTTCTGCTGAGACCAGATAACTCCTTGGAAGGAGTGTATTTCTTCAAGGACGTTCTCTAGGGAACGTCCTGTTCTTCTAATCTTATGCTAAGCTTTCTCACGCTTTACAATGATAGAGAAAGAAACACAACAATATTTCCTTCACAGGTCTCTCTTCCCTCCATCACGAACATCTACATAACACGCTGCATCCGGAAAGCCACCAACATTGTGAAAGACCCCACACACCCCTCACATGAACTGTTCACCCTTTTGCCATCTGGAAGAAGGTACCGCAGCATCCAGTCCCGCACCTCCAGACTGTGCAACAGCTTCTTCCCAGAAGCCGTTAGACTCCTGAACTCTGGCTAACTCCAATTCCAATTCAGATTCCAAAATGGGCACTTTTATACATGCTTATAGACAGTCACACACACACACACACACACACACACACACACACACACACACACACACATACATATCTATACACACACACACACACACACATACATACATACATACATACATACATACATATCTATACACACACTCACACATTGTTTTGGACTAGTGCTGAAGTCAAACCTCACACAAATAAACTATGCACTCCTGTTGCAGTCTTGCACATTATCCTACTTGCTGCTAGAGTACTGTACTAAACCAGCACTGTACTCTGAACTGTTCTGGCTCCAACCGGTGACTGCTATGTTCAGGGTAGCATGTCACTGATTGCTATGCACAACTCGCCCAGTACTGTGTACTGTACTAAATTGCACTGTCTACTCATTTTGTATTTGTCCTGTCCTGTATTTATTATTTATTTAATGTTTATTTAATGACATTTTGCACTATATTGGACTGTTTGCACTTGTGTAGCATGTTGTCTGTTGCACTGTTGCTTTTATGTTGCACCATGGTCCTGGAGGTACCGGTGCACATCTATATATAAGGATGTGGCCTTTTTTGTATTGCTATGGACATTGTCAATAATCTGTCATCTGAAGTTAAAGCCACTATACTTGAACATTTCTCAAAAATGGTCCATTTTATCCCACTAACTTCTTTCCCCAGAGAATTATAAATGACTGAAGAATTATTCCAGCACATCTTCTGTCTGCTTGGTCTGCCTGGTGTCTATATTTTCCATGGGTGGAATATACGTGAAACTTGCTCAGTCAGACCCTGTTTGAGTGTGTTTAACTCATGGATTTCATTAGTTTCGGAATGGCCATCATGGCAAACCTGGTTCCACATCACTGAATGTTTCTAAGGGACCTCAATGCCCCTTAATGCCTCCAAACCACCATTCAGCTTATCAAGAGGCACTCATATGTACACAGGTCAGCCACACCGCACTACAACCCCAGAGGAAAGGTGCGAGTATCCATGCTTATCTAGAATAGCTATGCTAATGGAAAGTCAGGTCCTACTTCCATACATCACAGACGAACAGATAAGGAAAGTCACATAGCATGTCATTCTTCCTCTGTTGTTCTCAATCTCCATCCTTTCACGTCTTTCTGTTGAAGCCAGTCATCCTGGGTCCACAGGAGGACTCACTTCCTTAGGGTTGGGTGCCATCATGCCACGGCCCCACAGGAACAGGCCCACATCCAGACAACATGATCACATTGGTCCAAACCCCTAGATCCCTCCTGCCCTGCTACAATGTTACTCACTTCCCAACCACACAGACACTGTGAATCTTCCCTTAAATATGACTGATTTCAATTAGCGGCAACATGGGCAGGAGATGTGCATTTCATTGTTTTCTACCAATGAAATCTTTGTTCCATATAGCTTACCCAAAATGCCATGGTTATGGGCCTGGTAGCGCAAATCTTTGTATTAAGAAGGTGAAGTTCTGGATAGTTTCATTATGTTCGAGGCATTTACTGTTTCCAAGAATCCAAGGCACACATTTATTGTTTTATTTATTAATATTCGTAAGAAGCTAGAGCATACTGTTAGCCTACAAGTCAATGTTTGGGCTAAGGATAAAAAATAAATGATATCGCCATTATTTCCATTTTCGGTGCCAAATGAAAATGAAAGTATATAAAGCAGACCACGCCCTCTCTGTAGGTTGAGTTGTTCGTTTACCGAGAAACGTCTGCTGTGTGTTCAAATTTCGCAAGTATGTGCGCAAGCAACGGTACGTTCATAATGATAATTTCGCTAATTTTAATTTACGCTAGCTATCTGATTACTTTTTCATTGCAGCCCAAGACGACTGGTAGAGGTTTAATCGTCCGTCGCTTTGCTTTGACCAACCGCTGGAGCTAGCGTTAAACTACAATCTTCATGATTTTTTAAACTGCTTTTAAATTATTTTTTTATTTTTACATTTTTTTTTTTTTAACAGAAGTGATATCGTGTGCCATCTTGATTTTCCTTGGGTCTCAGCTCGTTGGGGGTTCCGGTAAGAGTTTTGCTGTTAGGCTCGGTTACTGTAGCATAACATGACATTAATTGGATTGAGGTTCAGGTACGTATTTATTTTCTTTACGTGAACATCGTGTGGTATATTGGGTCTGTAGAATAGGCATCTGCTGCTTTCATAAGTATTCATATGAGATCACGTGGATGTCGAGTACAAATCCCTCCTGAAATAGTGCATTGCTAATATTTTTACTACAGTGGCAGTGACGAAAACAAAGTATGAATCTATCTCTGGGTTTCCTCTCTGTTCCCTCCCATTCTCTGTTAGATCTCCCTTTGAAGTGCGCTACTGGTTTGATCACGGGGAGACTGGGTTCCTCTGTGGTTCTCCCATGCTGGCTTTCTCCTCCGCTGGATGTGAAGGCCATGGAGATCCGCTGGTACCGTCCAGACCAATACAGCACTCCAGTCCTGCTCTACCTCAACCACAAGGTCATGACAGATTTGCAGAAGGAGAGGTACAGGAACCGGACCTCTCTAAGCCTGCGAGAGGAGAACTCCGCTGGGCTGAAAGGGGGAGATGTGTCCCTCGAGCTGAAGAACCTTAATATGGGGGATCGGGGGACGTTTCACTGTTTTGTGAGTGGAGATAAAGCATATGGAAGCTGTACATTGACTCTAAATTTAACTGGTGAGTTAAATCAAAATATTACTCTAGCTCAAATGTCTCCAAGCTCCATGGTGATTGTAATTGAGTATTAAAATATAGTCAATAAATAGAAATACTCTTTTTGTCCCTTGACAAGTTCAGTAGCAGTTTATTGACAGTGTGGTGAAAATGAGTCAGTGGTGTGTCACACTTCAGCATTTCTTTCTTTTGTCTCAACCGTTTTTCTCCTCCTTTTATTTCTCATTCATGTAATTGCCCTGCCCTGTTCTGTCCCAGCTCTGGGGTCTTCTCCTGTCCTGTCTCTGCAGCCCCAGGGTGACCAGGTAAACGTTACCTGTAGGTCCTGTGGATGGCTGCCAAAGCCACGGGTTGAGTTTAGTGAACAGAAGATCCCTGGTCCTGGTGGTCTGCTCTTCAGCCAAGAAGGAGAACTGACCTGTGTCCAGAGCTGGGTTCTTCTCTCTCCCTCTCGCTCAGGCCCGATCACTTGCTCCATCTCACTTCCTGGAGGAGAGGAGAAGGATGGACACGTGGACATTCAAAACATTCTCTGCCTAAGTGAGGAAATATACGAATGATTTGTAATTATAATGCTGTTTGCTGAATCAAAAATGGTGTGTTATGGATGTCTTCTGTAAGCAATTATATATATATTTATATTTACTTTGTCCATTGCATATTACTGCTAAACTGCTAATGACTGTTTTGCCACCTAGCTTGCCATTTCAAAGAGAAAAAGAAGCTCTTGTGGTGTTGTCATATATTCAATTAAAGCCCTTCTTAGGGTTTTAAAATTACATTTGCTGATTTTACATTTCACTGTAATTTAGCTTTTACAGCAAGCTTTATGGAGAATGTGTTGTTGGCTGATTAACAAGGAAATTATGTCAAAATCTTTTAAAGAATTATTTCAAGGACCAATCAGTTCTTTTTACCACCGTAAAGTAGCAAACAATATTTATGAAAGTGATTATTCATAATGAATACTGACCCTCGGAAAATGTATAAATAATTATCTATTGCTGTGCCTCTAAATACACTACCTAACAATTTATTAAACACATTGTTAAATACACATTTTCTAAGCACATTTTAAAAGTGTATAATTGCAGATTGCAACAAAAATTAAGTCGCACTGAATTAGTCAGTCACCATCAACCACATTCATGGTCAGTTTATGACAGTATTAATGCTGACATGGTAGTGGTATAGTTGTGGGCGTGGAGCTGGTGTACATTTATCAGGCACAGCAGTCTGGCTGGGTTTATTACACTGCTCGGCTGACGGCGGTTTGCTCTTCAAAAGATATCCAGTCTGCAGTGGTTATGCGGTCAGAAACTGACCACTGACTGAGCACTGAAAGGTGGCAAATCGTGCATAGATGCTGGGCTGAAACTTCTAACTGCACATCTGCAATGTATCTCAAATAACGTGGCATAACGAGCCATTAAACAATAGAACGATTTATCAAACGAGTGCAAACGTTACAGGCACCCAGCATTTGTGCAGAACATGGTGTCAGTGTATTGAAATCTACTCATCACTATTACTACTAACACTAATGCATTTTTTGCACCAAGTGATGAAAATAATTATTACTGATTATTAATCACAATACTATTGAAATACTTAGGTTGTGCCTTAAGTTGACTAAACTTATTGTGTTGTAACATTGGTTAAATCCACCTCCACTACTGAGCCCCACAGAGCACGGAGGAGGACCATGGAAGGCCATTTCTGCTGTGTCAACGTTAGCGGCAGTGGCTCTGGCCGCCATCAGCATCTACTTCTACAGAAAATACAAAACAGGTCAGACCTGCTGTGAATGGCTGCTTCTGCTTGGATGTCATACTGTTTTATCGTTTTGAGATCGTTCATAATAGCATTTCTCTGTTGCAGGATATACAGCAGTTAAGAAAGGTAAGAGGTGTCCTCAGTCTGGCTAGTGATCTTTCTCCCATTCGGGACATTAAAACTAAAACTCTGCTTTGTCTTTTCAGGTCAAGAGGCTGAGGAAACAGGTATGATAATAATGTATTTATGACAGATTTATGCTTGATGTCATTGATAAAATATTTAAAACAATAAAATATACTACAATTATGACAATTTGACTTGGGGGGGGGGGGGGAAGACAAAACAAAACAAAAAAACCCCTCATTTTAACTACTTATTTAAATTTTCAGCTTACCCTAATCCAAACATGGAGGAATTGAGAAAAGCAGCAGGTATAAATATGCATGGTCTCATACACAGTACTTATGCAAAATATCAGAATGTTTGAGAAAGTGTGGAATAAGCCTTTGTAAACTCAAATGCTTTCTTCCCTGCAGTGAGCATCACACTAGATGATACACGGACCTGTCCAGGTTTAATGGTTAAAAACAAACTTGTAAGAGATAAAGAAGGTGTTGCCGATACCCACAGAGAACCTGGTTTTCCGTACCATTTATCAGTGTATGGAAGAAACTCCTTCAGCAGTGGTCGTGCATATTGGGAAGTAGGACTAATATCACCTAATATACCACCCAAAACATCATGGCTGATTGGAGTCACCAAAGCTTCAAATGATTTCACTGAAAATAAGCATGACGACATGACCCCTTCCAAAGGTTTTTGGTTTCTTTACTTGAGTAAACAAACTGGCCTCCGTGTAAATACTGAACCTGAAATCTCACTCCCTCTAGTCTCAAGACCTGAGAGTGTTGGAGTTTTGCTAGACTATGACCAAGGCGAGCTTTCATTTTACAATGTTAAGGAGGGTATATGTCTGGTCACTATGAAAACGAAATTCCAAGGGCAGGTTTTGCCAATGTTTAACCCAGGGATAGGTGATGAGGCTCCTCTTAAGATCCTTGACACTGCTGGACCCAGCGCTGTTCCTGCAGAGGGTGCTAGTTCTCCAACTGACAACTCAGTTAAGATCCCATAATGACACTAACATCAGTATGTGCAATCTTGTTAACTCACATTTAGATTCTAAAAGTTACTCACATTTAGATTCTAAAAGTTAACTCAGACAGAGCAGATCCTTTTCACTCCTAATTCTACACAAATCATAAAATCACACTACATGAACAAACCAGGATGTTTTCCACATTTACCTTTGAGGGCGGGGTTGCATAACATATGGCTTAAAACCTAAGAGATGCACATCAACATAAATTAAATTACATGTGCAGGGCGCTACATAGTTGTTAGTTTTGCTAGATACATTTGTGCAGTTCTATGCTTTTAAGCAGTCTATAACAACTCATGTTTATGGAACTCCCTTGTCTGTTACAGTTTGCATTTATGGTTATTCTTTCAGAATTGCTGTTTAAAGCAGCAAACATTAAAAATGTAATTTTTAAAAAAGGTTTTAGCAAACATTTTATAATCTCTTGATGGTAATTTCATGCAAAGACCACCTACAGCTGTTTTAATATCACTGATATGATAGTATAGACATTGCAGATTCAGTATGTGGAGGTTTAAATCTACAAATGGTTGTAGACATTAGCAAACCTGTATCATGCCGCATTCTAGAAATCTGAGCAGCTATTTATTGAGTGGGTATGTATATTGTGACATATTGGAGTGCAGTTTTAGGATAGACACTAGCAAAGAACAGCCGTTTGCTTGCATGTGGCAGTCTTGCATTGTTTAATACTTTCAGACAGTAATGCACCTGCTTGTGTAAGTTTTGTTCTGTTGTGCTGTTGAGCTTTCTGCTATTACAGTGGGCATCAGCCATGGTTCCACTCCCTAATTTTGAAACCATGTCTGAAAGCAGATATGCACCAGCTATAGACTCAAATAAATGTAATTATTATTAGACAACAAATTACGTTATAGCCTGCCCTAAGTCTTTAATCAGGCAGACAGTTTTAGTTCATGTTCACACAATGTATTGTTTATCAGAACAGTTCTATTGTGATATGTTGCAGCTATGTAGTATTTAAATGTGAATGTTAATCTTTGTTAAATTTATACCTCTTATATTGATTCACTGCCTTTTTAAATTAAGCATAATACTTGTAGCAACAAGCATTTGCGCACCAATGTGCCACAGCTAAAGCCGTGATGAAAATAATCTTAACATGCCTGAGTGATGCGTCATCATAGGTTACAACTTATTTTCATTATAGAAATTTATATTTGAGAGTATTTATATTTGTGGCAACTATTTAGATTTTGGATGTGTTTGTAACAATCATTTCAACACTAATTTGTGCTTGATAGTAATTTGTATTAATGACAAAGCTATATACTGACAAATACTGAAATACTATCAAAGTGTTTACTTGTGATACTTTACACACTGACAGCCAGGAACGAACTGTTCAACCACAATAGTCCTAACACATTGTATTGTATCATTCTATGGCTTGGAATAATTTTAAAAGTGGTTAAAGAAAAAAAAAAGATCACTCATGAAAAACACAAGATGAAGTTCCTTGAGACACACTTGTGCTAGAAGCAAGTCAGTCATCACTTACACATCACCTAGCTGGGTGAAAAAGAACATACTTTGTTGGCTAAGCCAGTTGCATTCTGTTTATGTCTCAGGTCATAAGAGAGGCCATAATAGTGTTAAGCACTGCAGAAAACTGGCTATACAAAATCACCTTTCAAGTAATTAGCTCTTTGGAATTCATTTTAAAATGTGAATAAATTGCCAGGCTTGCATTTTTTTGGCAACTGTTTGTTAAGTTGTTTGTGACTTGTTTGCACAAGCACACCTTTGTATAATTGAATAAAATGTAAAATCCTTAAAAAATTATTAGTGTTTTTTGTGAAAAGTGGTCAGGTTGGTTAGACCACAGGAAAGTCAGACCAACGCTTCTGAAGTAAATGAATGCCCCAGCTGTCACTTAAACCATCACTCACCATTCATATGAAACTGAATGTCAACCGAATACATTAATTTATATAACGGTAGATTATTCAAAATTCTCTTTTAGAAAGGCTTCGCTCTCAGGAAACTTTGGCATAAAAGGCTCTCTCCTGAACATTACTGAACTGAAGCTTTGTTACATATTTAAGAGTCTTTTTGGTTTAACTTACACTTGGCCTGGTGACTATAATTTCTTTTAATGTGCTTAAATTGGAAGTAATTTAAGATCTTGGATGAACAGAGAATCTATTCAATGTCCAGCTGCCTTACAACATTTAGAGACCTGGTTGACCAAAAGCCTTCACTATTTCAGTAATATTAGTCTTTAATGATGTGATCATGATTTTGGGGTAGGTTAAAACTGATAGGACTCATCATGCTAAGAGAGGAATGCTGTGATGTGATATCTACTCACTCTTGGCCCTCGGCTCCAATCCCAGTCCCGGACTTTGTAAATATGGAACGATTAATGTTGACTGGGTTGTGCCATCACACCTGACTCCTGGAAAAATCTGCAGGAGCAAACCAGGAGGAACAAGGACTGAGTAAGGCATTCTGGGTTAAGACCAAATGATTTCTTTCCGCTTTGTGCTATTTTGTGCAATGTGTCTGTTGAGAAAATTTAGTCAGCTCGGACGAGCACACTCACTCCAGACTGAAGATTAAAATTTGATCAGTTATAAGATAACCCCCTACTGGCAGACAAAAATTATTTCTGGTTGTAGGTGCAGTAAATAGGCATATCATGACTCCGTATGTAACAAGATCAAAACGCAGCCATTCAAATAAAGGTGAAATAAAGAGCACAACCCAAACTAAAAATGCAAATAAGTGTGTTATTTCTTGCAGTGGGACATACATTAACCTCTGTGTTTCTCTAAACAGCTTTCTTCTAAAATCAGATAGATCTTTACAATGCCATTTAAGAAAAACAAAACATCCAAAACGTAGCACTTTTATATAAGTAGATATTTACAGAATGTACAGCTTCACACAATGAAAAGACAACACCCACTTCTGCAAGCGTGATTTTGTTACTGTAAGATTTTGAGAAACACTCATCGGCGAAAAGAAAGTTGTAAAAAACAAACAACAACAAACAAAAAAACCCACAACAAAAAAATTCCCCTCAAAACAAATACAAAATATGAAACAGAGCTCAGGTTCAAGTATGTGTGCACGCCTTGTAAAATTGTGACACTGAAGAACAGACTGAAAAATATATACAAAGTCAACAGTGGCTTTGCAAAACAACACAAACTTGGGGCCAGAGGCTTTAGCTTATGTTAAAATACTGTTGCTGTGTAAACAAACAAAAAAATCCCAAACAAACAATTTTACAGTCCATAACTGGTCGAGAGATTTTGCAGAGTAAGTGATGTGCCAGACTATTTGAAGAAAAAGGAGATAATGGAGAATCAACTCTAACGGAATGAAATCCTTGGCTAGCTTTATTTATGACACTTTTCACTTAATATTTACTGCAGTTTTTGTTACTTCCAGCAGTCGCACAACTAAGATGATCAAGATAAGTTCTTTTATCATACAAACACCAGGGACAAAGCCAGTTCATGTTTAAAAACACACTGGTGTCCACCTTTAGCTTGCTTTTGGGCTTAAAAACATATTTTAATGGTAATTCCACACTCACAATTCATTTCTTTACTTAGCTTGATAAAGTTGCTCTCACTTCTAGTCTCAGACCCACCATAAATGTCATTATTCAGGGTTTTCTCCACTACAAAGCACCTGACTTGGTTACTAGGGGGTTGAATAATACACTGGAAAGTGAAGACAGCAGAGAAGCCCAACAGCGAGTGGTCTGAACAAGCTTTCTGGTAACGAGTCTGAAAACCATTGGCTTATTTTGAGATAAAGAACCTCAACAAGGTTATCACAGCAAGCTTACCTTTTAAAATTCTCCCCAGATCTTGAGAATGACATGGTCCCACAAAATGAAACACTGCTTTGTACAACCCTGCAGCCCCCAAAGAATGACTTTAAAAATCTTAAGTCTTTATATATAAATCTAACACAATCAGTCCAACAGCAAGACTCCACTAGACAATGTTATTAAGGTAGAAAAGAAAGGGAAGGAAAAAAGTTCAGAGAAATAGTAACGCTGTATGAATCAAATGTACATTGTTTGCTTCAGTTCAGAGACATGATTTGAGCTGCATTGTTGGGGGTAGGTGAGATCTCCCTCATCTGTGTGTTTGCACGCACACACGCACGCGCGCGCGCGCGCACACACGCACGCGCGCGCGCACACACGCACGCGCGCGCGCACACACACGCGCACACACACACACACACACACACACACACACACACACACACTCCAGTCCCAACGGATGTCAGCGACCAGAGATTTTGTCCTTCTCGTTATGACGAACATTCGGTAAAGACGTGCGCTCGTCCATGTTCGCTTAACAACCATGACAGTCTGTGTGCGTGCACTCAATGGATACGCTGATACACAACCACCTACAAGGTCCAAAGATGCATAACAGTGTGTATGTGTAGTCAGTAAATTTCTTTAACCCCACATTCTAGGAATGAGGTCAGTGAATCCCTGTGTCTGTGTATGTGTGTTTGTGTGTGTGTGTTCAGAGAGCCCCTCACTGCTGTGGCTAACACACTGAAATGCCACTACCCTCCCTGCGCCCCTGTTTCTTAAGTAGCTGGATCCGGTTGTGGCAGTAGAATTTGATGGCCCTCCAGTCACGCTGGTTGGACACCAGTAGGGGGCAGTGCTGCAAGCATCGCTCACAGTCTGCCTTTGCCGGCACACGCAGCTCCTCAATGTTGCGCTTCAGGTGCGTCTCCACTGCGACGCGCTCCGCCTCCGACCATGGCCGCTTTAGCACCCCACGCTTGCCTGCAAGATGGACAGACAGATGAACACAGTCCTCACAGCACAGTTCAGTAGTTCAGACGATTACACTAAGTGACTAAAAATGTGTGCAGGTGAGGGAAACCAGCAGCCAACACCTGGCAGACTTCCACTTAGGGCCGAGTATACCGAAAAGATTAACCCAAATATCATTGTTACTTTTAGAGTGGGTAACTCTGAAATCTCTTACTTCTTTGAGAGAATGCCCACATTCTCCCCCCCCAGTTTTTTTTTGGTGACTGGAAAAGCAACACCCATCTGAGCAACTTGCTCATGCTCAGTATACTGCACCTTATCATTCTGCTATAGAAATGCATTTTTACAGACACAAACTTTATGAATTGTATGGAATGAACAAAACAATACTGGTACTGTACTGTTTCACAGACTAATAGGGATAGAACACGTCTGTGAATGTCAGATGATTTCCATGTAATTACATACATCAAATGTTAAAGACTATTGGCAGTAAACTCAAATGAACACATTATTCTGGAAGTGTCTACAACTGTGATTAGAACTGAGTGCATTAGTCACTATATTATTATATTATATATTATTCTTTTACATCTAGTCTACTGTATCCAACTTCCTCATAGAAGGCCCTTGGCTATAAATTAAATTGATATGGCCCACTTGCGCACTAGACCAAGTAAGGGTGGATAATTGGTATAATTATTTGGTTGAACTACTGAACGACACGTGCAGCATTCTCTGCACATGAGCACATTTGGTGTGGTGAATCAACTATATTTCAAGCCACTCTTGACACTGATAATCCTAAATTAAACCCTGTTACTACTGCAAATATAAATCTTGAAATAAAGAATCCAGAATCTAAACTTGTAGAGCATCTCTGAAGCCTGTATGGTGGTTAATTGTAAGGAAACTCAAAAGCTGTCTGAAAATCACCATTACCTGATTTCACCTGGGAGCTCCTCCTCTTGTGAGCAGCTGAGGGAGAGGGTGTAGTGGACGATGGGTGAGGGTTGGCATTCTTTTTGGGTCGCGGCCCACGTCCGTTCACTCCTGCCTTCTTCCCTGACTCTACTCTTTCTTTAGTCTTCTCTCCCTCGCCATCAGACTCCTCAGAGAAAGAGTCGGCAGAGTTCCCCGACATCACTGAAAAAAGTAGGAAATGGGAAACACGGGAGGGGGAGAGAGATTAAATGAGCGAGATAATATACTAACATTTGACTGTCTTGTCTCAAGGGAACACTTGGTATGACTCAGTTCAGTAAAACAATAGCTTGCTCATTACAGAAGAGTGCCAACTTCAAATCTTAACATTCCTCATGCAGTCTAACAGAGGATAATTACGTGGGAAATGCAGTTCTTGTCTTTTTGTCGCCTCACCGTCCAGCTCGAGGCAGATATGCTGTAGACTCATTCCTCTGAAGAGCACGCCATCCCTCTCTCCATACAGTACCACTCGCCCGACCCGGCCCATCAGAGCTGGGTCCTGGCTGATCCGGGTGCAGCTCTGCGTCACGTGATACTCCCTCTGCAGGAATTCCTCTAGCCGCTTCGAGGCGGCACCCTGGGGCCGTTCTCCCTCCTCTAGGAGGAGGAGCTGCGTCAGGATGGCCACCTGCCTCCGGGCACGGGGCGCCGTCAGGGCCGTGGGGTTCTTCGCCCCGCTGCTGCGAGCCAGACCCCTCAGAAGGTCTGTGCCGCGCAGAGGCGTGGCTGGCGAGTGGTACGGGCGGGAGAAGACGTATGGACTCTCGGGGTCCACGCCCACATCGGCGGAAGTCTTCAGGAGCAGGTCAAGGCAGGCTTCAGAGTGGGGCGGGAGGATGAGGGGCTGGACCCGCCCGCGCTTGCCCAAGACGCCCACACGGGGGCGGTGGCACAGCACATGGCGCTCAAACGGAGATAGAGAGGCCTCGAGTGGGGAGAGGGGTGGTGAAGTGGATGCAGAGGCAGAGGTGGGGCTGGTGGAAGGCGTGATGCGGTTGCGGTAGTCCTGGGCGGTGAGCTTGGCCACCTCGCACTCACGGTGGCGGTTGTAAAGAATCAGCAGAGCCAGGCTGGAGTGACAGAGAAGGCGCCAGGCCTCGGCCGAGCTGCTCGAACGGGACAGAGACAGGAAGGAAGAGTGTTGCTGCCGCCGAAGGTATAGCACCAGCGTGGACAGGGACGACAGCAGTGGTGGCATGTGGGAGCGGTGAGGGCTGAAAGAAAGAGCAGAGAGAGTGGGAAAAGATTTCAGGGTAGTTCCTGAATAATTCAGATAAGTCCAGATAATAATATGCCTTAAATATATAAATATCCTGTCATTCAAAAGCATAATTATGATTCATTAAGTAAATTAAAATGTAAACTGTCCTAAATGTATAAGTAAATACCTTGCCATCTCGCCAGTCTTCTCTTCTCCACTGTCATTTTCTCTAATTTCATTCATCCCCATCTCTTCATCTTCTTCACCAACTTCTTCCTCCTCATCACGTCCTGGGGTGGGTGGAGGTTCCTCTTTCGCTCTCTCCATTTCTGCCTGTTTCTTAGGCTGCTCCTCTTTTTCTTTTTCCTTCTCCTTCTCCTTCTCCTTCTCCTTCTTGGGTCGGCGCCCCCTCCTGGTGGGAGGGTTGGGAGTGACGGGGGCACTCTTCACCAAGGCGGCGGCCACCGTGGCACCCTTTCTGGGGGGCGTGGTGAGAGAGGCAGGAGATTTCCTAGAGGCGCCGACGGCCGTGGACGCCGGCGGGGGCGAGAGGGACAGCGAGAATGACACGGCTCCCGAGTTGGCAGCGGACGACTGCGAGTCCCGCTCACAGGAGAAGAGGGAGGGGCCGGGGGTGGCAGCGGTGGCGGCAGAGGAGGAGGAGGAGGAGGAGGGCTGTGGCGAGGCGAATGAGTGCGAGCTGGAGTGTGTGGAGGTGGCGTGTGGGGAATGCGAGTGCAGGTGGGCAAGCTCCATAGCCGCACGCACCTCGGGCTGTTGGTCATGGTGCTTCTCCAAGTGGCGGGCCAGTGAGCGGAAATGGCGACCGCAGTAAGGGCAATGCTGCCGCCTTGTGACCGTCCCGGTGGCACCACGGCCGATGTTTATGTTTATGTTGTTGTTAATGTTTGTGGTGGGTGGGGCTAGTGGGGCCTGGAACGAGGTGGAGGAGGAGGAGGAAGGGGTAGGGCGAGCAAAGGATAGGGGGCGTGGCTGAGCCCTGGGGGCGGCCTTCTTTTTGGGAGCAGGGGCAGCTGCTTTCCGTTTCTTGCGTCTCCGCAACATGCGGCCCCTCAGCTCCTCCAGTTCTTCTTCGTCGTCGTCGTCGTCATCGTCGTCTTCCTCCTCCTCATCTTCTTCGCGGTCCGAGTCGCTGGCCTCGGAGTGAGAGAGCGGAGAGGAGGAAGGAGAGAGAGACCATGAGGGAGTGAGGTAGTCGGATACAGTGAGAGAGAGAGGGAGGGGACCTGCCTCCTCTTCCTACAGAGTCAGTGAGAAAGACAAAATTATATTTAATGGCAGCCTGAAATCAAAATTGACCCCAGCCCTTTAATTCCCTGGTCATACTGTGTACTCCTCCTAACTATCACATAACTTTGTATTCCATAAGAAAAAATGCTGTATTCCATAACCTTCCACCAAAAGACAATGACTGCCTGCATCTAATGTCTTGTGATTTTTGGATATTTAGTCAAGCTTGAAAAAACAATATTAACCAATAGTAACAATATATTATACTGTCACTATCCTATTAAATCTTAAAAGTTAAAAAGGTCTGACCATTAATTCTTGCCTAAACATCCTGTGAAAACAACATTTCACTCACACTCAGCTCATGCTCCAAAATTATGATTTCAAGTTGATTTTAAATGGCCTTTATACCCTTCTCTCTCACACACAGTAAATTCATCCTGGACCTCATCTCTAAGGATTTATTTGAAGAAGTAAAATATATAACCAAAATGTGCTTTTAAAGCTACTTGAGAAAAATATATAAAAATTATATATTACAAGTTACAAAATAAAAGTGATCCAAGTTAAAAATATGTCTCTATAGATATGGGCAAGTCCAAAGATAGTAGATTTACTTTTTTGATGTTGTTGTCTGGATTGAAGCCGCATTCAAATCCTCGTGGGGAGACAGAGCGATGGAAACCCTAAATTTGTCAAAAACAAAAACAACCAGACTGTAAACAGCAAACAGTATAGACGAATGCCAATGTTTTTTTGTGAATTAAACCAGAAGGGGCATTCAATCACAGTCGTGGAAGGCTGGATTGGAATGCAGTTTAGCGCTTCACCAGCTTGCCTGTGTCTGAAGCTAGGCAACCCATAAAACAAAGTTATGTTGCAAGAGGTCAATTTAATTACCATGGCATTTTCGCTCCAGTCAGTCAGACTGTAGTCCACCGTTATCTCCTCTCCTTTGGCAATGTCTCTGATTGCTATGACGACCAGCCGCACCTGGCTCCCACAATGCACCTCTCGGATCCTGCAGTTGGGTGGTGGGTGGAAGAGCACAGGCCCCCGGACCCCGCTAGCCCCCTCCTCGCCCAGCTCCGACACACTGCAGGGCACACAATCACTCTTTTAGCAAAGTCCCTTACAAACACACATCTGAGACAGCTGCTCCTGAAAATATACACACCACAGATGCACTGTAGGAATTCTACAAATCCAGCCACATCCTTGACCTTTATGAAATAAATGCTTACCAAAGCTGAGCTGGGTCAGTAAGATAGTAGGGACTACCGGGTGGGGGGAGTCGGTCCTCCGCTCCGTCCGGATACTGCCCATCACCTGAGTTGTGTTATACAGAGTCAAGACTCGCATAAAAATTACTATATATATATATATATATATATATATATATATATATATATATATATATATATATAAGTGTCAACAGCCATACTTACTTAAACAAGTGTGTTGATATTCAGCTAAAAAGTAATATCTATGACAAACATTTTACTTTTAAGGCTCCAAAATTTGAAGTTAGCATTCCTATGACTTGCTTTAAATTTGCATGTTAATGCATAAGCTGAGTATGGCCCATAGGAGTCAAAGGGACAGATAAGAGGCTTCCTGTGCAGTAGTTCTCATCACTGATGAATAGGCAAACTGATGAATAGAGAATGTCAGGATGTGGTCTTAATGTAAACCCATCTTCTGAACCACAAACACTAAATCTTTCTTTTAGACTGCTTTCAGTCTCCATTTGTACTCCAATACAGTACAATTTGACATATTTCAGGAACACGAGGCAAGACCACGAGCTGTTCTATTACTATTCTTGCTATTACATTATTACAAAGGGGTGTAAACTGTAACAGAATATGACCGAATAACACGAATGCATGTGTGTGTACCTGGGCTGTAGCTGTGTTCAGACAGACTCTCCTCTTCATCTTCAGTGACATACGCGCGGTCGCAGACCTTAACCGGTGTACCCTTCCTCTTCCTCCCACACACGCGCCTGCGAGACAAACAAATCGGTCAGACAGACACCTCTCCGACACTCCAAAGTTAACCACACTACGAAGGAACATCATAAAATCAACAATCCGAGTGGGCTTGCTTTCCAGAGTCACGCTTCCAAAACAACGATAAACAAAGGTTGTTTTTGTTGAACAAGTGTGATGAAACGGCTCAGGTGTTATCGCCTAATGTAGGTTATCTGGCCAGCTAGCGTTAGCTTATCTTAGCCTAACCATCAGGAGGGTGAGCGCGCTAACCCAGCTCGCGAGCCTAGCTAAGCTAACGCTACGCCTTCTCCCAATAGGACGGCTAGCTAGCCAGCTAACCAGCCCTCTAGCCCATTGAATGTTTTGCTTACTGATATCTTAGCTTTTCGAGATTTTCCATGACACCTCGAGCGGCCAGATCGCAGTTTGAAGCAGAGGCGAATAAATGAGATAAATGGGAATTAACCCGCTCATCAATTTTCTACCACTGCTGACGTTACATGCGCGCGGACAACAACAGAAACAAACCCGCTAGCTAGCTTGCTAGCGCCACCCTTCTGAAACATGAACATGAAATTAATTTCGTTTTTAATCCAATGCCGATGTAACGAACAGGTTTCACTAACCCCCGGGGTGGCGGAGGCTTGCTGCCATCTCCGTCGCTGTCGAGGGTCGGTGGCTCCCGATAGTCGAAAGGCGACCGTACGTTCTCCGCCATTAGGGCTGCTACGGCAGTACCTAGCGCTCCGGTGAAGACGCCACTGCGCATGCGCGGTGTGCCTGGACTGAGGCTTGGGGCTGGTAAAATGGGGGTGAAAATGACACAGCTGGGCCCTACTAATGCTCCCATCCCAGTGTCTAGTGACACGAAGTGTGAAGGTGCTCTGCGTGTTTGGAGTAACTTAAAAAGAGTAATGCATGTTCATTTTAATAATTTATTCATCTACAGTCAAACACATACTCTCATAAATAACAATACAAAAAGAAGGAAAACAATATTCCAAATGCAACACTCTCCTACATTCTGAAGTCATCACATTTCTCCAATGAAGCATATAGTTAGTGTATCTAAAAAAACAACTGTATTTAAATGGATGCACATATAGTTAGTGAATCTAAAAAAACAACTGCATTTAAATGGATGCACATATAGTTAGTGTATCTAAAAAAACAATTGTATTTAAATGGATGCACATATAGTTAGTGTATCTAAAAAAACAACTGTATTTAAATGGATGCACATATAGATAGTGTTCTAAAATACGACCGTGTTTAAGTGGATACACAGTGAGCAAAACAGTTTTGGTGTCAGACGTGCAACAGTTTGCTACAGGAAACTGCAAAAATTAGTAATTATTAGGTTTTCACAGACCTATATTCATATTTACCTGTTAGTACCTATTCTGGTACCAAAATATCACACATTTTAGTAAACAAAGTAAGTAAATAAAAATAAATACATCAAGAAAAAAATATATTTTTCAAACTGAAATGTTGGTTGTAACTTGTCACAAGTACTTTCCAATGGATTCATTCTAAAATTCTTTCAGTTATTTAATTGCTTTGCTCTTTGTACAGTCACAGTAATAGAGATGCTACACAGAAGCTGTTAGTGTTCAATGTAGTGTTAACTGCAGTAGTGTTCAATGTAGTGTTAACTGCAGTAGTGTTCAATGTAGTGTTAAATGCAGTAGTAAATCTTAAAGCTTAGTGTTCAATGTAGTGTTAAGTGCAGTAGTAAATCTTAAAGCTTAGTGTTCAATGGCTAGACCCCTTTCCACATCCAAGTCCTGGCACATTGCAATACATCTTAAAATACATATGATGATTTTCAAAATTAATTATATACATATTTCCGTCTCATTCCTTAGATGGTGTGAGGTTTCAATTTGGGATAAGCCTTTAGAAATTTCATAGTGTACATTTTCCTAAGTACATAAAGCTTCAAATCTGAACATTGATGGATTGTAAGCACTAAGCTCAAATGACAAATTTGTTGTAGGCAATAATTAATATGTTCAGACATGTCAAATTTGTGATAAAATAACATTTGCAATGCCAGGCAGTTAAATAGTGCAACAACACTAATGAGATCCCCCTCTTACTTTCGAGATTCAGACGCTTAACTGGAGCATCTGTGAAAACCTACTGGCATCTCTTTCGGGAGTATGATCTGCTTTAGGGCTGCTCTAGGGCATACTTTAGAGTATGATCTGCTTTAGGGCATAACCCCAGAGGTGAGCTAGTATTACTACCATGATACATTTTACAAAAGAGACCTAGTCATTACAGTCCAGTGAAGCGTGACCTCATGACCTCTGTCTAGCAGGCGTACATTGCACTGTTAGGGGTTTGTTTCAACTAGACCGCTGAGAGCTTGGAAACATTTATGTCTGTCCGCCATGCATTTGGCCAAAAGAAAGTAATTATATTGCCCTCAAAAACACAGACAGTGAAAAAAATCTGAGGACCAGAATGTTGATAAATTTATAAAGAAATAAAGTGTCTGCTCTGATAAATGTGAAAAACATAAATAAATGAAAGATGGACCCACCCCATCCGTGCAAGAAACAAACAAACAAACAAACAAAAAAAACAACACATATAGGTTGTGGTCTCAAACCTAGATCCCGTATATTAAAACAAATCTTTTAACCAGATCGTGGAAGATCGAGGCAATAGACCTTGAAAAAAAATGATACCCCATGAAGAAGAAGAAGAAGGAAAAAAAATTAAGATGGTTGTGTCTTAAGAAGCCATAGTCTTTTTAGAACATTTGCCAAACATGATTCCAGGGTCTTTTCCCATGCGGTGAGCTTTCTGAATGCATAGTGGATGTGTATACAAGGCATCTATAGTTCTTGCTCCTCTGGCACCTCCTCTCTCTCAGAGTGGAGCAAGTGGAGGGCATGAGTAGCTGAGTCTGTCCAGTGGATCAGCTCCAGCAGAACCTTGTAGGTCCAGAGCTTGCCAGCAAAACTGCCGGAACCCTCTACCTCGTCCACAACCTGGAAGGGTACAAAAAAAAAGAAAGAAGAAGAAGTGGAGAATGGGGATGGATGAGGAGCCTCTAACTGCATGGATGAGCAGGTTTCATAAATATCTTTTTTAGGGTTTGTTGATGAGTGTAGGAGTGTGACAAAGAAAGAGAAAGGCTATGAGAGTGAGAAGAACAAATGAGTGTGTGTATATGCGACTGAGTGGGAGAGAGGTCTGTGTGTGTGTGTGTGTGTGTGTGTGTGTGTGTGTGTGTGTGTGTGTTACAGTTGGGTCAAATAAGGGCACAGAATGTAGGAGGGTAGAACCTGCGTAGGAGAGGAAGGATGTCCGGCAGATAAAATTCAGAACTACACACATCTACTTTTGGTGAACAAACAGGCGTACTGGAGCATGAAAATAGAATAAACAAAACATCCAACACCAACACAAAAGGAAATGGTATTCTGATCACAGGCCAAGCTTCCTTTTAGACAGCAGCATCAAACTCAACTTCAAGGTCACCTATTTTTACCTTGACAGCATGTCACCTGTTTTAACTACATCTGGCCACTGCGTAGGCAGAGAGGCCTGTTTGTAGCTGATGTATGGGAGTGTGTGAGGTGGATGCTGTTTTACTGTAAAGGAGGATTTACTGACAGGGCTTGGCAAAGCTCCAACCAAAGTTCAAAAGCCCATTTGTACAATTTACCAGAAGTAGTACTCCAAAACACTGCCTTATAGGTCAATGCTATAGAGTAATTTCTTTCTGTGTAATGCCCTTCTGGTTGACAAACCCCATCCAAGATTAAGGTAGTTCCAGTGGATTTCCTAATCAAAACAATATTCCCCATGTAATTACTTTCTAATGTAAAGCCTGGGCTCATTCCAGTTAAATAATACATCCCTTTCTGTATGACTGAAAAACATCTCTACAAATGTTTGTATGCAAAACCCCCCCCCCCCCCCAACAACCCTGTAATCTTTTGAATTACATGACTTATTGTAAGTTAAAGATAAATTGCTTTATAAAGAACACACAGTGGATTCTATTCCTAAAGAGATCCCAGAGTTTCAAAAGAGATCTCAGTATCAGGACTATATATGCAAAACAAGCATAATGACATCAGCACTAGACCTACCCATGGTTCTGTAACACGACATAAAACGTAAGGTTTTGCTGGTATGCTAAGTGATGCTCTCCTGATCTTGTTGAATCAATGGTGCACCTTATATAACAGCACTAAGTGCAGTTAAGGAAGATGTATTTAAAACACTGATTTGAGCACTGAACTCCAGCTTTTTAATTCCAGCTGTGTTTGACAACATGAATTATTAAAGCAAAGGGTTGCACTATATCTGCCTTGTATATTACTGCATAGCACTCATTCACAGTAATTCAGAAACTGACACTGTCTGCTGAAATTTTCTGAGATGTAATGAGTTTGCTCTCCTTGTTGACATATAGTTGTTTTCTTACCTTGTCACATTTTTGTGTCATTTGGACAATAAAAACAGTAATAAAAGAAATAAATGAATAAACAAAAATAACCCCCAAGGTGCTCATGCTCATGCTCTCTCTCTCTCTCTCTCTCTCTCTCTGTCTGTCTCTCTCTACCCACCTGGGTGCACTGAAACTCGGGTGATGGCGGGCAGAAACCCTCCCCGTTTTCCAGCAGCACACCGGTGCTGTGGAGGAGGTGCCCAAGCCGATCCTTGACCGTCTTCCTGGCTGTCTCGTACTCCCCTTCTAACTCCTCGCCCATCTCTTCTACCTCTCGGACAATCACGCACTCCAGCATCTCCAGGCACCGGCTGAGGGCGGAGCGTACGTGGCCAACCTGTTCTGTCGAGGTTGGGGCTTCGGGGCAGAGGGCAATAGTCACCAAGCGATCGCCCGCAGGGATGTGTTCAAAGTGAAAACTCTCTCGCTCTTTCTGAAAGGGTGGAAGATGGGCAACGTGTGAAAGGTAGGAACAGAGGGTCGACATTTAAGTCAGTGAACAACTTATAAAAGGACTCTTTTTCCTGTAGCCTTCCACAGTACTGAAACACTGAGAAAATAAAATTATCAGTGATAAAATAAAGAGACTAAAATAACCCCCTCAATATTATGTCTAATATGTATTACTGAATTTCTGTGTACCACTGAGCATCACATAGACAACAATTATTCTTGGTGCCTTCAGTATACTCTCCCCATTTTGTTTGGTTCTGGGGTTTACCTTACTGTATAAGCTGACACTGCGAGCAAAATACATCCAACTCTCATCCATTTAAGTGGGCCTCTCCCCTCGCCGAAATTACGTGTTACAGCGGTGGATGACATATAGCTAGTTGGAAGATGAATATCTCTAGGAATTAATTCATTAAAGACGAGCATGCATCGCTAAGCAAAGCCCTAGGAATCGACTAAGCCATGGTTTCCGAAAATGGTACAACAGTAGTTAGGGAAGAAAATACACAGGAATTAGTCGGAGTTCAGATTGTTAACAGGTGCAATAACAGAACTGTGATTTATTTCGGGAATGTTGTGAGCTATTATAAAAAGATAACGGTACACACAGCAGAATAACTTTCCCAACAGTCAAACTGATAGCTTGCCAATAAAACAAACCCGATATAGCTACTCACAAATAATTCCAACAGTTGTTGGCAGTCCTGGTGCAGTAAGCGAGCCAAAGCGGCCGCCCGACCGAGAGCCGACGGACCCGGGCCAGGCATGTCTGAATACGCTTGTCCCTCCATGCACGGCGAATACGGCTGGCTATCAGAGGAACTGGAGAAGCCGGTTCTTTTCCCAGCTGATATTTAGACTGCGCTAAATACAACCGAGCCGAGAATGTCGCGCACCCAAGCCTGATCTCTCTATCTGAGAGGTGCGCTACCCTGTTTCATTCCCGATGGCACTGCGAAAAGGCGCTCACTGGTCAGTGCTTTGAGGGTGGCCGGAGCGACAGCAGGAGGCATGGCCATTGGATGGTTTCACTGTCATCAGACCAATGACGACCAGGTCAGGTTCCGAAAATACTTTATTATGGGTCAAGGTGCAAATCCTTTTAGGAGCATTTGACTCATTTTTCATCATTATCCACCGTTAACAAAATAAGACCTTCTACATATGACATGGGTGGTTGTGGGGAAAAAATATAATAATTATCTAATTGGATCAGGTGACACGTGAACGCGAAGGATGTAGAAAAACGAATTGTGGTGGTCTACAGAATAAAAGCACGATCTGATTTTGAGGTTTTGTTCTTGCTGAAAGAACATCATCCGATTCACAATCCTGGAACGGTATAACATGAACCAGTGAACTTCAATACCCTCATTGTCCTCCATTAGAGACTCTTTAAAAGGAAAGTGATATTGTATTCTCTCTGGGGACGGCAACAAGATACTTACATTAAGCTAATTTGTCCAAAGCATGCTAGATTTCTGTAAACGCCTTACTGGTGGGATCGAGTGGGACTTCTTAACTGTCTTGCTCAAGGGGAGAATGACAGCGGTTATCGGTTGGGACAAAACCCATAACAACTTTAATCAAAGCCAGGCCTTACAGAGCTGAGAATAAGGAGATTAGCCGTGGGAAGAGCCAGCTCAACACGATAATGCATGTTGACAAGTTCAGTGTGTCTATAATATGATCGTGGGATCAAAACTTAATGGCTGTGTTTTTGAAAAAAGGTGGGCCAGTTATAATGCTGAAAAGAGGCTCCTCTGCAGTAGACTATGATCACATATATAGAGCCATTCTCCTTCAGTGCACTCATTGTCAAACCCCCAAATCCACTGCCAGACAACAGTGTTAACTACTTGAACTGAAAGGCAATTGGACTTTAAGCCTACAATGCGGTTCAGAGCAAGAATAAATTAAAATAGTCAAATTTATGTTTTTACGGTACTGTTTACAATCACGGTAATTCTAAAATTACTGGTAGCGCAGATGTCAAAGAAAAATATTGCAAAATTAGTACGACTTCCATTATTTCACTGCAGTTTCTGAGGAAATTACTGTAAAATTATCCAGATATGGACTTTTACAGCAAGAATCAACTTAGTCCTTCTTTTGAGGTTATAGCATGGCTGTGGTATCCATGCATTCTCTGCAGATAGTAATGATAGTTATGGACTAACTATAGGAGTATTAATATGGATTTTTTTTGGTTGTTTCTGATGAATGGTTGTAAATATATATATATATATATATATATATATATATATATATATATATATATATATATATATATTTGGAGTTTTTAAAATTCATGCTACATTAATTGTTCATTGTTAGTTGTGGGAAGGAGGAGGCAACACCATTATAGAGGAATAGAGGAGTGTGTGGCACAAAATAAGGACGTTACAAGTTCTCCATGTGCTCCTTTCAATGATGCCCATACAATAATGAGTACAATTATTTAAAATAATACTTACTCAATAAAGAATGGATAAAAGTAATAATATCCATTTAATATACATCGTGTGCATTTGTTTCTTCTCTTTTTGTTTTAATTGCCACAAGACATGTTGGTGGTAATTTTATCTGGTGCAAGAGGATATAATTCAACTCTGTTTTAGCACAATACACATAAACATACAAGATTATACATATACTGTAAACAATATACAGTACAATGCACAGTATACGACATTTAGCAAAGGAGAATCATGGAAAATTACACAGTATATGGATGAGTCTCCTTGGATCGCAAGAGTGCAGAACTGACATAATCTAATGCAGACAAGTATCGGAGCTAGAATCACAGACCAGATCGTTACCACAGACAGCTCTAAACCAAGCAGAGCCTTATGCTATTCAGTAATTTACATAATTGTCTGTGATAATTACTGTATGTTTGAAAAATAAAAATAGAATAGCTACCTTGAATAGCTAACTTTAGTTCCTTGTGTTATATAAATGTAGCCAGCAGGGGGCACAATTGCACTAATCTCAATTGTTCCCTGTTCAGTTCACCGCTGCGGGTCATTTTGATCAGTTTTATGATAATATAAAGAGCTTTGTATGTATAAGCATGGCGGATCTCTTCATCATTCTAGCATTAACTGCACATTCAAAATATTGCTTCTGCTAGGCAACATCTGACAGGTTCACAGTCTGATGATTCCCTGGGCTGAAAAGAGCTGCAAATATGACTGAAGTTTGTCGTCTCCATTAATCTCTGGCATGAAAGAAACTAGAAAATGCATAGCATGATCAAATCAGTCTAGACATTCAACTCCACATCAAAAATTTAGCATTGAATATTAATCTACTGTAGCATTCTCAAAGCCTAGCCCCGGGGTTTATAGTGTTTACTGGTTTTCTTATTCCAACCCACTTGATTCATTTTAAAGGTTTGCAGGAAACACTCTCATTCACTTCAACTTACATAAAATATCAGTATGATATAATTTTTGCTATCTTGAAATCTAACCAATGACCTTTAGGCTAGTAGGATTGTGAAGGACCCCACCCATCCCAACAACAGGCTCTTCTCTCTGCTGAAGTTAGCGAAGTGCGTTCACTCCCTGAAGACCAACACAGAGAGACTGAAGAAGAGCTTCTTCTCGCAGGCCATTCGGGCCCTGAATCAGGGCAACTGATGAACTGATGGGAATTCTGTGTACTCTGGGTATGATGTCCACAATAACATCATTAAAAAAAACTGTAAAAACTGTAAATTGTACATTGTATATATGCATAGTATACATCCCCTCTTCATTCATCCTAACATATTTATTTATCCATTAATCCACATCCATTTCCCTGCATCTCTCCTCGGCCACGGACAGAGCAGTTACAAAAGGCATTTCACTGCCAGTTATACCATATTTGACTATGTACGTGACAAACAAAATTCGAACTTTGAACGTTGAACTCTATATATATGTTGCGAGGCCAAGTGCATAACTTTCATCCCTTACATTCATTTTTGTAATATGTTTTCTTGGAGATATTGCTTTGTACACAATCAGGTATACAGGTTCAGAAACTGCCAGATTATTCACCTATAAAGAACATCTGATGTTACAAAACAACAGGTGAGATGTGATCTATTCATTTTGACTTTGACAAACCAGAGCCTAAGTAGGGAGTGTAGCTCAACCTACAAGATGTTTGTGCATTCATGCAGAAAAAGGGACATGGCCATACAAATAAAGAACTTCCTATAAACATGATTTTCTCATCTATTCTCACTGGTTCATTGCTTATTGCTATTCTCATGTAGTTGTCACACATATCTGATACAAAAAGATGTGACAGTGATTTCAAAATTGCTTTCTAAGGCATAGTGCTAATGGGGAAAAAAGGTTTTATTGCAATTAAAAAAATTGTGATTTAAAAAATGTGAATGATGACAAGTGAAGATAATTACTATTCTAGCAATGGAAAAGGTGAGATTCTGTAGGGCAATAGTTCTGTATATCTCTATATAGGCTGGATATCTAGCTCTATGGAATGCATAATGCATCAAGCTGAAACACCCTGCTGAACCTTCAGTGTCACGTGTTTAAAGCATATCTGGCATGACTGCTCAAAACAAACACAGATTTTATAAGAGGACATGTCTGATAATAATCAGAACAATTACATACAACATAAATCAATTTGATTTCTTAGAGGGCTTATTTGCTCATTTCAGCCTTCCGTGACGTCAGTATTGCATAAACAGAAACTGCAAAAATGACTAATCAGTGATATGTTTTGCAATCCTAATGCTTGCAAATGCCATTGTCTGGGATAGCTGAAGCACTGTGTCACATCACATACAATAACTCCTCTTACATAACTGTCACCCCGTCTATGTGGGTGCAGTAGTCTGGCTAAGATCTGGCCTTTATGCTGTGGGTCTCAATTTTTTTGGGGAAACCATATAGGATAAAATAATACAAAATGCTAAAATAATACATAATAATACGAGTATACAGTACAAGATACTCAAAATGCCATAGTGCTATGGACCGTCTATTCATGATCTATTCATCTATTCATGGAATATTTAAATGACCACTGACCCTGCTCCTATATTGACTGACTAAATTAATATTTATTGCAGGGTATTGTTTATTAAACTGATGTTGTCTAACGAACTCTAGCACTTATTGTTTATTGCATTTATCATTGTTTCAGAGACACCTTATGAATTTTGTACTTCTAGTCATCAGCATTGATCCCTGTATTTCTACAGTATTCTAGTTCATTGGAATACTGGACCCTAACCTACTCTACTGGCTAGGATGTATTCTATGAGTAAATGACAAAGCACTTTTGTAAGTCGCTCTGGGTTAAGAGCGTCTTCCAAATGCTGTAAATGTAAATGTAAAGTTATATCTTGCTGTGTAATGAATACGAATATTCAAAATTAAAGCTGGCAATACTGCAATCATTTTGTTTTATGTTATGAGACCACTGTATCGCAAATAGATTGTAGCACCATGGTACAGAAGAGATACGGGTATGCATTTAACAAATATATTTAGGTAAGAGTACTACAGGTTTTAGAGAATGCAAGTTTAGCAACTAAGCCAGATCTGTTGATATGTAGGTTAGTTTCTACATCACACCTGTCACTTTTGAAAAAGCATTACTTGTTTGAACGCTTCCCTCCCAAAGCAGTGAGATTAGGTTTTTACTTTTTAGGAGTAGAAGGTATCCCTGCCTGCTGTCTGATACCCTGACCCTGCTACAATCTTGCCCACTGCAGGACTAGAGCCAGGACTGAGTCAGAGATCAAGCCAGAAAAGGCACAAGACTTTATTGTAGCATTTGTGGTAGTACAGACACCTTGCCATACCACAAAGTGATCCAGGGGAGGAACCACAAAGATGTTGCCAACCACAAAGATGTTAGTCTTAGGAAACACCATCTGTATTTATCCATTCATTCTCTAAATTGCCTAAAACTACCATCATCTCCTTGCATGTACATTTAAAAAGAGATCGTACTGATAGTTTGCTGATAATTTTGTAATGTTATTTCTTCTCTATATCCTTATCAATATAAATAGAAAAATCTGTGAAAATCATATGATGACAACTTTGTGTGGTTATTATAAAATAGACTTTTCTGGTATAAAATTGTACTGCATGTGTTATGGAGGGGCACCAGGCCTTCCTTTGCATGGCTACAACAATAGTAATGTTTGGGAACATGATCATTTATTCATGGCCACAACTTAGTAAGGAAGGAGAAGACGTTTAAGACATTCAGAAGATACACAGATGACAGACCTTCACGCAAACATTATTTATATTTATATTTTATTTGATTTTTAATTTATTATGATACCAAATTCACATACTGAAATTACATGAACCCAGACACAAACACATTTTCAGACTTGACAGTAATCAGAGATTTGGGCATCCACCAGAGGGAAGTACCTGCAAGGTTAAATAGCTCCAGCTGGCTGTATCGCAGATGTGTGGAACCCGACATTAAATCTAAAAACTGTTTGATTGGCTTTGAGACTCCCTGATGCCTCAGAAAATTCACTGCAAATGATATTTTTTTATCCATTAATTAAACATAATGTAAAAATTATTTTTTTGTAAATATTTGCAATTTAGTTGTTTTACCAAATTAACATTTTGGCAAAATAACCTATAAATAAATACTATTATATCAACTAATAAAGTATCTCAAATCCTGTAGCCTATTTTGTGCCAGATTGTGTCATCTTATAGCCTAGTTTGATTACTCTTCCTGTTATACTTAAAATATCCCTACAAATTTAGAAACAGATGAATCAGTTCATGAGAATGTAATGAATATTCACTGCATGTGACCTTGCACAAATTTCTGCTGTGATGTATAGTCCTTCAGCTATGAGGTTCTGAAAGCTTCCTCATTCCTTGTAATAGCCTCATCAAATGCAAACAGGCACGTACTACGGCAGTGCCATACAATGAGAAAACATTTGGTCCAAGTCATTTAGTCATGCTAGAGTTAGATTAGTTCTAGATTTAGTTCTTTTATTTCTTATCTTTGATTGAGCAGCAAACATTACCTCAAATTATGTGTTACCTCAACTAATAAAAGGCTACTGTTGGAATTATCCAAAGTAGAAAATATGTGACATATCAGCTATAAAATTTAAAAGTCACCAATGTTTTATAAATTTATGCATATGCAATGAAACTAGCTCTGAGGAGTTGTATACTTTTTGGTCAGGTAAAAAAAATATATAAAGAAAATGTATTATTTACTTATATGCTTATTTATTGTAGGTACTTAATGCCAAGTAAAAATATGGCAGTTGCACTTTATACAAGCAGAACACTGATGAACCTTAGACATCCTTAGACATCCCATCACAATTCACTGAAACCACTCCAGCATCAACCTCAAACACATACATTTGGGTGCTATAAGCTATCAAAACTATTCGGATCTTCATAACGACGTTGTTTTACAAAGCTCCATTTGGGTTACGCACAATGTACCAAATATGAATAGTGCCATGATCACACCTGAATTCACCACAGCATAATGAGACTTAAGACATTTGAGGTAGGTTGAAAACCACTGAGCTGATAACATTCACATAATGGTTGGTGTAATGGCAGATAACAGTCCCATACAGAGTATAGTATTTATATAAACACAGTAATTATTATTAAATAAATATAGTATTTATTCATGCAAACGAGAGAGAAAGCAGCAAAGAATGTATGTTCACTTAAACCAGCCACCTGGCAAGTAAAGCTCTTCCTGCGTTTGTCTCACTTTCATCTGTCTTTCACATAGTGCTTTTAGATTAACTAGGTGAAATAACAAGTTAAACAATGTTGTCTTTGCTCACATTACATGGCAAGGTAACAGTTGTCAATTATGGTCATTTTTCTTTTTTTGGGTGGGGGTGGGGGGATGGGGATAAATGCATTGTTGCTCAATTCTACATGGGACTTTCCTGTTTCTGATTTCCTTGTTCTTATCTACCTATCTCTGCTGGCATTTCAGTCTGACTTAAAAGACGCAACTATTAAGATGAGTGCATTCTTCTAAACCTGTTCCATTGGTCACATGGGAAGACTTACTAAAAATGTACTTACTGCTTTGTTTTGTTAGCAGATGCATTCTTCTGAAACACACCTAAAGGCCAGCAATGTTTGTTTTTTTTTTATTGTGGTGGTTCACTCATTGGTCTTGTTTCATCTCATGCTCTCACTGGCTATTGGTCATTGCTGTTTTATATGACACCAGAAATAAAACAAATCTTAAGATTAAAATGTATACCAGTGTTATTTATAGACTGGTGTTTTTTGGGTGTTTCTGTCATCACAAGCTTTCTGTAAGTCATACGTAAAATACACATGTTTTGGGCTTGGCTTAAGACTACAAATGGGCATCCATCCAACTACCTGAACTGTGTTAACACACAAAAACCCCACAACACTTCCCTTTCTCCCTGACTACCTGACTAACACCAAAACCACAAACCCATTCCCAAACAAAACGGTTGTTAAGATACACAAGACACAGATTTATGTATATAGCAAAACCAAATCCAGTATGGAGAGAACTAAGATTTAAAGTCTATAACAAAGCAAAAGTATGATAACAGAATTAAGAAATGAGCAAAAACAGAACATAGAAATACAAAGCTGTCAATAAAGCAAGCATGATGTTACTGAGTGTTTCCTGATGATGTTCCTTACAGCTGGGGGAAGTGGGTGAAATAAAGACTGAAGGTGGACCTTGTCCTCCCGTCCAAGCCCAAAATTGGAGAAGCCAAATTTGGGCACCTTTTGGTCCATTTAGAATATGCAAAGGACAGTGTAAATTCCTGAGCCATTGACTTTGTCTGAATGCTTACTGGGATTCCGAACTTCCTCCTTCAGTCTCAGCCCAACACAAGCTGGATAAGCAATATTCAAAGAGGAAGTTTTAAATAACAAAGCCGGATTCAGATTTATTCCACCAATTGTTCGTTGGCAAAATGTTATATGCTTTTCTGACTAAGGCCGTGTATTTCTGTTGGAATCAATGTAAACTTTCTTTCTCATCTACAGTCAAAGTCACATTCTCAACAGCATAACTGGTGCGAACACCATTTTGTGTTACTAAGTAGCATAAAAACTATGAAGATATGACAAACTCAAAACGCACAATTGTGATACTGGTAACTTAAAAAAAACATAGTATATTTGAGAAATAACTACAATGTGTGATGGAAAGATGAATTACCAATAGTCTGAAATCATGTGATTCTATCACTAGCCTCTAGTCATCCCCTACCATTAATAACAGTAATAATGTAGGCACGTAGCACTAAAAAAGGCCACTTTGCTTAAATACCTTTGCATAAAATGTACCTCAGCCTCTACAGTCTGAAGTAGAGATATTTTTAGAGACTCTTTAATGGAGCAGGTTGTATACAGAATACTTGTATACAGAATAAACGAAAGCCTACAAATCACAGTGTCAGTTAACTGCTGCACAAAACCAATCAATTGGGAGAACTGTCAGTAAAGGAGGGCAGTAGTTACTAAGCATAAGAGTTCACATATTTTACTATACTCAGTTCACATATTTTACTATACTCAGTTCACAGATTTTACTTTACTCAGTTGCTTAAACAGTTCGAAATACTAAGGAAGGGCATAGAAAATTGTATGTTAAAGGTATAGAAAAAATTGTTAAGTATGAGTATATATATTATCATTAATTAGAGCTCGTTGGAAGAGGAGGAAACAAAGAACACAGTAGGCCTGCATATGCTTTTGCGCATGCAGGAGTGTGTTTATTGGAAAGGGTGTGTGCACATGTAAAATGATTACATGGAAGGATCTCATGAATCATTTGGGTGGCAGTATGAAGAGGAATGATGGAGAAATCAGATAAAAAGAGACAAAAGAAAACAGCCTGATAAACAGGCAGGACATGGCGGTGGCAGCACTGAAGAATCTCTGCAATGACAAAGCATACAATAGTACCAACAGAAATCAATTTTCCTAAACTAACATAAGATTAGATAAAGTAAAACAGTCCTAAAGTAAAACAGCACCCCATTTATACAGGTTCCCATCAATGTGATGGCAGACCAGGTGAACTAGCTTATATAATGAAGAGGTATATAAGCCTACTCTGGCATCACTGAAAAACCCCATCAAGTATAAATGTCAACAATAGGTGGAAATGATAGGCGGGGTGAGGGTATGTAAACATTACCATATAATGTTAATATAATAGCATAGGTTTATGCACAACAATTCATTTTTAAGTTTCAATTGATTGCACCCCCCCAATACAGTGCACCCTTCAATACAGTGCACTCCCCAATACAGTGCACCCCTCAATACAGTGCACCCCCCAATCACACATACACTACCCCTCTGCATGAGTGTCCGTGCAGCAAGGAATTGTTTCAGTGCAGTGGTAGGTAATCTTCAACAAGTGGCTACTTTACAAAGGTTAACTTTAAACAAAGTATGTGTCAGACATTTTTTGTTTCATCCCCTCAACAGAATAAAGCAAACTTGTTACCAGACTGTATTTTATTCGCTCCATTACCTCGTGACTGAATCTTGTGCATCAACATGGTTGCCATACTGCTACAAGGCAGCTGTGTTTTCTAATGCATGTATGTCTAGGGAGACAGGAGATGCACAATTAAAATCATCACAACTTGCAGAATATTTCAAGCAGTTTTGATTTGATAGCAATGCCAGAGCTGTATTACTGATACAGCATACTTGGTTCTGTGATACTGGCATGACAGGGGAGCAAGAGGAGAGGTTGCTAGAAGGTGCTCTTTATTTTCCATAAGTAAAGGCACTCATTTATAGCAACATAACTGAAATAAAAGGTAAGGGAGCTTGTCATGGTTCTCCGTGTCGGTTCCCCAACAGGTAATCCGCTAATGCGCAGCACCATCCCTGCTGACCAGCAGGTTGAAATAGTTGACGGGAGAAACAAGGGACAGGTGCACATGGTTAGTAGGCTGGTGATTGGGAGCAGGAAGGGGAGAAGGTCTCTGCGGGTGCTCCCGGTGGAAGGAGGCGATGAGGTTGGGGTCCATCACCTGGGAGGCCAGCACCCAGCAATGCTGCTCAGGCCCATACCCCTCCCAGTCCACCAGGTACTGCAACCCTGAGGTCCTCCTCCGAGAGTCCTACAAGGCCTTCACCCTCGATCTCCAGGGGTGGGGGTGGAGCTCCCGAGGGGCTCCCCTCTCGGAGGAGGGGAGCCCCTCGGGAGCTCCACCCCCACCCCTGGAGATCGAGGGTGAAGGCCTTGTAGGCCTTGTAGGACTCTGTACATAGCCGGGCCCTCCACCACGGGCTTCAGGGAAGACGTGTGGAAGGCCCGGCTATGTACAGGCTCAACTATGTCCCGACCTGTAGGTCACCTCATTCACCCGACTAGTTATGGTATACGGATCCTCATATTTGGCCCGCAGTTTGCCCAAACGGCCCGCCTGGCCATATTTGGTGGCGACCCACACTTTCTATCCCAGTTCGAAGCAGGGAGTCGCTCCCCGCTTTTGGTCTGCCTTTCTTTTGTAGGCTGTGATGGCGGCATGCAGTCTCCTGTGGGTTTCCCGCCAAACCTGTTCGCTGCATCTGCGCCACTGCTCGAAAGACGACTGGTCTGACGCTGGTGGGTTCCAAGGATAAAGGGGGGTTGGTACCCTAAAACACATTCGAATGGTGTTAGCGCTGTTCCAGCATGACACAGAGAGTTTTGTGCATATTTGGCCCACACGAGGTATGCACTCCGGGTCTCTGGATGTCGTTGGCAGTATAGCTGAAGGAATTTGCCCAATTCCTGATTTACCCTCTCCACTTGGCCATTGGCCTGGGGATGGTAACCTGACATCAGACTCATGGTAATATTCAGTTTCCCAAGCAGTTCCCTCCGCAGTCTTGAGGTGAATTGAGCCCCCCTGTCTGAGACAATGTCCTCAGACAGCCCAAACTGCCTGAAGATATGGTGGAAGAGCAAGTCCGTTGTCTCCAAGGCTGTGGGTAGGCCCTTTAGTGGGACCAACCTAACCATCTTGGAGAACCAATCCACAATCACCAAAATGGTTGTGTTCCCCTCAGAGGCGGGCAGGTCCGTGACAAAATCTATTGAGATGTGGGACCAGGGTCACTGAGGAGTGGGGAGGGGGAGTAGCTTACCGGCAGGAGGAGTGCACAGGGTCTTGCTGCTGGCGCAGTCGGTACACGAGGACACATACCGAGGACGAGGACGATGTCCCTGTGCATGGCAGGCCACCAGTATCTTGCGCTCAATAGTTGCATGGTGCGAGATGATTCCAGATGTCCAGTCCCCACAGATGTGTGTGCCCAGGTGATGAGATCCCTGCGATGTCTAAGCGGGACATATAGTCGGTTGGGTGGACATTTGGGATGCAGGTTTGTGGCCTCTATGCTGTGGTCGATGTCCCAGGTCACAGGGGCCACGAAACACGAAGGGGGGAGCACCAGTTCCTGACTGGAGGACTGGGGCCTCGGCATGATGTTGCCGGAAGAGCGCGTCCGTCCTCACACTTTTCTCTCCCGGGCTGTAGGTGACACGAAAAGCAAACCTGGAGAAGAAAAGAGACCACCGCGCCTGTCTAGAGTTCAACCTTTCTGTGGTCTGGAGGTACTCTAGGTTCTTGTAATCGGTGATGACAGTGAAGGGGTGTCTCGCTCCCTCCAGCCAAGGCCTCCATTCCTCCAATGAGAGTTTCATTGCCAGGAGTTCTCTGTACCCGAACTACAGTGAAATACCAGGCCCCCCTCAACTGCTCAAGCACTGCAGGGACCAGGGGTAGGGGATTAACCAGTAGTTTGATAAGTTTGTTAGTTTGTTAAATAAGTAGTCCACACACGGCCTCAACCCTCTGTCCTTTTTCTTGACGAAGAATATACCTGCCGACGCTGGAGAGGTGGAGGGGTGTATGTAACCCTGTGCCGTGGCCTCCCTGATGTACTGTTCCATGCCCTTAGTTTCCTCCTAGAAAGAGATGAGTCAGAGTAGCAATGATAGTTCTACACTTTTTGCTATGATTCTGTAGATTTCCTTCCTTAAAAATGGTATTCTCAGAGCTGGGCAGAGGACTATGTGTATGCTTTTAAAGCAATTTATGATAACCAAAGTACCCGTATATATTTTGGAAAAGATCAGTTGACTAACATAAAAACCCAGATCAGACCAGAATACTACACTGCAATAGAGGGCAAATGGTCTTATTTAAAAATCATAGGTTAAAACTTACATAACATCACAAGGATATTTGTAATAAATATGTATGATCTGTTTGATATAAATATGTACAATATCCTTGAAAGGTGTTATTTAAAAGAATTCAGATGAATGAAAAAGTATGGAATGCAGTGTTTGTTTTTGTCAAGTCAAGTCAATACTTTGATTATCAAAATTTCAATTTTGAGTTTTTTGTGTTACATTTCATAATACTTACATTATTGCTTTCAAATGTTCTTGTCTTTCACAACATTGTGTTTTTAAAAAATTGTAATTGCAATAACAGCACTGGCAACAGTTACAATTACCACATCCCAAACAAAAAATCTAACATGTACAAATACTACAACAACTGTAACTACAACTGGTACTACAACTGCAAAATATGACACAACAGGAGTAACAACAAAAAATAATCCAACAGCATCTACATGTACCACTACTCCAGGAACAACTGCTACACAAATTAGTACTCCAACAACAGTAACTGCGGAATATTGTCAGGATCCTGCTGGTGGCAAAATAAAGCCGATGACAAACAGTAGTTCAACCTAAACTAAAAGATAAGCAGAGAAAAAAAACTACCTTTTCCAAAACAGTGTAGTGCAAAAGTGAGAATTAGAGGTTGGAGCAGTTTAAGAGAAACAATTTAGCTACTCAGCATTACAAGAGATATATGTAATACATATCTAGATGTAATGCAAGAATGAACTGAAGAGAGTATTTAACTTAGGTGCAGCATTACTAACCAAATATGTTTTAGTATTTAACCTGATTCAAAAATAAGACAGCAACAGATAATGAAGGGAAAAAATATAGTCTTGAACTAATTACTTGACTAATTACTAATGCCTCTTTAAATATGTGTACATTTTGAAACACACCAGTGTTATTTTTTTTTACAATGACAGTGTCACATAATAGTTTTTAGAAAAATTGTTATTCATTCACAATTTGTTATTCATTCACAATCCAAACACAATCTGGTGTCTGTCACACTCTGTAGGCATACAATTTCTTAAGATCTAAATTAGTAGTTACTCCACATGTTACTCCACTGCCACTCCCTTCAATGGCTCCCTGTAGCTGCACGCATCAGATTTAAAACCTTGATGCTTGCCTACAAAGCCAAAAATGGACCATGAACTCCCGCTTGCTGTCTGGACAACAGAGTCTCTTGCAGTCTTCAAACGCAGACTGAAGACCTATCTATTTGTAGAATATTTAAAGGACAACTCCCTTATTGACTGACTAATTTAGTACTTATTGTAGGGCATTATTTATGCTTTTTAACAAACTCCAGCACTTATTGTTTATAGCACTTATCATTGTTTAAGATAGACCTTATGTATTTTGCACTTCTAGGTATCAGCATTCATCCCTGTATTCTACAGTATTCTAGTTCATTGGTATGTTACTTCTAATCTACTATACTGTACTTGGATATATTCTATGAGTAAATGACAAAGCACTTTTGTAAGTCGCTCTGGATAAGAGCGTCTGCTAAATGCCGTAAATGTAAATGTAGTTAGATTTCAGGTTTTTGTACAAGGCATTCCAACAAATGTGAATAAAACTATATGTGAACTCACCAACACAAAGAATGTCAGCAGTATCCTTAAATAGAATATATATATATATATATATATATATATATATATATATATATATATATATATATATATATATATAATTTTAAATATAGTAAGATGTTCTGCGTATGACATTGGTTATACAAGACTGATATGTACTTTTAAGTTAAGAATTTTATCAGTTATTATCTGAAGCTGTTGTGCAACAGGTACATGTCACAATAAATATTGTATTTCTTCCTTCTGTTGCTGATGATAGAATATGTCAAAAATGAATGTGAACAACACACCTTGCATGCCAGACAAAAAAAAAAAAGTTACCAGACACCAGTTGTGGTTATGGACAAATTTAGTTAAACTATACAACTGCGTCATGCTCTCGTCTTATAAAAAGGCCCAAGCTATGCCATGCATTGCTCTACAAACCTGCAAAATAGGACACAATATTACAACCACCTAGGACTGAGGAATTAGGAAACTGAAACATACAGTACAACATCATTAGCTAAATAACAACTCAACGAGTTTACAAAGACTGCACTAAGCTGACTTTATTAAGAAATTAGGTGAGTTTGAACCGTCTTTTTTATACACAATATTTAAAGGTTTTCCTTTTTTGTTGTAAAAGTAGTGATAAATGTTCCTAAGTAAAATTCCATATGGATGATTTTTTCCCATCAGGCTAAGCATGTAAAATCTTAATATCAAAAATTGATCAGAACAAATCTAAAAGAATCTCAATATCGATCAAGAATCTCTGAAATTCCTTACAGGTGAAAATTAACACTATCAATTTCTTAAAATAAACACTAGGATTTACATAACACTCTAATACACTGAGAAGATACCATGGAAGTATATCTTATACAGTGACATTTTAATGCCATGGATACAAGATGTACTTACTGAACAAAAGAAAGATTTGACTTCACAGTTATTAGTAAACATTAAATAATTAATTACAGTGGTAACAAGTAAGTAATTAAATGTGTAACATAAATGTAACAAGTAATAATTATCCATAAAGTCAATTTCAAATAATAAGCCTACAATTACAGTGGCAACAATAAATGTTTTATTTTGCAAAAACGTTTAGAATTCTATTTCCCTTACAGTTTTCATGCTAGAACGATCAAACTTTCTAGAGACCGTTAGCATATTCGGTACACCTGATAATTGTAATTGGCTTTTTCAAGCAACCCCTCAAATATTCCTATTTCATCACTTTATCTGACCATTTTTACCACAAACTTGCATGGAGTATTTTTTACATTTCAACCTGCAACCTCCATGTACACTGCACATGTTAGTATTGTTAGAAACTACTCATTTACTTTTCACAACTTTATTACTCATTGATCCCTCAATTTTCATTCCATACACTTATAGACATAAGAAGGCATCATTTCTTATTCCTATGTCTTACAAGCTAGAAACACCTTATACTGGTATACCTGGTATACCTATTCAGGCTCACTCACCTTAACTATCCATTTCCCAAGATACTTTCTCTACAGATTACAGCTGCACCCAAACTGTAAACTGCCTTTCCTACTGTGTAGGCCTTAATTTATCTGATGCTTCTCTTCTCTCTTCCATACCTCAATTTCCTCATAAATGATTTTGGTATACCTTGAATTTTACAGCTACAGCTATGAAACTTGATATAATTATTAAATGGCCAACTCAAAGCACAGAAAACACTTAAGGAACTTATTCAATGGATCCTTTTAACCTTTTTATTCTCTCCATTACTACTACTATGTTTGAACTCTAGTTTGTTAATGGAACCTATTGCCATTAAACCAAACTGTGTTTTTGTCAGCATTCTTTCTTTAGGGTTTCATGATATAGGGGATACCACATAAATCAATATAGTTTTTCTACTGTTTTATGTATAACCCTACTTCACTGAATAACACTAACAAATTAACACTAACACTAATTTACCTGTTTGCAATTTGTTTCTTAGTTATTGTTGCATGGTCAGGTGAAGTATAAACCACAGTAGCAAAATGGTTTTACAGTGTAAACTACATGGATTTGGAGCTGTAAAATACAAACTTCAAACAAAAGTCAAGGCAGGTTTTATTCTCGGTCTTCCCCATAATTTGTATATTGGAATGAATGCCATTTCTCTGGTCTATGGTGTAACACAACAGTAAGGCAGAACAGTATGCTGGATTTCACAAGTCTCAATGCACCACATAATAGTGTTAATTGAGTTCAGAATAAAGCACGAAACAGAAAAAATACATTACAGTACAACAAGGTAATTACAAGTTTCAGATATGACTAAACCACGATTTAAATTATCCAGTGTTGTTCTGTTACAGAAATGTTTACATACATAATATTCTTACTTAGATGTAGATGAGATAAATACACCGAGATTCCATTGAATGAGTGCTTGAGAATGCTAGACATGTTGCCACTGTATTATACAAGTCAAGTCAAATTTATTCATATAGCGCTTTTTTACAACAGTTGTTTTTCAATAACAAAACACATATCTGTCAAAAAGATTTAGAATTCAGAATCAGTAATTAAAATATAACGCATATTTTATACAACCTGTTTATCTTAAATAAGAATTACCACTACACAGAATACTATGCTAATATAATGAAAGCAAACAAAATCAGAAATCAGGTCAATGATGGAAATTCCAATAGCACAGCCCATATCTATGTATTTAACTGCATTTTTATCCAACTGTTTATCTATCCTTCCACATCAAAAAGAATAATACCACATAATAAAAAGACCAATAAATTGAGTGGTTTTTAACATGTATATTTAACATATCAAACATGACTTACACAGAAAATAAGGTAATGACAACATTACAAAACGGTCCTGCTCACAGGAATTGAAAGTTGTAGTAACAAACAGTGAGAGTGGAAAGCTGTAGATGTGATAAAAGTAGTTTGTATACTGTCTGAAAAACAATGAGCTAGCTAGCATGACTAGTTTCAACAATTAATAATAAATAGTCCTATGACAGGTAGTGAACCTATAAAACCAAAAAGTAACTTGCTAGCTATGTATGCTGTCGTCTTTGAGACATTTATATTAAGAGCCAGTGCAGTTGTGTTCTGTTGTAAGAAATTTGCACCGCGTAAATATTTGCAGTGTAAATATAGCTCTACTGTTTCACTTGACGTAGCACTTTAATATAAAACATGAAGATGAAAAATTACAAGAACATTAGTTTGACATGCAGCAAGAGAGAAAAAATGGTTGCAGCAAATAGAAAATTTAAATATTGTAAGTCATGCAGAATGAAGATGAAAAGTCAGATGAGTCAGAGTACCAATGATAGTTCTACACTTTTCTCTATGATTCTGTAGATTTCCTTCCTTAAAAATGATATTCTCAGAGCTGGGCAGAGGATTATGTGTATGCTTTTAAAGCAATTTATGAAGCCAGAATCAATCAACAATGGGATAATGCATAACCTAAGTACCTGTATATATTGGAAAAGATCAGCTGACTAACATAAAAACCCAGATCAGACCAGAATACCACACTGCAGTAGAGGACAAATGGTCTTATTTAAAAATCATAGGTTAAAACTTACATAACATCACAAGAATATTTGTAATAAATATGTATGATATGTTTGATATAAATATGTACAATATCCTTGAAAGGTGTTATTTAAAAGAATCCAGATGAATGAAAAAGTATGGAATGCAGTGTTTGTTTTTGTGGGTAAGTCAATACTTTGATTATCACAATTTCAATTTTGAGTTTTTTTGTGTTACATTTCATAATACTTACATTATTACTTTCAAATGTTCTTGTCTTTCACAATATGTTTTTTTTATTTTAATTGCAATAACAGCACTGGCAACAGTTACAATGAACACATCCCAAACAAGTAATCTAACATCTACAAATACTACAACTCCAGGAACAAATACTACACAAACTAGTACTCCAACAAGTGTAACTACAACTGGTACTACAGCTGCAAAATATGACACAACAGAAGCAACAACAACTATTATTCCAACAACATCTTCAACTACTACTTCTACTGCAGGAACATCTGTTCCAGACATTACTACTCCAACAATTGTAACTACAATTGCAAACTCTGACACAACAGAAGCAACAGCAAATAATAATCCAACATTATCTTCAACTACTACTACTCCAGGAACAACTGCTACACAAACTAGTACTCCAACAACTGTAACTACAAATACTACTACAACTCCAAAATCTGACACAATAGAAACAACATCAACTATTATTCCAACAACATCTTCAACTACTACTACTACTTCAGGAACATCTGCTACACAATCTAATACTCCAACAACTGCAAACTCTGACACAACAGAAGCAACAGCAAATAATAATACAACATTATCTACAAGTACCACTACTCCAGGAACAACGGCTACACAAACTACTACTACAACCTTAACTACAACTCCAAAATATGACACAACAGGAGCAACAACAACTACTACTCCAACAACATCTTCAGGTACAACTACTCCAGGAACATCTGCTACACAAACTAGTACTCCAACAACTGTAACTAGAACTCCAAAAGATGACACAACAGCAGCAACAACTACTACTCCAACAACATCTACAAGCACTACTACACCAGGAACAACTACTAAACAAACTAGTACTCCAACACCTGTAACTAGAACTCCAAAATATGACACAACAGAAGCAACAACAACTACTACTCCAACAACATCTTCAGGTACTACTACTCCAGGAACATCTGCTACACAAACTAGTACTCCAACAACTGTAACTAGAACTCCAAAAGATGACACAACAGCAGCAACAACTACTACTCCAACAACATCTACAAGCACTACTACACCAGGAACAACTACTAAACAAACTAGTACTCCAACACCTGTAACTACAACTGCAAACTCTGACACCAGAGAAGCAGCAGCAAATAATAATACAACATTATCTACAAGTACCACTACTCCAGGAACCACGGCTACACAAACTACTACTACAACTTTAACTACAACTCCAAAAGATGACACAACAGAAGCAACAACAACTACTAATCATACATCAATTACTACTACTACTCCAGGAACAACTGTTACGCAAAGTAGCACTCCAACAAGTGTAACTACTACTCAAAAAGATGACACAACAGTAGCAACAACAACATCTTCAACTACTTCTCCTCCAAGAATATCTGCTACACAAACTAGTACTCCAACAACTGTAACTACAACTCCAAAAGATGACACAACAGAAACAAAAACCACTACTAGTTCAACAACATCTACATCTACTACTACTCCAGGAACAACTGTTACGCAAAGTAGTACTCCAACAACTGTAACCATAACTGCAACTACAAGTGCAAAATCTAACACAACAGCAGCAACAACTACTACTCCAACAACATCTACAAGCACTACTACACCAGGAACAACTACTAAACAAACTAGTACTCCAATAACTGTAACTTCAACTCCAAAATATGACACAACAGAAGCAACAGCAAATAATAATACAACATTATCTACAAGTACCACTACTCCAGGAACAATGGCTACAAAAACTACTACTACAACTTTAACTACAACTCCAAAAGATGACACAACAGAAGCAACAACTACTAATCATATATCAACTACTTCTTCTACTCCAGGAACAACTGTTAAGCAAAGTAGCACTCCAACAAGTGTAACTACTACTCAAAAAGATGACACAAGAGTAGCAACAACAACATCTTCAACTATTTCTACTCCAGGAATATCTGATACACAAACTAGTACTCCAACAAATGAAACTACAACTCCAAAAGATGACATAACAGAAGCAAAAACCACTACTAGTTCAACAACATCTACATCTACTACTACTCCAGGAACATCTGCTACACAAACTAGTACTCCAACAACTGTAACTACAACTCCAAAAGATGACACAACAGAAGCAACAACAACTACTAATCATACATCAATTACTACTACTACTCCAGGAACAACTGCTACGCAAAGTAGCACTCCAACAAGTGTAAATACTACTCAAAAAGATGACACAACAGTAGCAACAACAACATCTTCAACTACTTCTCCTCCAAGAATATCTGCTACACAAACTAGTACCCCAACAACTGTAACTACAACTCCAAAAGATGACACAACAGAAGCAAAAACCACTACTAGTTCAACAACATCTACATCTACTACTACTCCAGGAACAACTGTTACGCAAAGTAGTACTCCAACAACTGTAACCATAACTGCAACTACAAGTGCAAAATCTAACACAACAGAAGCAACAACTACTACTACAACAACAACATCCACAAGCACTACTACACCAGGAACAACTACTAAACAAACTAGTACTCCAATAACTGTAACTACAACTCCAAAATATGACACAACAGAAGCATCAACAACTACTACTCCAACAATATCTTCAAGTACTACTACTCCAGGAACATCTGCTACACAAACTAGTACTCCAACAACTGTAACTAGAACTCCAAAAGATGACACAACAGCAGCAACAACTACTACTCCAACAACATCTATAAGCACTACTACACCAGGAACAACTACTAAACAAACTAGTACTCCAATAACTGTAACTTCAACTCCAAAATATGACACAACAGAAGCAACAGCAAATAATAATACAACATTATCTACAAGTACCACTACTCCAGGAACAACGGCTACACAAACTACTACTACAACTTTAACTACAACTCCAAAAGATGACTCAACAGAAGCAACAACTACTAATCATATATCAACTACTTCTTCTACTCCAGGAACAACTGTTAAGCAAAGTAGCACTCCAACAAGTGTAACTACTACTCAAAAAGATGACACAAGAGTAGCAACAACAACATCTTCAACTATTTCTACTCCAGGAATATCTGATACACAAACTAGTACTTCAACAAATGAAACTACAACTCCAAAAGATGACACAACAGAAGCAAAAACCACTACTAGTTCAACAACATCTACATCTACTACTACTCCAGGAACATCTGCTACACAAACTAGTACTCCAACAACTGTAACTAGAACGCCAAAAGATGACACAACCGCAGCAACAACTACTACTCCAACAACATCTACAAGCACTACTACACCAGGAACAACTACTAAACAAACTAGTACTCCAACAACTGTAACTACAACTCCAAAAGATGACACAACAGCAGCAACAACTACTACTCCAACAACATCTACAAGCACTACTACACCAGGAACAACTACTAAACAAACTAGTACTCCAACACCTGTAACTACAACTGCAAACTCTGACACCAGAGAAGCAGCAGCAAATAATAATACAACGTTATCTACAAGTACCACTACTCCAGGAACAACGGCTACACAAACTACTACTACAACTTTAACTACAACTCCAAAAGATGACACAACAGAAGCAACAACAACTACTAATCATACATCAATTACTACTACTACTCCAGGAACAACTGCTACGCAAAGTAGCACTCCAACAAGTGTAACTACTACTCAAAAAGATGACACAAGAGTAGCAACAACAACATCTTCAACTATTTCTACTCCAGGAATATCTGATACACAAACTAGTACTCCAACAACTGTAACTACAACTCCAAAAGATGACACAACAGAAGCAAAAACCACTACTAGTTCAACAACATCTACATCTACTACTACTCCAGGAACAACTGTTATGCAAAGTAGTACTCCAACAACTGTAACTATAACTGCAACTACAACTGCAAAATCTAACACAACAGAAGCAACAACTACTATTCCAACAACATCCACAAGCACTACTAATCCAGGAACTACTAAACAAACTAGTACTCCAAAAACTGTAACTAAAACTCCAAAAGATGACACAACAGAAGCAACAACAACTACTACTCTAAGAACATCTACAACAACAAAATTGGATACAACAGAAGAAACAACAACTATTAATCCAACATCAACTATTACTACTCTAAGAATAACTCTTATGCAAAGTAGTACTCCAAGAACTACAACTGCTACTACAACTGCAAAATCTGACACAACAGAAGCAACAACAACTACTACTCTAAGAACATCTACATCTACTACTACTCCAGGAACATCTGCTACACAAACTAGTACTCCAACAACTGTAACTAGAACTCCAAAAGATGACACAACAGAAGCAACAACTACTACTACAACAACAACATCCACAAGCACTACTACACCAGGAACAACTACTAAACAAACTAGTACTCCAATAACTGTAACTACAACTCCAAAATATGACACAACAGAAGCATCAACAACTACTACTCCAACAATATCTTCAAGTACTACTACTCCAGGAACATCTGCTACACAAACTAGTACTCCAACAACTGTAACTAGAACTCCAAAAGATGACACAACAGCAGCAACAACTACTACTCCAACAACATCTATAAGCACTACTACACCAGGAACAACTACTAAACAAACTAGTACTCCAACAACTGTAACTACAACTCCAAAAGATGACACAACAGCAGCAACAACTACTACTCCAACAACATCTACAACCACTACTACACCAGGAACAACTACTAAACAAACTAGTACTCCAACACCTGTAACTACAACTGCAAACTCTGACACCAGAGAAGCAGCAGCAAATAATAATACAACGTTATCTACAAGTACCACTACTCCAGGAACAACGGCTACACAAACTACTACTACAACTTTAACTACAACTCCAAAAGATGACACAACAGAAGCAACAACAACTACTAATCATACATCAATTACTACTACTACTCCAGGAACAACTGCTACGCAAAGTAGCACTCCAACAAGTGTAAATACTACTCAAAAAGATGACACAACAGTAGCAACAACAACATCTTCAACTATTTCTACTCCAGGAATATCTGATACACAAACTAGTACTCCAACAACTGTAACTACAACTCCAAAAGATGACACAACAGAAGCAAAAACCACTACTAGTTCAACAACATCTACATCTACTACTACTCCAGGAACAACTGTTATGCAAAGTAGTACTCCAACAACTGTAACTATAACTGCAACTACAACTGCAAAATCTAACACAACAGAAGCAACAACTACTATTCCAACAACATCCACAAGCACTACTAATCCAGGAACAACTACTAAACAAACTAGTACTCCAAAAACTGTAACTAAAACTCCAAAAGATGACAAAACAGAAGCAACAACAACTATTACTCTAAGAACATCTACAACAACAAAATTGGATACAACAGAAGAAACAGCAACTATTAATCCAACATCAACTATTACTACTCTAAGAATAACTCTTATGCAAAGTAGTACTCCAAGAACTACAACTGCTACTACAACTGCAAAATCTGACACAACAGAAGCACCACCACCAACATCAACTACTCTAGCAACGTCCACTGCTATTCCAAGTATTCCAAGTACTACGTCTCGAGTAAAAACTACTACTACAACAACTATTCTGACAGCTACAACAACTGCTGCTACTACAACACAAATATCTACATCATCTGGACCACTAACACCACCAACAAGTTCTCTCGCACCTTCTGTTATTGATACAAGTACTACAACAACAACAAATCCAACAACAGTAGAAAAAACATCAACAACTACATCCAGTAGCCCAGCAACCTCTACTACTCCAACAAGCACCCCTTCAGAATCATCTGCAGGCATAAAGATATCACTTACAACATCAACTCCAGTAAGTATTAGTATTCTACGGGCAATCACTCCATCAAATGTGACCAACGCTACTACAACACCAAAAATTGCTTCAATAAGAGTAGAAACATCACAATCTACTAACGTCACAACTACTCCAAGAATAACTATTCCATTAAATTATTCTACCACAGCGGCAAATACTATTGTGACAATTGCTCCATCAACTACAAGTACTACTTTAACAACAGCAGCAATTCCAACAAAATCTTTCACTACAACATCACAAACTACCACAAAAGCAACAGTAACAAATACTACTACTCCAACAACTACTACTACTTCAACAACAACTGCTACAAATACTACTACTCCAACAACAACTACCAATCTTACAATGACTACTACTATTCCAACAACAACTACTACTCCAACAACAACTACTATGACAACAACAACTACTACAATAACTACTGCAACAACTACTTCTACTACTCTAACAACACCAAATGCTACTACAACAATGACTACTCCAACAACAACTAGTACTACTCAAAGAACAACTACTACTACTACTCCAACAACAACAACAACTACTACTACTACTACTCCAACAACAACTACTACTACTACTATTCCAACAACAACTACTACTCAAAGAACAACAACAACTACTACTACTCCAACAACAACTACTACTACTCCAACAACTACTATTACTACTCCAACAACAAGTACTACTACCACAACAGCAGCCGCAGTAGCAACAACAAATCCTCCTCTAGCTGTTGGCCTGATGATTGTCATTCAGCAAGTGTATGCTCCTGAGCTCAGTGATCATAATAGTGCACAGTTCCAAGCCTTAGAAGTTGTAGTTGTTTATGAGGTGAGTATGACACTAATAAAAAAAAGCGTTGAAATATCTGATTCTGTTAGAACGCTGTACTGAGTGTGGGATTTTGCGTAGAAGACAACTGAAACCCACAAAGATTCTTAGTCAAATTCTGTATTAAGAGTATACAAAGAAATAGTTAAGAACATTGCACTGGCAGAGTTTATGAACAATTATGAAACTCTCTTTGTAGTTCAACCAACTGTACAGAAGCTTGTATGGAGTTCTCTTCATCAGGACTATAGTGCTAGGTTTTAGGTAAGAGTTGGTGCTTATGACTACAGACTGACTTTCATTACAAGCATGTGAAGTAGAACCCTATAGCACCACTTTATCATTTCTTAAGCAATAATGTTTATATAAACTACTTCTTAAAATCGTTACGAAGACTTTTTAGTCAATGCCTTTTTTAAGATTTTATTATATTTTTTCCCCTTCCCAGAGCTGGGCCCACACGCGCAGCACAAAATGTGGAGGCAGACATCCAGTTAATCTTCAACGAGAATTCCACAACACCGATACCAGACAATACTCAAATTTTGAATGCTCTTAAACAGGCTATAAAAAACCCAAGCTCAGGATTCAACCTGTCAGTGGATGCAGCCTCAATCACTATCACCAGTGAGCTGAGCCTAATCTACCAAATTTCTGTTACAAAGTTAATGGCATTAATTATATGTTAAGCAAGTACTATTGTAGCTAGCGAAGCTTATTATTATTGGTAATATTAGATAAGTGTAAGTTAATTCTGTATTCTAGTGATGCGTCAGGAAGAATTTTTGCATAACATATCCTATTTTTGTCTTTCAGGTTCTCCACAAACTATACCTATGATATTGCTAACAAATGGCACTTTTAGTAGTGCTCTCTCAAATTCATCTTCAACTTTATTCACAAACAGGTCATCAATGATTAAATCAGGAGTAAGTATGAAAATCTGTTAACTGCAGAAGTACTCTTTAAAAAAGTATGTGTGTGTGTGTGTGCGTGCATGTGTTTGTGTGTGTGTTTTAACCACCTAATTTTCCCTTTACTTTGTAGCTTAATCCTTTTTTCATTGCTGACTACCCTAACAAGTTCAGCACATTGACAGTCGCAAATTTCAGGTAATTACATTATGTGATTATACATATGTGCACAGACACACACCTGACCAGGCAAAACATATTTAATGTTGCAAAGGTTTGCATCACAACCCACTACATAACCAAATGATAATCAAATGGTTTGCATTAGTATTTTCTTGTGGTTCACATTACATTTGCCCATCCAGTGATGGAGGTCTTACCACTAACGGCATAGCGTCGATCTGGAACTTCATAGACCTACATTTCGGTGCCAATGTCACGCTGCCCAACAGCACCCAGATTGGAGAAACGATAATAAGAGCAGCAAGAAACAACACCCTCCCCTTTCAGATCTTCACCTCTAAAATTATAGTGAATGGCACAGGTAAGTAATTTCATTTACATGGTTTATGGAAACTCATGTTAAGTCTAACTCAGCTTGTGTCAATTTGTTCACTTTTATTCATCAAATATTCATACTTTATTGCAATGCAGTAATATCATCAAGTGAAGTCAGCAGCAAGATCAGCATCTTTTCAGCATCCTTCATGGTGGCCATGTCACTTCTGGTCACATGGTCCAGCTGAAGAAAACCATGAATCTTTCACCAGGAAAGATGCAGAAGGATTACAGTGTCTAACTATCTCACGGAACAATGCAAAATTTAAGAAACCTCACAAGAAGCCCAGCTAAGCACAAAATTCTTAAAGAATGCTTATCCCCTCAAATGTCCCAATCATTTAAACTAAATAATATATAAATAGAGCACTTTATCAACTGAGCAATTGCAATGAAAAACCATACATATCCATTTACTGTTTTTCCACATCCTACAAAATAAAAACAATAATATAAAGCATTACTGCAAAATTGTAATTTAATTTTAATGTAGACATTGTACAAAATCAAAGACTAAAATAACCAATTACACAAAAATGGGAAATGGCTGAAATATCGTTTTTCATTGCAAGAGCTCAACTATTATGGTCATTTTTAAAACCATGTCAGTGTTTGCTGTTCAGACTGCTCTTATGATGATTTTTATTGTAACTTTCTTTAAGTTATTTTTGTATATAATGATTCTCAAGTCTGTACAACTCATAGATAAATAATATATAATTACATTACATCATTCTACAGTGTTTAGTGCTTTACTTTTTTATGAACACATCTTGTATTAAATAATCTCTTGAAAAATAATTAAATTAAAAATGTAAAATGAGAAGAAAAACACGTGAATGTTTTTTGCTTAAATTTTTAGTACATAAGTGTTTGCATCTGTAGAAGGGCACATCTGCGTCACATGCACAATAATCAAACAGGTATTATGTAAAGAATGCAGTCAAAAATGTGGGAGTATGACGACCCACCCTGGGAAGCAATGAAGAGTTCCTCAGATAACTGGAGAGTCAAGAGCAGCCCTACGGACCGAAACATTTAGTTTTGGTGTAGCTGGTCTGACCTAGAGAGCTGACCAGAGTACACTCACATTTGCGCTATGAGCTTTCTAGGAAGTGGTTGCATTCCCGTCGGCACGGGTGGATGGATTGCATCTGATTCCACAGAGTCTATAGGGTTTTCAACAAGAACAGAAATCACTCTTTATCTTGTCTGCACATGTATACATGATTCGTTGTGCTCAGTATTGATGGCTGAATGAAGTTACACTTATAGTGTGCCCTCTAAGGAAATCAAGGCCACTTTACAATTAACACACACGACTTTATTAGGCTAGCTATCACTAGTTATGCAGACATACACATGCAGTTTATTAGGATAGCCAGTTTTTACCTAACCTCCATGTTTTTGGACTGTGTGAGGGAACCGGCAACCCCACAGGAAACCCATGCAAACATGGGAAGAATATGGAAACTCCACCAAGATAGGGACATGAACTGGAGACCTAGTGCTGAGAGGCAAATGTGTTCACCTTGGCCAGTGTGCTGCCAAATGGTTGTGATGTGATGGTTGTGATGTTTGCATTATTGTGCCACAGAGAATAGTATAGACATAGTATACATAATATACTATACCTTAGTTTACTATACATTACAAAGTATAGACACGATTATAATCCAGTTTCAATCAAAATGCTCATTATATTTCTGTAAGCCTAGAATTTCATTAGTAGCTATCCATTTCTTCATAACTGATACATAAATAGTGATTATGGCTGTTATACTGCAATGCTTTACTGTAGTCAAACATTTCACTCACAACAGTGAGTAAATATTTACACAACAGTTAGCAAACATTTATCTTCAGATAAATGATTTTTCAATGTTACCAGCTGTTATATTTTCTGGCCACTGTTATTGGTTCATTGGTTTTCGTAAATAAAAGGTTTAGGATGTTATGAGTGCCAACAATTTGCACCTCTGATGTAGCATGGTACTTCCATGACCACTGTACGTCTGATAATAACATTACATCAAAAACTAGCTGCAAAGGGTAAACAAACACAATTTTGTCACAATAAACATGATGAAAATTCCCCATCTGGAGGATATACTTTGTCAAATTCTATTAAGCTATATGGGTTTGTATGCACCACCAATGTAAATAAATACCCTGTACTCATTGTATATGTGGAACCACATGGTCCTGTGAGATTACAAAATGCTCTGGATTTTTATTTTTTGTTTGTTTATTTCCTGGAGAAAAAGGACACAACTCAAACATAAGCAAGGAACAACAAAAAAGCCTCAAGGACAAAGTCAAGTGACGTGAAACTTGGGATTTGAGTTTGGGCCAGTGAGGAGGCTTCTGTTGTTGAAGTATTTCAGATATTGAGTGGGGTTGAAATATACTTTGTGTCATTATTTATTCTGCATTTTTTCAGTGAACTTCAAAATATACAAAAAGTGATGTTATTTGTATTCATAACTATACAATTTTAACATTGTTGTTATCGTTTTTAAAATGCTATAAAAGTACTTTTGTTAAGATCTAATAATAGCCTGGTGTTTGTATATACGTCATTCTAACATCTGTGAATGAAGATGTGTGTGAGCTCACCAAAAGAAAGAATGTCAGCATAGACAACCAGATAACTGTCACAAATAATATGTAGATGAAAATATTTTTCTTTAACATAAAAACTGCAAATAAATGTAAGATTTTCTATGATTCCCATGATATTTTATTTTACAGATAAATAAATGTAAGATTTTCTACGATTCCCATGATATTTTATTTTAGAGATAAAAAGATATGCATTTGTTAGAGAAATGTTTCACCATAACACAATGTAACTACTAAGTCATTATCTGTATAAAGATATTTGGATAAGACGCTCAATATGCAGTGTGTTAATAATGTATCTGTCAACAATCTTTTCAAACCAGGATTGGTCTATGTTGTAAGTACTAAAGAGTTAAGGTTGTGATTCTTTAATAATGGTTTCACGGAGTATATCAGCGAGACATGCAGGCATGCAACTGCTATATCGGTCCTTCAAAGGACCTCTGGCTGAAATATTTATTTGGAAATTCTGTGAACTTTACTACAATTTTGAATATCTCTTACTACAGTACACCACAGTTACTCACCCAGAATCACCAAGATTACACACACACGTGTGTGCTTGTGTGTGTGTGTGTGTGTGTATATATATATATATATATATATATATATATATATATATAGGAGGGTGGGCCGTATACGATTTCTAGGCATATACTATCAAATACCTCTCTTTCACTCTGATGTCATTTACTGCTATTTGAACTTTAACTGTGTCAATGTCTTTATGATTGTTAAAAATAGAGGGTAGTGTATATCCCAAATGTGAGTACCCACAGGACATAAACCAGGCACTTTAAATCCAGCAGTCCAGGTTAACATTCTGTATATGGGATCACCAATTGCTAACACATTATTCATTGAAGGGGGCGTCAGGCGGACAGAGAATCTAAGACTTTGAATCAGTTGCTGGTGGCGAAAGCAGGCTAAATTGGCGGAGGGGGAAGCTTTCGCTCATCCTCCGTGATGCTGCTGTTCCCATGCTCCATCTCTTTTAGGCACCGGGATGAACGTTGCTACTCCAGACGCCAGTTTCAGGAATTTGCCATCCTGGCCTCTATATGGTGTAGAAGTTGCTTGTCACCAGCGCTCTTGCATGCAGTGTATTTTCCAAGACCACTTCCAGGCCTGGGAAAAATAGCATTTTGGGCAGTACAAGAGGAATCCTGGTCCTTACTCAGATGGGCTTTCTCTGCATAAAGTTGGGTGCTGTCGATCCAGCAGTGCCTTGATTTCAGCCTCCAGTAATTCCAGCTCTTTGCTAAGAGTATCTTCCAATCTACTTCATTGATCATTATTTGCAAACCTTTAGCAACTAGCCTTATTCAGATGTGCTAACTTTTATGCTAGCTCTACATTTAGCTAACAGTAGATGTTTTGTCGATCCAATAAAATAAATTCTACTTATTCGTAATCCCCAATACATTAATAAGTAATAAAACAACATAAACTAAAAGTATAAAAAGGTTTTTAAAATAAATATTTTGGAGCACAGCTCCACAGGTCTGTTACCCACGGTCTATGTTTTCATGAGTTTATTTAAAACAAGAAGTGTTCACAAATGCTGTACTATAAAAATGGTAAATTATATAATATGTTGCAACAATTATGATGTTGCAACTCTGGCTGTGGTAGTGCTGTGTGGTGTTGTAGAAGTAGTAGGTGTAGTGGTTGTTAGTGATAACATTGTTCCATTTGTTGTTGTATTGCTTTATTGTTTGGTGTAGTAGAAAATGTAGTAACTAATTGCTTATATGTTGTTGTAGTAGTTGTTGTTATTGATGTAGTTATGCGAGGAGTAGTTGTTCCTTTTACTGTTGTAGCTATTCTTTTCATAGTAGTTGTTGGAGTAGTAGCTGTCTCTTAAGTAGTAGAAATTGGTGGTGTTGTCAGCATAGTTGTATTGACAAGTTCTTATAGTAGGTGTTAGGTGGGGTAATTGCTAAACTTGTTGGAGTAGTTGGAGGAATAGATGTTGATGCGATTTTTGGCATTATAGTAGCAATAGATGTTACAGTTGTTTCAGCATAGGTGTTAGCAGATGCTACTGGAGGGATAGTAATTACTGGCGTATTTGTTATAGCGGTTGTTGGAGATATTATAGTAGTTGACGATATTACTGGTGTTGTTCCTAATGCTTCTATTGTTGTAAGGTGGGCTTGAATTCAGGTCAGCTAGGTGATGACACCAACAGCCTACTGGGTGAGTAACTGCACTCTAATGATGGTGGGCCCGTGTGCAGAACAGTTAGATCTTGGATCAGGTAAAACAAAAGGAAAAAACTAAACACGCCGAGCGTGGTAAAAGGGAGAACAAAGGACGCCACGGGAATAAATGGCAACCCCGAAACACTGGAGAAAACCAAACTAAAACTTCCCAAACAAAACCAGAAAACGGGGATGAACTAAAATGGCAAAGGGAAGCCTCAGGAGAGAGACAGACTCGAGAGGGAAAACTGGAGATGGGAGGGGATGTGTAAAAACACGAACACCCTCACAGACAAGAAGTGAAGTATAGCATGAGTGCTTACAGACCTCAATACCTGAAGTTACCATCTAGGCGCTTGGCTCAGAACTTTGCCAAAGACCCAGCACAGACTGACCGGGTCGCTGGGCTTATATAAGGTCAAGCCCAGCTGTTGGGTGTTAAGCCTGATTAGTGGTGTGCCTGACTCGAGGCCTCCCTCTGGTGGCCAGAGGGGGCCTCAGCCTGGCACCAAGCCTTAAAATTGTAGTGTTTGTAGTTGTAGTAGCAGTTATTGCAATTGTTGTCAGATTAGTTACTGGAACAGTAGTGTTAGTAGTTGTAGTAGTAGTTGCAATTTGCAGAGAAGACAAGGTCTTGTGAAGTACAAAACCATATGCACAACATTATATGAAACTATCAATTTGAACTTTGATGGTTTTAAACAATAGCCCACTGTGAAACACTTTCCCAAAGCACTGATTATTTACTTATAAAAATGTTACTATCTTGACTCTGGCTTGCTCATTAGCTACCTTCTCTGCTTCACCTGTGCCTCTATCCAATCCCAAACAGTGTCTACATATATATACAAAAAGTGATGTTATTTGTATTCATAACTATAAAATTTTAACATTGTTGTTATCGTATTCAAAATGCTATAAAAGTACTTTTGTTAAGATCTAATAATAGCCTGGTGTTTGTATATACGTCATTCTAACATCTGTGAATGAAGATGTGTGTGACCTCACCAAAGGAAAGAATGTCAGCATAGATAACCAGATAACCGTCACAAATAATGTGAAGACGGAAATGTTTCTTTAACACAGAAATTCCAAATCATGTAAGATTTTCTAAATTTTCCCATGATATTTTAAGTATAAAATTATATGCAGTTGTTAGAAAAATGTTTCAATATCACACTTAATTTAAAGTGAATAGTGAGTCATTAAATGTAACATGCTATTGTGCAACTGTGGTAGGAAACAAAGGTACCTTTTTGTCTGTTCTTCAGATGGATAACACACCCAATATGGAATGTCAACAATGCATCTTTGAACCACATAATCCTTTCAAACCAGACAAGAACAAAATGCTCGATTCCACGTCATCCCATAGTCATGATCATTGAGAAATATGTTTCTGGGCTATAAAATAGCCCAAACTAAAGCAAATGTTGCTTTACCAGCTTGCACCACAGGACACCATCACTCCAACCTGGTGACTATATGAACTGGAATACACCATACACAATAAATCACAATTCACCCAGACTTCACAAAGAAATTGGGTGAGTGTCACGTCTCATGTTGTTGTTGTTTTTGTATTTTCAGTGTAATGTGTTACTTTATCTTGCAAACAAAGACATAAAATATTTTCATGATGGGCCAAGTGTGTGAAATCTCAATATCTCAGTTAAAACTTAATCAAGTCCAACTGTCAAGCCTCTCGATTTCAATCACATATCCTTAAATTCATTACAGACAAAAATAATGGATATCACATTCATAGAATAGATACTGGAAAAAAAATCATAAATCAATATATGTGAATACATTAGCACATTTCTAATCCCTCAATAAACACTTTCTCCTTTATAACTGTTTTTTTTATTCGGTGTTATTTACCAATTACAATTTTGGAGTCCTCATTTCTTTTTAATCATTTGAAAAACTAGAGCTGTACACTAGAAAGAAATTCTACTATTTTGTCATTGACATTTACATGCCTACAAGTGCTCTATAGGTCATATTTTATGACTAATATACAATACTGAGAGCTAGCCTGACAATATTGGCCTGTTTCCACTTTGTATTAATGTGTTTCATATCTGTATTGTATCTAGATTTACTGTGGCCAAATTCCATTTACACTTTTTACAGTATGACCAGAAGAGATCTTATTGTACTTGCATAAAAAGCAGATAAACCCAAACACAGTTTCTGCTTTACTTCTTTAACCTACTAAAAACATAGTTCTTCAATGGCTATTACCAGTGTATTATATACTGTCATATACGGTCAGAAACCCTTTACAACAGACAATGAAGTGTCGGCATACAGTGTTAGCTGGCTGCAGGAACTCTGTTGGCAGCTGCTGTAATTTCTGTAATTTATATATGCTGTAATTGTATATGGATTCTGAAGACACACTTCTGAATAACACAGTTATGATTAATATCCATCTCTGGTCATCTCCAAATGTGGTCTGAGTGAGCTGATGGCATAGCATTTTTTGCTGTGTATATACCTGGTTTTTCATGTGGTTAATTTTAATCCGAACAAGAGCCCATCATCAAACATGCATGGTAATAGAAGGTGTGTACAAGATATATTGTTTTAATGTTACGGTTTTGATGGTATTTAATATATGAATCAAAGATTTGAAATTTGAATTGAAATGCTTTGGGATACATTGAAAGAAATGCTTCAAATGTCAAAAAAAAAAAAAGACTGGGAAAGATCACTTTACTGATTTAAAAAGATCTCTTATGACAAGGTGAGGCCGGATGCAAGTGTGAGGCAATATAATCCTTAAAGAAAAGATGTTTTGTAAAAAAAACAAAACAAAACAAAAGTAGAGATGCAAATAAAACACACAAGTGCAAACAAGGAATGCACAAATGTAGTCACTCAGGTTACGCACGGAGTCAGAAAAGGAGACCCAACGAGTATTCTGCTTGCTGTCATCAATGGTCAAAGAAAGGGAGAGACAAAGATTTATTCATATGCAGACACTGTTTAGGAATGGATAGAGGCAGAGGCGAAGCAGAGAAGGAAACTAAGAAGAGGTAGCCAGGGTCAAGATAGTAACAATCTTATAGGTAAATAATCAGAGCTTTTGGAAGAGTTTTCACATTGGGCTCAAGGGCAATTGCTTAAAACCATCAAAGCCTACTACTGGTTATAACCAATGAGTGGATATATAGGTGGGTAACATTGCTTCACCCATTCCAGTTGTGCTAATTTCAAGCCTCCAGTTGGCCAAATCGAAAATGAAACATGTATGTGGTTCGCATTTGTGCGGTAGATCAAATTTGAAACCAGTCTGTGTAGTAAGACCCCTGAAGGAAAGTAGAAACATGTGATAGGATAGTGGGTTTACCCAATGCCCAACCATATTTCAGTACTCAAACCAAATGTTTTTCTAGAAAGCTAACCATACCAATACTTTTGTTTGAGCATGGCATCTAACAAGACTGTTTCTTGAAGGCATTTTCGTGTAATTTTGGCTACCATGCTAATGTTATCTTGCAGCTGGTGGATATTAGAAATAACAAAAAATAAATAAATAAATTTTTAAAAATGGTAAGGAACCCATCACCCAGGATCTCTTAATTCTGATAACACTACAATAAAAAGGCATGGCTTGGCTTCACAACTCAAACTATTCTAACATTCAAAGCTATCAGCACTGTCAAATTTTAAAAACTGTCAGTAGTCTCAAATGATGGAGATGTTTCCTGTTTTGTGTTCTATGCTTAAGCTATGCAGTAACTTAGCTATTGGAAAATGTGTAAAGCATATACTATATGCAAAATTGTATCTCTTTGTCAACCAATGCCCCTACAAATATCAGGATATTTTTAAAAATATTTTTTTAAACAAAAATATAAGACAAAATATAAATATGAAGGCAATAAATAAAACTGCTGGAACACCACTGCCAAAAACAACAACCCTCACTGGGTGTGTAACTTGAAAGCTTACTTCAATGAGGTTAAAGATAATACTGCAGAAGGAATCAGAGAGAAATGTGGATTCACTTACAAATGATACTTCAGGCACCTGCTACATGGGATCAGACATTTTGGCGTTACTTTTCCATCACTGTCATGCCCTCTACTCATATACTATCCATAGCAACTAGAACAATCACCCACTGTTCATTTCAACAAAATTCACTTTGCATGCATTAAAAATAAAACAAATTGGATATATTATGAATAAATATGAATGTTAAGGTCAAACTGCTGATTCTTTAATATTATATAATAACATCTATATTATGTACTTTTAAGGTTTCATTTCTGAAATAAGCACGATGAATGCAAAAATATTGACTGCAGTGTTTGTTATTGTGGGTAAGTTACATGCTTTCATCACACAATTTCACTTCTTTTGAGTTTCCATATTATATATGATAATTTCATAATGTTATCCACATGGTTTTGTACTTCACAAGATCCTGTCTTCTCTCCTAATTGCAGGAACAATTGCAACTATTACTACAGCTTCTAGTACTACTGTTCCAGTAAGTACTCTGACAACAACTGCAGTAACTGCTACTACAACAACAAAGTCTACTAATGTTAGAACTACTCCAAGAACAACTACAACTAGTCCATTAAATACTAGTACTGCAACGACAACTACCACTGTGACAACTGCTCCATCAACTATTAGTACTTTAACAACAGCAATACCAACAAGCTCTCTGGTTACCTCACCACAAAGTACCACAAAAGCAACAGTAATATATACTACTACTACAACTACTACTACTCCAACAACAACTGCTACAACAACTAGTACTGCTCAAACATCAATTACTTCTACATCAACAACTACTACTTCTGCAACTACTACTACTACTCCAACAACTACTACTACTCCAACAAGTACTGCTACTACTCCAAGAACAACAGCTACAACAACTAGTACTCCTCCAACATCAACTACTACTCCAACAACTACTTCTACATCAACAACTACTACTTCTGCAACTACTACTACTGCAACAACTACTACTAATAGTACTGCAACACCTACTACTCCAACTACTACTACTCCAACAAGTACTGCTACTACTCCAAGAACAACAGCTACAACAACTAGTACTCCTCCAACATCAACTACTACTCCAACAACTACTTCTACATCAACAACTACTACTTCTGCAACAACTACTACTACTCCAACAATTACTACTAATAGTACTGCAACAACTACTACTCCAACTACTACTACTACTCCAACAACAACTGCTACAACAACTAGTACTCCTCCAACATCAACTACTACTCCAACAAATACTTCTACATCAACAACTACTACTTCTGCAACAACAACTACTACTACTCCAACAACTACTACTGATAGTACTACAACAACTACTACTCCAACTATTACTACTACTCCAACAACAACTGCTACAAGAACTAGTACTACTCCAACATCAACTACTACTCCAACAACAACAACTTTTACATCAACAACTACTACTTCTGCAACAACTACTACTACTACTACTCCAACAACTACTACTAATAGTATTGCAACAACTACTACTCCAACTACTACTACTACTCCAACAACAACTGCTACAACAACAACTAGTACTCCTCCAACATCAACTACTACTCCAACAACAACTTCTACATCAACAACTACTACTTCTGCAACTACTACTACTACTCCAAAAACTACTACTAATAGTACTGCAACAACTACTACTCCAACTACTACTACTACTCCAACAACTGCTACAACAACTAGTACTCCTCCAACATCAACTACTACTCCAACAAATACTTCTACATCAACAACTACTACTTCTGCAACAACAACTACTACTACTCCAACAACTACTACTGATAGTACTACAACAACTACTACTCCAACTACTACTACTACTCCAACAACAACTGCTACAACAACAACTAGTACTCCTCCAACATCAACTACTACTCCAACAACAACTTCTACATCAACAACTACTACTTCTGCAACTACTACTACTCCAACAACTACTACTAATAGTACTGCAACAACTACTACTCCAACTACTACTACTACTCCAACAACAACTGCTACAACAACAACTAGTACTACTCCAACATCAACTACTACTCCAACAACAACTTCTACATCAACAACTACTATTTCTGCAACTACTACTACTACTCCAACAACTACTACTAATAGTACTGCAACAACTACTACTCCAACAACTACTACTACTCCAACAAGTACTACTACTACTTCAAGAACAACAGCTACAACAACTAATACTCCTCCAACATCAACTACTACTCCAACAACTACTACTACTCCAACAACAACTGCTACAGCAACAACTAATACTCCTGCAACATCAACTACTACTCTAACAACAACTTCTACATCAACAACTTCTACTTCTCCAACAACTACTAATACTCCATCAACTACTACTAATAGTACTGCACCAACTACTACTCCAACAACTACTACTACTCCAACAAGTACTACTACTACTCCAAGAACAACAACTAGTACTCCTCCAACATCAACTACTACTCCAACAACTACTTCTACAACAACTACTTCTGCAACAACTACTACTACTACTCCAACAACTACTACTAATAGTAATGCAACAACTACTACTCCAACAACTACTACTACTCCAACAACAACTGCTACTCCAACAAGTACTACTACTCCAACAACAACTGCTACTCCAACAAGTACTACTACTCCAACAATAGCTACAACAACTAGTACTCCTGCAACATCAACTACTACTCCAACAACAACTACATCTACATCAACAACTACTGCTACTATTCCAAAAACTACTACTACTACAACAACAACAACAACTGCTCCAACAACAACTACTACTCCATCAACAACTTCTACTACTGTGACAACTCCAACAACAACTACTATTACTCCAAAAACTACAACTACAACAACTACTACTACTACTGCAAGGAGTACATCTACTACTATAGCAACAAGTACTACTACCACAACAGCAGCCGCAGTAGCAACAACAAATCCTCCTCTAGCTGTTGGCCTGATGATTGTCATTCAGCAAGTGTATGCTCCTGAGCTCAGTGATCATAATAGTGCACAGTTCCAAGCCTTAGAAGTTGTAGTTGTTCATGAGGTGAGTATGACACTAATAAAAAAAGCGTTGAAATATCTGATTCTGTTAGAACGCTGTACTGAGTGTGGGATTTTGCGTAGAAGACAACTGAAACCCACAAAGATTCTTAGTCAAATTCTGTATTAAGAGTATACAAAGAAATAGTTAAGAACATTGCACTGGCAGAGTTTATGAACAATTATGAAACTCTCTTTGTAGTTCAACCAACTGTACAGAAGCTTGCATGGAGTTCTCTTCATCAGGACTATAGTGCTAGGTTTTAGGTAAGAGTTGGTGCTTATGACTACAGACTGACTTTCATTACAAGCATGTGAAGTAGAACCCTATAGCACCACTTTATCATTTCTTAAGCAATAATGTTTATATAAACTACTTCTTAAAATCGTTACGAAGACTTTTTAGTCAATGCCTTTTTTAAGATTTTATTATATTTTTTCCCCTTCCCAGAGCTGGGCCCACACGCGCAGCACAAAATGTGGAGGCAGACATCCAGTTAATCTTCAACGAGAATTCCACAACATCGATACCGAACAATACTCAAATTGTGAATGCTCTTAAACAGGCTATAATAAACCCAAGCTCAGGATTCAACCTGTCAGTGGATGCAGCCTCAATCACTATCACCAGTGAGCTGAGCCTAGTCTACCAAATTTCTGTTACAAAATTAATGGCATTAATTATATGTTAAGCAAGTACTATTGTAGCTAGCAAAGCCTATTATTATTGGTAATATTAGATAAGTGTAAGTTAATTCTGTATTCTAGTGATGCGTCAGGAAGAATTTTTGCATAACATATCCTATTTTTGTCTTTCAGGTTCTCCACAAACTATACCTGTGATATTCCTAACAAATGGCACTTTTAGTAGTGCTCTCTCAAATTCATCTTCAATTTTATTCACAAACAGGTCATCAATGATTAAATCAGGAGTAAGTATGAAATAATCTGTTAACTGCAGAAGTACTCTTTAAAAAAGTATGTGTGCGTGTGTGTGTGTGTGTGTGTGTGTGTGTGTGTGTGCATGTGATTGTGTGTGTGTTTTAACCACCTAATTTTCCCTTTACTTTGTAGCTTAATCCTTTTTTCATTGCTGACTACTCTAACACGTTCAGCACATTGACAGTCGCAAATTTCAGGTAATTACATTATGTGATTATGCATATGTGCACAGACACACACCTGACCAGGCAAAACATATTTAATGTTGCAAAGGTTTGCATCACAACCCACTACATAACCAAATGATAATCAAATGGTTTGCATTAGTATTTTCTTGTGGTTCACATTACATTTGCCCATCCAGTGATGGAGGTCTTACCACTAACGGCATAGCGTCGATCTGGAACTTCATAGACCTACATTTCGGTGCCAATGTCACGCTGCCCAACAGCACCCAGATTGGAGAAACGATAATAAGAGCAGCAAGAAACAACACCCTCCCCTTTCAGATCTTCACCTCTAAAATTATAGTGAATGGCACAGGTAAGTAATTTCATTTACATGGTTTATGGAAACTCATGTTAAGTCTAACTCAGCTTGTGTCAATTTGTTCACTTTTATTCATCAAATATTCATACTTTATTGCAATGCAGTAATATCATCAAGTGAAGTCAGCAGCAAGATCAGCATCTTTTCAGCATCCTTCATGGTGGCCATGTCACTTCTGGTCACATGGTCCAGCTGAAGAAAACCATGAATCTTTCACCAGGAAAGATGCAGAAGGATTACAGTGTCTAACTATCTCACGGAACAATGCTAAATTTTAGAAACCTCACAAGAAGCCCAGCTAAGCACAAAATTCTTAAAGAATGCTTATCCCCTCAAATGTCCCAATCATTTAAACTAAATAATATATAAATAGAGCACTTTATCAACTGAGCAATTGCAATGAAAAACCATACATATCCATTTACTGTTTTTCCACATTCTACAAAATAAAAACAATAATATAAAGCATTACTGCAAATTTGTAGTTTAATTTTAATGTAGACATTGTACAAAATCAAAGACTAAAATAACCAATTACACAAAAATGGGAAATGGCTGAAATATTGTTTTTCATTGCAAGAGCTCAACTATTAAGGTAATTTTTAAAACCCTGTCAGTGTTTGCTGTTCAGACTGCTCTTATGATGATTTTTATTGTAACTTTCTTTAAGTTATTTTTGTATATAATGATTCTCAAGTCTGTACAACTCATAGATAAATAATATATAATTACATTACATCATTCTACAGTGTTTAGTGCTTTACTTTTTTATGAACACATCTTGTATTAAATAATCTCTTGAAAAATAATTAAATTAAAAATGTAAAATGAGAAGAAAAACACGTGAATGTTTTTTGCTTAAATTTTTAGTACATAAGTGTTTGCATCTGTAGAAGGGCACATCTGCGTCACATGCACAATAATCAAACAGGTATTATGTAAAGAATGCAGTCAAAAATGTGGGAGTATGACGACCCACCCTGGGAAGCAATGAAGAGTTCCTCAGATAACTGGAGAGTCAAGAGCAGCCCTACGGACCGAAACATTTAGTTTTGGTGTAGCTGGTCTGACCTAGAGAGCTGACCAGAGTACACTCACATTTGCGCTATGAGCTTTCTAGGAAGTGGTTGCATTCCCGTCGGCACGGGTGGATGGATTGCATCTGATTCCACAGAGTCTATAGGGTTTTCAACAAGAACAGAAATCACTCTTTATCTTGTCTGCACATGTATACATGATTCGTTGTGCTCAGTATTGATGGCTGAATGAAGTTACACTTATAGTGTGCCCTCTAAGGAAATCAAGGCCACTTTACAATTAACACACACGACTTTATTAGGCTAGCTATCACTAGTTATGCAGACATACACATGCAGTTTATTAGGATAGCCAGTTTTTACCTAACCTCCATGTTTTTGGACTGTGTAAGGGAACCGGCGACCCCACAGGAAACCCATGCAAACATGGGAAGAATATGGAAACTCCACCAAGATAGGGACATGAACTGGAGACCTAGTGCTGAGAGGCAAATGTGTTCACCTTGGCCAGTGTGCTGCCAAATGGTTGTGATGTGATGGTTGTGATGTTTGCATTATTGTGCCACAGAGAATAGTATAGACATAGTATACATAATATACTATACCTTAGTTTACTATACATTACAAAGTATAGACACGATTATAATCCAGTTTCAATCAAAATGCTCATTATATTTCTGTAAGCCTAGAATTTCATTAGTAGCTATCCATTTCTTCATAACTGATACATAAATAGTGATTATGGCTTTACTGTAGTCAAACATTTCACTCACAACAGTGAGTAAATATTTACACAACAGTTAGCAAACATTTATCTTCAGATAAATGATTTTTCAATGTTACCAGCTGTTATATTTTCTGGCCACTGTTATTGGTTCATTGGTTTTTGGAAATAAAAGGTTTAGGATGTTATGAGTGCCAACAATTTGCACCTCTGATGTAGCATGGTACTTCCATGACCACTGTACGTCTGATAATAACATTACATCAAAAACTAGCTGCAAACAAACACAATTTTGTCACAGTAAACATGATGAAAATTCCCCATCTGGAGGATATACTTTGTCAAATTCTATTAAGCTATATGGGTTTGTATGCACCACCAATGTAAATAAATACCCTGTACTCAATTATATGTGGAACCACATGGTCCTGTGAGATTACAAAATGCTCTGGATTTTTATTTTTTGTTTGTTTATTTCCTGGAGAAAAAGGACACAACTCAAACATAAGCAAGGAACAACAAAAAAGCCTCAAGGACAAAGTCAAGTGACGTGAAACTTGGGATTTGAGTTTGGGCCAGTGAGGAGGTTTCTGTTGTTGAAGTATTTCAGATATTGAGTGGAGTTGAAATATACTTTGTGTCATTATTTATTCTGCATTTTTTTCAGTGAACTTCAAAATATACAAAAAGTGATGTTATTTGTATTCATAACTATACAATTTTAACATTGTTGTTATCGTGTTTAAAACGCTATAAAAGTACTTTTGTTAAGATCTAATAATAGCCTGGTGTTTGTATATACGTCATTCTAACATCTGTGAATGAAGATGTGTGTGAGCTCACCAAAGGAAAGAATGTCAGCATAGATAACCAGATAACTGTCACAAATAATATGTAGATGGAAATGTTTCTTTAACACAGAAATTCCAAATCATGTAAGATTTTCTAAATTTTCCCATGATATTTTAAGTATAAAATTATATGCAGTTATTAGAAAAATGTTTCACTATCACACTTAATTTAAAGTGAATATTGAGTCATTAAATGTAACATGCTATTGTGCAACTGTGGTAGGAAACAAAGGTACCTTTTTGTCTGTTCTTCAGATGGATAACACACCCAATATGGAATATGTCAACAATGCATCTTTGAACCACATAATCCTTTCAAACCAGACAAAAACAAAATGCTCGATTCCACGTCATCCCACAGTCATGATCATTGAGAAATATGCTTAAAAGTTAAAAGACCATCTACAGTTACGTCATGCTCACCCTGCCCTATAAAATAGCCCAAACTAAAGCAAATATTGCTTTACCAGCTTGCACCACAGGACACCATCACTCCAACCTGGTGACTATATGAACTGGAATACACCATACACACTGAATCACAATTCAACCAGACTTCACAAAGAAATTGGGTGAGTGTCACGTCTCATGTTGTTGTTGTTTTTGTATTTTCAGTGTAATGTGTTACTTTATCTTGCAAACAAAGACATAAAAATATTTTCACGATGGGCCAAGTGTGTGAAATCTCAATATCTCAGTTAAAACTTAATCAAGCCCAACTGTCAAGCCTCTCGATTTCAATCACATATCCTTAAATTCATTACAGACAAAAATAATGGATATCACATTCATAGAATAGATACTGGAAAAAAATCATAAATCAATATATGTGAATACATTAGCACATTTCTAATCCCTCAATAAACACTTTCTCCTTTATAACTGTTTTTTTATTCGGTGTTATTTACCAATTACAATTCTGGAGTCCTCATTTCTTTTTAATCATTTGAAAAACTAGAGCTGTACACTAGAAAGAAATTCTACTATTTTGTCATTGACATTTACATGCCTACAAGTGCTCTATAGGTCATATTTTATGACTAATATACAATACTGAGAGCTAGCCTGACAATATTGGCCTGTTTCCACTTTGTATTAATGTGTTTCATATCTGTATTGTATCTAGATTTACTGTGGCCAAATTCCATTTACACTTTTTACAGTATGACCAGAAGAGATCTTATTGTACTTGCATGAAAAGCAGATGAACCCAAACACAGTTTCTGCTTTACTTCTTTAACCTACTAAAAACATAGTTCTTCAATGGCTATTACCAGTGTATTATATACTGTCATATACGGTCAGAAACCCTTTACAACAGACAATGAAGTGTCGGCATACAGTGTTAGCTGGCTGCAGGAACTCTGTTGGCAGCTGCTGTAATTTCTGTAATTTATATATGCTGTAATTGTATATGGATTCTGAAGACACACTTCTGAATAACACAGTAATGATTAATGTCCATCTCTGGTCATCTCCAAATGTGGTCTGAGTGAGCTGATGGCATAGCATTTTTTGCTGTGTATATACCTGGTTTTTCATGTGGTTAATTTTAATCCGAACAAGAGCCCATCATCAAACATGCATGGTAATAGAAGGTGTGTACAAGATATATTGTTTTAATGTTACGGTTTTGATGGTATTTAATATATGAATCAAAGATTTGAAATTTGAATTGAAATGCTTTGGGATACATTGAAAGAAATGCTTCAAATGTCAAAAAAAAAAAAAGACTGGGAAAGATCACTTTACTGATTTAAAAAGATCTCTTATGACAAGGTGAGGCCGGATGCAAGTGTGAGGCAATATAATCCTTAAAGAAAAGATGTTTTGTAAAAAAAAACCAAACAAAACAAAAGTAGAGATGCAAATAAAACACACAAGTGCAAACAAGGAATGCACAAATGTAGTCACTCAGGTTACGCACAGAGTCAGAAAAGGAGACCCAACGAGTATTCTGCTTGCTGTCATCACTGGTCAAAGAAAGGGAGAGACAAAGATTTATTCATATGCAGACACTGTTTAGGAATGGATAGAGGCAGAGGCGAAGCAGAGAAGGAAACTAAGAAGAGGGAGCCAGGGTCAAGATAGTAACAATCTTATAGGTAAATAATCAGAGCTTTTGGAAGTTTTCACATTGGGCTCAAGGGTAATTGCTTAAAACCATCAAAGCCTACTACTGGTTATAACCGATGAGTGGATATATAGGTGGGTAACATTGCTTCACCCATTCCAGTTGTGCTAATTTCAAGCCTCCAGTTGGCCAAATCGAAAATGAAACATTTATGTGGTTCGCATTTGTGCGGTAGATCAAATTTGAAACTAGTCTTTGTAGTAAGACCCCTGAAGGAAAGTAGAAACATGTGATAGGATAGTGGGTTTACCCAATGCCCAACCATATTTCAGTACTCAAACCAAATGTTTTTCTAGAAAGCTAACCATACCAATACTTTTGTTTGAGCATGGCATCTAACAAGACTGTTTCTTGAAGGCATTTTCGTGTAATTTTGGCTACCATGCTAATGTTATCTTGCAGCTGGTGGATATTAGAAATAACAAAAAATAAATAAATACATTTTTAAAAATGGTAAGGAACGCATCACCCAGGATCTCTTAATTCTGATAACACTACAATAAAGAGGCATGCCTTGGCTTCACAACTCAAACTATTCTAACATTCAAAGCTATCAGCACTGTCACATTTTAAAAAGTGTCAGTAGTCTCAAATGATGGAGATGTTTCCTGTTTTGTGTTCTATGCTTAAGCTATGCAGTAACTTAGCTATTGGAAAATGTGTAAAGCATATACTATATGCAAAACTGTATCTCTTTGTCAACCAATGCCCCTACAAATATCAGGATATTTTTAAAAATATTTTTTTAAACAAAAATATAAGACAAAATATAAATATGAAGGCAATAAATAAAACTGCTGGAACACCACTGCCAAAAACAACAACCCTCACTGGGTGTGTAACTTGAAAGCTTACTTCAATGAGGTTAAAGATAATACTGCAGAAGGAATCAGAGAGAAATGTGGATTCACTTACAAATGATACTTCAGGCACCTGCTACATGGGATCAGACATTTTGGCGTTACTTTTCCATCACTGTCATGCCCTCTACTCATATACTATCCATAGCAACTAGAACAATCACCCACTGTTCATTTCAACAAAAATCACTTTGCATGCATTAAAAATAAAACAAATTGGATATATTATGAATAAATATGAATGTTAAGGTCAAACTGCTGATTCTTTAATATTATATAATAACATCTATATTATGTACTTTTAAGGTTTCATTTCTGAAATAAGCACGATGAATGCAAAAATATTGACTGCAGTGTTTGTTATTGTGGGTAAGTTACATGCTTTCATCACACAATTTCACTTCTTTTGAGTTTCCATATTATATATGATAATTTCATAATGTTATCCACATGGTTTTGTACTTCACAAGATCCTGTCTTCTCTCCTAATTGCAGGAACAATTGCAACTATTACTACAGCTTCTAGTACTACTGTTCCAGTAAGTACTCTGACAACAACTGCAGTAACTGCTACTACAACAACAAAGTCTACTAATGTTAGAACTACTCCAAGAACAACTACAACTAGTCCATTAAATACTAGTACTGCAACGACAACTACCACTGTGACAACTGCTCCATCAACTATTAGTACTTTAACAACAGCAATACCAACAAGCTCTCTGGTTACCTCACCACAAAGTACCACAAAAGCAACAGTAATATATACTACTACTACAACTACTACTACTCCAACAACAACTGCTACAACAACTAGTACTGCTACAACAACAACTACTTCTACATCAACAACTACTACTTCTGTAACTACTACTACTACTCCAACAACTACTACTAATAGTACTGCAACAACTACTACTCCAACAACTACTACTACTCCAGCAAGTACTGCTACTACTCCAACAACAACTGCTACAACAACTAGTACTGCTCCAACATCAATTACTACTCCAACAACAACAACTTCTACATCAACAACTACTACTTCTGCAACAACTACTACTACTACTGCAACAACTACTACTAATAGTACTGCAACAACTACTACTCTAACTACTACTACTACTCCAACAAGTACTGCTACTACTCCAACAACAACTGCTACAACAACTAGTACTGCTCCAACATCAACTACTACTCCAACATCAACTACTACTCCAACAACTACTTCTACATCAACAACTACTACTTCTGCAACTACTACTACTACTCCAACAACTACTACTAATAGTACTGCAACAACTACTACTCTAACTACTACTACTGCTCCAACAACAACTGCTACAACAACAACTAGTACTACTCCAACATCAACTACTACTCCAACAACAACTGCTACAACAACAACTAGTACTACTCCAACATCAACTACTACTCCAACAACAACTTCTACATCAATAACTACTACTTCTGCAACAACTACTACTGCTACTCCAACAAATACTACTAATAGTATTGCAACAACTACTACTCCAACTACTACTACTACAACAAAAACTACTACTAATAGTAATGCAACAACTACTACTCCAACAACTACTACTACTCCAACAACAACTGCTACTCCAACAAGTACTACTACTCCAACAATAGCTACAACAACTAGTACTCCTGCAACATCAACTACTACTCCAACAACAACTACATCTACATCAACAACTACTGCTACTATTCCAACAACTACTACTACTACTACTGCAAGAACAACAACTGCTCCAACAACTACTACTACTCCAACAACAACTACTACTCCATTAACAACTTCTACTACTGTGACAACTCCAACAACAACTACTATTACTCCAAAAACTACAACTACAACAACTACTACTACTACTGCAAGGAGTACATCTACTACTATAGCAACAAGTACTACTACCACAACAGCAGCCGCAGTAGCAACAACAAATCCTCCTCTAGCTGTTGGCCTGATGATTGTCATTCAGCAAGTGTATGCTCCTGAGCTCAGTGATCATAATAGTGCACAGTTCCAAGCCTTAGAAGTTGTAGTTGTTCATGAGGTGAGTATGACACTAATAAAAAAAGCGTTGAAATATCTGATTCTGTTAGAACGCTGTACTGAGTGTGGGATTTTGCGTAGAAGACAACTGAAACCCACAAAGATTCTTAGTCAAATTCTGTATTAAGAGTATACAAAGAAATAGTTAAGAACATTGCACTGGCAGAGTTTATGAACAATTATGAAACTCTCTTTGTAGTTCAACCAACTGTACAGAAGCTTGCATGGAGTTCTCTTCATCAGGACTATAGTGCTAGGTTTTAGGTAAGAGTTGGTGCTTATGACTACAGACTGACTTTCATTACAAGCATGTGAAGTAGAACCCTATAGCACCACTTTATCATTTCTTAAGCAATAATGTTTATATAAACTACTTCTTAAAATCGTTACGAAGACTTTTTAGTCAATGCCTTTTTTAAGATTTTATTATATTTTTTCCCCTTCCCAGAGCTGGGCCCACACGCGCAGCACAAAATGTGGAGGCAGACATCCAGTTAATCTTCAACGAGAATTCCACAACATCGATACCGAACAATACTCAAATTGTGAATGCTCTTAAACAGGCTATAATAAACCCAAGCTCAGGATTCAACCTGTCAGTGGATGCAGCCTCAATCACTATCACCAGTGAGCTGAGCCTAGTCTACCAAATTTCTGTTACAAAATTAATGGCATTAATTATATGTTAAGCAAGTACTATTGTAGCTAGCAAAGCCTATTATTATTGGTAATATTAGATAAGTGTAAGTTAATTCTGTATTCTAGTGATGCGTCAGGAAGAATTTTTGCATAACATATCCTATTTTTGTCTTTCAGGTTCTCCACAAACTATACCTGTGATATTCCTAACAAATGGCACTTTTAGTAGTGCTCTCTCAAATTCATCTTCAATTTTATTCACAAACAGGTCATCAATGATTAAATCAGGAGTAAGTATGAAATAATCTGTTAACTGCAGAAGTACTCTTTAAAAAAGTATGTGTGCGTGTGTGTGTGTGTGTGTGTGTGTGTGTGTGTGTGTGTGCATGTGATTGTGTGTGTGTTTTAACCACCTAATTTTCCCTTTACTTTGTAGCTTAATCCTTTTTTCATTGCTGACTACTCTAACACGTTCAGCACATTGACAGTCGCAAATTTCAGGTAATTACATTATGTGATTATGCATATGTGCACAGACACACACCTGACCAGGCAAAACATATTTAATGTTGCAAAGGTTTGCATCACAACCCACTACATAACCAAATGATAATCAAATGGTTTGCATTAGTATTTTCTTGTGGTTCACATTACATTTGCCCATCCAGTGATGGAGGTCTTACCACTAACGGCATAGCGTCGATCTGGAACTTCATAGACCTACATTTCGGTGCCAATGTCACGCTGCCCAACAGCACCCAGATTGGAGAAACGATAATAAGAGCAGCAAGAAACAACACCCTCCCCTTTCAGATCTTCACCTCTAAAATTATAGTGAATGGCACAGGTAAGTAATTTCATTTACATGGTTTATAGAAACTCATGTTAAGTCTAACTCAGCTTGTGTCAATTTGTTCACTTTTATTCATCAAATATTCATACTTTATTGCAATGCAGTAATATCATCAAGTGAAGTCAGCAGCAAGATCAGCATCTTTTCAGCATCCTTCATGGTGGCCATGTCACTTCTGGTCACATGGTCCAGCTGAAGAAAACCATGAATCTTTCACCAGGAAAGATGCAGAAGGATTACAGTGTCTAACTATCTCACGGAACAATGCTAAATTTTAGAAACCTCACAAGAAGCCCAGCTAAGCACAAAATTCTTAAAGAATGCTTATCCCCTCAAATGTCCCAATCATTTAAACTAAATAATATATAAATAGAGCACTTTATCAACTGAGCAATTGCAATGAAAAACCATACATATCCATTTACTGTTTTTCCACATTCTACAAAATAAAAACAATAATATAAAGCATTACTGCAAATTTGTAGTTTAATTTTAATGTAGACATTGTACAAAATCAAAGACTAAAATAACCAATTACACAAAAATGGGAAATGGCTGAAATATTGTTTTTCATTGCAAGAGCTCAACTATTAAGGTAATTTTTAAAACCCTGTCAGTGTTTGCTGTTCAGACTGCTCTTATGATGATTTTTATTGTAACTTTCTTTAAGTTATTTTTGTATATAATGATTCTCAAGTCTGTACAACTCATAGATAAATAATATATAATTACATTACATCATTCTACAGTGTTTAGTGCTTTACTTTTTTATGAACACATCTTGTATTAAATAATCTCTTGAAAAATAATTAAATTAAAAATGTAAAATGAGAAGAAAAACACGTGAATGTTTTTTGCTTAAATTTTTAGTACATAAGTGTTTGCATCTGTAGAAGGGCACATCTGCGTCACATGCACAATAATCAAACAGGTATTATGTAAAGAATGCAGTCAAAAATGTGGGAGTATGACGACCCACCCTGGGAAGCAATGAAGAGTTCCTCAGATAACTGGAGAGTCAAGAGCAGCCCTACGGACCGAAACATTTAGTTTTGGTGTAGCTGGTCTGACCTAGAGAGCTGACCAGAGTACACTCACATTTGCGCTATGAGCTTTCTAGGAAGTGGTTGCATTCCCGTCGGCACGGGTGGATGGATTGCATCTGATTCCACAGAGTCTATAGGGTTTTCAACAAGAACAGAAATCACTCTTTATCTTGTCTGCACATGTATACATGATTCGTTGTGCTCAGTATTGATGGCTGAATGAAGTTACACTTATAGTGTGCCCTCTAAGGAAATCAAGGCCACTTTACAATTAACACACACGACTTTATTAGGCTAGCTATCACTAGTTATGCAGACATACACATGCAGTTTATTAGGATAGCCAGTTTTTACCTAACCTCCATGTTTTTGGACTGTGTAAGGGAACCGGCGACCCCACAGGAAACCCATGCAAACATGGGAAGAATATGGAAACTCCACCAAGATAGGGACATGAACTGGAGACCTAGTGCTGAGAGGCAAATGTGTTCACCTTGGCCAGTGTGCTGCCAAATGGTTGTGATGTGATGGTTGTGATGTTTGCATTATTGTGCCACAGAGAATAGTATAGACATAGTATACATAATATACTATACCTTAGTTTACTATACATTACAAAGTATAGACACGATTATAATCCAGTTTCAATCAAAATGCTCATTATATTTCTGTAAGCCTAGAATTTCATTAGTAGCTATCCATTTCTTCATAACTGATACATAAATAGTGATTATGGCTTTACTGTAGTCAAACATTTCACTCACAACAGTGAGTAAATATTTACACAACAGTTAGCAAACATTTATCTTCAGATAAATGATTTTTCAATGTTACCAGCTGTTATATTTTCTGGCCACTGTTATTGGTTCATTGGTTTTTGGAAATAAAAGGTTTAGGATGTTATGAGTGCCAACAATTTGCACCTCTGATGTAGCATGGTACTTCCATGACCACTGTACGTCTGATAATAACATTACATCAAAAACTAGCTGCAAACAAACACAATTTTGTCACAGTAAACATGATGAAAATTCCCCATCTGGAGGATATACTTTGTCAAATTCTATTAAGCTATATGGGTTTGTATGCACCACCAATGTAAATAAATACCCTGTACTCAATTATATGTGGAACCACATGGTCCTGTGAGATTACAAAATGCTCTGGATTTTTATTTTTTGTTTGTTTATTTCCTGGAGAAAAAGGACACAACTCAAACATAAGCAAGGAACAACAAAAAAGCCTCAAGGACAAAGTCAAGTGACGTGAAACTTGGGATTTGAGTTTGGGCCAGTGAGGAGGTTTCTGTTGTTGAAGTATTTCAGATATTGAGTGGAGTTGAAATATACTTTGTGTCATTATTTATTCTGCATTTTTTTCAGTGAACTTCAAAATATACAAAAAGTGATGTTATTTGTATTCATAACTATACAATTTTAACATTGTTGTTATCGTGTTTAAAACGCTATAAAAGTACTTTTGTTAAGATCTAATAATAGCCTGGTGTTTGTATATACGTCATTCTAACATCTGTGAATGAAGATGTGTGTGAGCTCACCAAAGGAAAGAATGTCAGCATAGATAACCAGATAACTGTCACAAATAATATGTAGATGGAAATGTTTCTTTAACACAGAAATTCCAAATCATGTAAGATTTTCTAAATTTTCCCATGATATTTTAAGTATAAAATTATATGCAGTTATTAGAAAAATGTTTCACTATCACACTTAATTTAAAGTGAATATTGAGTCATTAAATGTAACATGCTATTGTGCAACTGTGGTAGGAAACAAAGGTACCTTTTTGTCTGTTCTTCAGATGGATAACACACCCAATATGGAATATGTCAACAATGCATCTTTGAACCACATAATCCTTTCAAACCAGACAAAAACAAAATGCTCGATTCCACGTCATCCCACAGTCATGATCATTGAGAAATATGCTTAAAAGTTAAAAGACCATCTACAGTTACGTCATGCTCACCCTGCCCTATAAAATAGCCCAAACTAAAGCAAATATTGCTTTACCAGCTTGCACCACAGGACACCATCACTCCAACCTGGTGACTATATGAACTGGAATACACCATACACACTGAATCACAATTCAACCAGACTTCACAAAGAAATTGGGTGAGTGTCACGTCTCATGTTGTTGTTGTTTTTGTATTTTCAGTGTAATGTGTTACTTTATCTTGCAAACAAAGACATAAAAATATTTTCACGATGGGCCAAGTGTGTGAAATCTCAATATCTCAGTTAAAACTTAATCAAGCCCAACTGTCAAGCCTCTCGATTTCAATCACATATCCTTAAATTCATTACAGACAAAAATAATGGATATCACATTCATAGAATAGATACTGGAAAAAAATCATAAATCAATATATGTGAATACATTAGCACATTTCTAATCCCTCAATAAACACTTTCTCCTTTATAACTGTTTTTTTATTCGGTGTTATTTACCAATTACAATTCTGGAGTCCTCATTTCTTTTTAATCATTTGAAAAACTAGAGCTGTACACTAGAAAGAAATTCTACTATTTTGTCATTGACATTTACATGCCTACAAGTGCTCTATAGGTCATATTTTATGACTAATATACAATACTGAGAGCTAGCCTGACAATATTGGCCTGTTTCCACTTTGTATTAATGTGTTTCATATCTGTATTGTATCTAGATTTACTGTGGCCAAATTCCATTTACACTTTTTACAGTATGACCAGAAGAGATCTTATTGTACTTGCATGAAAAGCAGATGAACCCAAACACAGTTTCTGCTTTACTTCTTTAACCTACTAAAAACATAGTTCTTCAATGGCTATTACCAGTGTATTATATACTGTCATATACGGTCAGAAACCCTTTACAACAGACAATGAAGTGTCGGCATACAGTGTTAGCTGGCTGCAGGAACTCTGTTGGCAGCTGCTGTAATTTCTGTAATTTATATATGCTGTAATTGTATATGGATTCTGAAGACACACTTCTGAATAACACAGTAATGATTAATGTCCATCTCTGGTCATCTCCAAATGTGGTCTGAGTGAGCTGATGGCATAGCATTTTTTGCTGTGTATATACCTGGTTTTTCATGTGGTTAATTTTAATCCGAACAAGAGCCCATCATCAAACATGCATGGTAATAGAAGGTGTGTACAAGATATATTGTTTTAATGTTACGGTTTTGATGGTATTTAATATATGAATCAAAGATTTGAAATTTGAATTGAAATGCTTTGGGATACATTGAAAGAAATGCTTCAAATGTCAAAAAAAAAAAAAGACTGGGAAAGATCACTTTACTGATTTAAAAAGATCTCTTATGACAAGGTGAGGCCGGATGCAAGTGTGAGGCAATATAATCCTTAAAGAAAAGATGTTTTGTAAAAAAAAACCAAACAAAACAAAAGTAGAGATGCAAATAAAACACACAAGTGCAAACAAGGAATGCACAAATGTAGTCACTCAGGTTACGCACAGAGTCAGAAAAGGAGACCCAACGAGTATTCTGCTTGCTGTCATCACTGGTCAAAGAAAGGGAGAGACAAAGATTTATTCATATGCAGACACTGTTTAGGAATGGATAGAGGCAGAGGCGAAGCAGAGAAGGAAACTAAGAAGAGGGAGCCAGGGTCAAGATAGTAACAATCTTATAGGTAAATAATCAGAGCTTTTGGAAGTTTTCACATTGGGCTCAAGGGTAATTGCTTAAAACCATCAAAGCCTACTACTGGTTATAACCGATGAGTGGATATATAGGTGGGTAACATTGCTTCACCCATTCCAGTTGTGCTAATTTCAAGCCTCCAGTTGGCCAAATCGAAAATGAAACATTTATGTGGTTCGCATTTGTGCGGTAGATCAAATTTGAAACTAGTCTTTGTAGTAAGACCCCTGAAGGAAAGTAGAAACATGTGATAGGATAGTGGGTTTACCCAATGCCCAACCATATTTCAGTACTCAAACCAAATGTTTTTCTAGAAAGCTAACCATACCAATACTTTTGTTTGAGCATGGCATCTAACAAGACTGTTTCTTGAAGGCATTTTCGTGTAATTTTGGCTACCATGCTAATGTTATCTTGCAGCTGGTGGATATTAGAAATAACAAAAAATAAATAAATACATTTTTAAAAATGGTAAGGAACGCATCACCCAGGATCTCTTAATTCTGATAACACTACAATAAAGAGGCATGCCTTGGCTTCACAACTCAAACTATTCTAACATTCAAAGCTATCAGCACTGTCACATTTTAAAAAGTGTCAGTAGTCTCAAATGATGGAGATGTTTCCTGTTTTGTGTTCTATGCTTAAGCTATGCAGTAACTTAGCTATTGGAAAATGTGTAAAGCATATACTATATGCAAAACTGTATCTCTTTGTCAACCAATGCCCCTACAAATATCAGGATATTTTTAAAAATATTTTTTTAAACAAAAATATAAGACAAAATATAAATATGAAGGCAATAAATAAAACTGCTGGAACACCACTGCCAAAAACAACAACCCTCACTGGGTGTGTAACTTGAAAGCTTACTTCAATGAGGTTAAAGATAATACTGCAGAAGGAATCAGAGAGAAATGTGGATTCACTTACAAATGATACTTCAGGCACCTGCTACATGGGATCAGACATTTTGGCGTTACTTTTCCATCACTGTCATGCCCTCTACTCATATACTATCCATAGCAACTAGAACAATCACCCACTGTTCATTTCAACAAAAATCACTTTGCATGCATTAAAAATAAAACAAATTGGATATATTATGAATAAATATGAATGTTAAGGTCAAACTGCTGATTCTTTAATATTATATAATAACATCTATATTATGTACTTTTAAGGTTTCATTTCTGAAATAAGCACGATGAATGCAAAAATATTGACTGCAGTGTTTGTTATTGTGGGTAAGTTACATGCTTTCATCACACAATTTCACTTCTTTTGAGTTTCCATATTATATATGATAATTTCATAATGTTATCCACATGGTTTTGTACTTCACAAGATCCTGTCTTCTCTCCTAATTGCAGGAACAATTGCAACTATTACTACAGCTTCTAGTACTACTGTTCCAGTAAGTACTCTGACAACAACTGCAGTAACTGCTACTACAACAACAAAGTCTACTAATGTTAGAACTACTCCAAGAACAACTACAACTAGTCCATTAAATACTAGTACTGCAACGACAACTACCACTGTGACAACTGCTCCATCAACTATTAGTACTTTAACAACAGCAATACCAACAAGCTCTCTGGTTACCTCACCACAAAGTACCACAAAAGCAACAGTAATATATACTACTACTACAACTACTACTACTCCAACAACAACTGCTACAACAACTAGTACTGCTCAAACATCAATTACTTCTACATCAACAACTACTACTTCTGCAACTACTACTACTACTCCAACAACTACTACTACTCCAACAAGTACTGCTACTACTCCAAGAACAACAGCTACAACAACTAGTACTCCTCCAACATCAACTACTACTCCAACAACTACTTCTACATCAACAACTACTACTTCTGCAACTACTACTACTGCAACAACTACTACTAATAGTACTGCAACACCTACTACTCCAACTACTACTACTCCAACAAGTACTGCTACTACTCCAAGAACAACAGCTACAACAACTAGTACTCCTCCAACATCAACTACTACTCCAACAACTACTTCTACATCAACAACTACTACTTCTGCAACAACTACTACTACTCCAACAATTACTACTAATAGTACTGCAACAACTACTACTCCAACTACTACTACTACTCCAACAACAACTGCTACAACAACTAGTACTCCTCCAACATCAACTACTACTCCAACAAATACTTCTACATCAACAACTACTACTTCTGCAACAACAACTACTACTACTCCAACAACTACTACTGATAGTACTACAACAACTACTACTCCAACTATTACTACTACTCCAACAACAACTGCTACAAGAACTAGTACTACTCCAACATCAACTACTACTCCAACAACAACAACTTTTACATCAACAACTACTACTTCTGCAACAACTACTACTACTACTACTCCAACAACTACTACTAATAGTATTGCAACAACTACTACTCCAACTACTACTACTACTCCAACAACAACTGCTACAACAACAACTAGTACTCCTCCAACATCAACTACTACTCCAACAACAACTTCTACATCAACAACTACTACTTCTGCAACTACTACTACTACTCCAAAAACTACTACTAATAGTACTGCAACAACTACTACTCCAACTACTACTACTACTCCAACAACTGCTACAACAACTAGTACTCCTCCAACATCAACTACTACTCCAACAAATACTTCTACATCAACAACTACTACTTCTGCAACAACAACTACTACTACTCCAACAACTACTACTGATAGTACTACAACAACTACTACTCCAACTACTACTACTACTCCAACAACAACTGCTACAACAACAACTAGTACTCCTCCAACATCAACTACTACTCCAACAACAACTTCTACATCAACAACTACTACTTCTGCAACTACTACTACTCCAACAACTACTACTAATAGTACTGCAACAACTACTACTCCAACTACTACTACTACTCCAACAACAACTGCTACAACAACAACTAGTACTACTCCAACATCAACTACTACTCCAACAACAACTTCTACATCAACAACTACTATTTCTGCAACTACTACTACTACTCCAACAACTACTACTAATAGTACTGCAACAACTACTACTCCAACAACTACTACTACTCCAACAAGTACTACTACTACTTCAAGAACAACAGCTACAACAACTAATACTCCTCCAACATCAACTACTACTCCAACAACTACTACTACTCCAACAACAACTGCTACAGCAACAACTAATACTCCTGCAACATCAACTACTACTCTAACAACAACTTCTACATCAACAACTTCTACTTCTCCAACAACTACTAATACTCCATCAACTACTACTAATAGTACTGCACCAACTACTACTCCAACAACTACTACTACTCCAACAAGTACTACTACTACTCCAAGAACAACAACTAGTACTCCTCCAACATCAACTACTACTCCAACAACTACTTCTACAACAACTACTTCTGCAACAACTACTACTACTACTCCAACAACTACTACTAATAGTAATGCAACAACTACTACTCCAACAACTACTACTACTCCAACAACAACTGCTACTCCAACAAGTACTACTACTCCAACAACAACTGCTACTCCAACAAGTACTACTACTCCAACAATAGCTACAACAACTAGTACTCCTGCAACATCAACTACTACTCCAACAACAACTACATCTACATCAACAACTACTGCTACTATTCCAAAAACTACTACTACTACAACAACAACAACAACTGCTCCAACAACAACTACTACTCCATCAACAACTTCTACTACTGTGACAACTCCAACAACAACTACTATTACTCCAAAAACTACAACTACAACAACTACTACTACTACTGCAAGGAGTACATCTACTACTATAGCAACAAGTACTACTACCACAACAGCAGCCGCAGTAGCAACAACAAATCCTCCTCTAGCTGTTGGCCTGATGATTGTCATTCAGCAAGTGTATGCTCCTGAGCTCAGTGATCATAATAGTGCACAGTTCCAAGCCTTAGAAGTTGTAGTTGTTCATGAGGTGAGTATGACACTAATAAAAAAAGCGTTGAAATATCTGATTCTGTTAGAACGCTGTACTGAGTGTGGGATTTTGCGTAGAAGACAACTGAAACCCACAAAGATTCTTAGTCAAATTCTGTATTAAGAGTATACAAAGAAATAGTTAAGAACATTGCACTGGCAGAGTTTATGAACAATTATGAAACTCTCTTTGTAGTTCAACCAACTGTACAGAAGCTTGCATGGAGTTCTCTTCATCAGGACTATAGTGCTAGGTTTTAGGTAAGAGTTGGTGCTTATGACTACAGACTGACTTTCATTACAAGCATGTGAAGTAGAACCCTATAGCACCACTTTATCATTTCTTAAGCAATAATGTTTATATAAACTACTTCTTAAAATCGTTACGAAGACTTTTTAGTCAATGCCTTTTTTAAGATTTTATTATATTTTTTCCCCTTCCCAGAGCTGGGCCCACACGCGCAGCACAAAATGTGGAGGCAGACATCCAGTTAATCTTCAACGAGAATTCCACAACATCGATACCGAACAATACTCAAATTGTGAATGCTCTTAAACAGGCTATAATAAACCCAAGCTCAGGATTCAACCTGTCAGTGGATGCAGCCTCAATCACTATCACCAGTGAGCTGAGCCTAGTCTACCAAATTTCTGTTACAAAATTAATGGCATTAATTATATGTTAAGCAAGTACTATTGTAGCTAGCAAAGCCTATTATTATTGGTAATATTAGATAAGTGTAAGTTAATTCTGTATTCTAGTGATGCGTCAGGAAGAATTTTTGCATAACATATCCTATTTTTGTCTTTCAGGTTCTCCACAAACTATACCTGTGATATTCCTAACAAATGGCACTTTTAGTAGTGCTCTCTCAAATTCATCTTCAATTTTATTCACAAACAGGTCATCAATGATTAAATCAGGAGTAAGTATGAAATAATCTGTTAACTGCAGAAGTACTCTTTAAAAAAGTATGTGTGCGTGTGTGTGTGTGTGTGTGTGTGTGTGTGTGTGTGTGTGCATGTGATTGTGTGTGTGTTTTAACCACCTAATTTTCCCTTTACTTTGTAGCTTAATCCTTTTTTCATTGCTGACTACTCTAACACGTTCAGCACATTGACAGTCGCAAATTTCAGGTAATTACATTATGTGATTATGCATATGTGCACAGACACACACCTGACCAGGCAAAACATATTTAATGTTGCAAAGGTTTGCATCACAACCCACTACATAACCAAATGATAATCAAATGGTTTGCATTAGTATTTTCTTGTGGTTCACATTACATTTGCCCATCCAGTGATGGAGGTCTTACCACTAACGGCATAGCGTCGATCTGGAACTTCATAGACCTACATTTCGGTGCCAATGTCACGCTGCCCAACAGCACCCAGATTGGAGAAACGATAATAAGAGCAGCAAGAAACAACACCCTCCCCTTTCAGATCTTCACCTCTAAAATTATAGTGAATGGCACAGGTAAGTAATTTCATTTACATGGTTTATGGAAACTCATGTTAAGTCTAACTCAGCTTGTGTCAATTTGTTCACTTTTATTCATCAAATATTCATACTTTATTGCAATGCAGTAATATCATCAAGTGAAGTCAGCAGCAAGATCAGCATCTTTTCAGCATCCTTCATGGTGGCCATGTCACTTCTGGTCACATGGTCCAGCTGAAGAAAACCATGAATCTTTCACCAGGAAAGATGCAGAAGGATTACAGTGTCTAACTATCTCACGGAACAATGCTAAATTTTAGAAACCTCACAAGAAGCCCAGCTAAGCACAAAATTCTTAAAGAATGCTTATCCCCTCAAATGTCCCAATCATTTAAACTAAATAATATATAAATAGAGCACTTTATCAACTGAGCAATTGCAATGAAAAACCATACATATCCATTTACTGTTTTTCCACATTCTACAAAATAAAAACAATAATATAAAGCATTACTGCAAATTTGTAGTTTAATTTTAATGTAGACATTGTACAAAATCAAAGACTAAAATAACCAATTACACAAAAATGGGAAATGGCTGAAATATTGTTTTTCATTGCAAGAGCTCAACTATTAAGGTAATTTTTAAAACCCTGTCAGTGTTTGCTGTTCAGACTGCTCTTATGATGATTTTTATTGTAACTTTCTTTAAGTTATTTTTGTATATAATGATTCTCAAGTCTGTACAACTCATAGATAAATAATATATAATTACATTACATCATTCTACAGTGTTTAGTGCTTTACTTTTTTATGAACACATCTTGTATTAAATAATCTCTTGAAAAATAATTAAATTAAAAATGTAAAATGAGAAGAAAAACACGTGAATGTTTTTTGCTTAAATTTTTAGTACATAAGTGTTTGCATCTGTAGAAGGGCACATCTGCGTCACATGCACAATAATCAAACAGGTATTATGTAAAGAATGCAGTCAAAAATGTGGGAGTATGACGACCCACCCTGGGAAGCAATGAAGAGTTCCTCAGATAACTGGAGAGTCAAGAGCAGCCCTACGGACCGAAACATTTAGTTTTGGTGTAGCTGGTCTGACCTAGAGAGCTGACCAGAGTACACTCACATTTGCGCTATGAGCTTTCTAGGAAGTGGTTGCATTCCCGTCGGCACGGGTGGATGGATTGCATCTGATTCCACAGAGTCTATAGGGTTTTCAACAAGAACAGAAATCACTCTTTATCTTGTCTGCACATGTATACATGATTCGTTGTGCTCAGTATTGATGGCTGAATGAAGTTACACTTATAGTGTGCCCTCTAAGGAAATCAAGGCCACTTTACAATTAACACACACGACTTTATTAGGCTAGCTATCACTAGTTATGCAGACATACACATGCAGTTTATTAGGATAGCCAGTTTTTACCTAACCTCCATGTTTTTGGACTGTGTAAGGGAACCGGCGACCCCACAGGAAACCCATGCAAACATGGGAAGAATATGGAAACTCCACCAAGATAGGGACATGAACTGGAGACCTAGTGCTGAGAGGCAAATGTGTTCACCTTGGCCAGTGTGCTGCCAAATGGTTGTGATGTGATGGTTGTGATGTTTGCATTATTGTGCCACAGAGAATAGTATAGACATAGTATACATAATATACTATACCTTAGTTTACTATACATTACAAAGTATAGACACGATTATAATCCAGTTTCAATCAAAATGCTCATTATATTTCTGTAAGCCTAGAATTTCATTAGTAGCTATCCATTTCTTCATAACTGATACATAAATAGTGATTATGGCTTTACTGTAGTCAAACATTTCACTCACAACAGTGAGTAAATATTTACACAACAGTTAGCAAACATTTATCTTCAGATAAATGATTTTTCAATGTTACCAGCTGTTATATTTTCTGGCCACTGTTATTGGTTCATTGGTTTTTGGAAATAAAAGGTTTAGGATGTTATGAGTGCCAACAATTTGCACCTCTGATGTAGCATGGTACTTCCATGACCACTGTACGTCTGATAATAACATTACATCAAAAACTAGCTGCAAACAAACACAATTTTGTCACAGTAAACATGATGAAAATTCCCCATCTGGAGGATATACTTTGTCAAATTCTATTAAGCTATATGGGTTTGTATGCACCACCAATGTAAATAAATACCCTGTACTCAATTATATGTGGAACCACATGGTCCTGTGAGATTACAAAATGCTCTGGATTTTTATTTTTTGTTTGTTTATTTCCTGGAGAAAAAGGACACAACTCAAACATAAGCAAGGAACAACAAAAAAGCCTCAAGGACAAAGTCAAGTGACGTGAAACTTGGGATTTGAGTTTGGGCCAGTGAGGAGGTTTCTGTTGTTGAAGTATTTCAGATATTGAGTGGAGTTGAAATATACTTTGTGTCATTATTTATTCTGCATTTTTTTCAGTGAACTTCAAAATATACAAAAAGTGATGTTATTTGTATTCATAACTATACAATTTTAACATTGTTGTTATCGTGTTTAAAACGCTATAAAAGTACTTTTGTTAAGATCTAATAATAGCCTGGTGTTTGTATATACGTCATTCTAACATCTGTGAATGAAGATGTGTGTGAGCTCACCAAAGGAAAGAATGTCAGCATAGATAACCAGATAACTGTCACAAATAATATGTAGATGGAAATGTTTCTTTAACACAGAAATTCCAAATCATGTAAGATTTTCTAAATTTTCCCATGATATTTTAAGTATAAAATTATATGCAGTTATTAGAAAAATGTTTCACTATCACACTTAATTTAAAGTGAATATTGAGTCATTAAATGTAACATGCTATTGTGCAACTGTGGTAGGAAACAAAGGTACCTTTTTGTCTGTTCTTCAGATGGATAACACACCCAATATGGAATATGTCAACAATGCATCTTTGAACCACATAATCCTTTCAAACCAGACAAAAACAAAATGCTCGATTCCACGTCATCCCACAGTCATGATCATTGAGAAATATGCTTAAAAGTTAAAAGACCATCTACAGTTACGTCATGCTCACCCTGCCCTATAAAATAGCCCAAACTAAAGCAAATATTGCTTTACCAGCTTGCACCACAGGACACCATCACTCCAACCTGGTGACTATATGAACTGGAATACACCATACACACTGAATCACAATTCAACCAGACTTCACAAAGAAATTGGGTGAGTGTCACGTCTCATGTTGTTGTTGTTTTTGTATTTTCAGTGTAATGTGTTACTTTATCTTGCAAACAAAGACATAAAAATATTTTCACGATGGGCCAAGTGTGTGAAATCTCAATATCTCAGTTAAAACTTAATCAAGCCCAACTGTCAAGCCTCTCGATTTCAATCACATATCCTTAAATTCATTACAGACAAAAATAATGGATATCACATTCATAGAATAGATACTGGAAAAAAATCATAAATCAATATATGTGAATACATTAGCACATTTCTAATCCCTCAATAAACACTTTCTCCTTTATAACTGTTTTTTTATTCGGTGTTATTTACCAATTACAATTCTGGAGTCCTCATTTCTTTTTAATCATTTGAAAAACTAGAGCTGTACACTAGAAAGAAATTCTACTATTTTGTCATTGACATTTACATGCCTACAAGTGCTCTATAGGTCATATTTTATGACTAATATACAATACTGAGAGCTAGCCTGACAATATTGGCCTGTTTCCACTTTGTATTAATGTGTTTCATATCTGTATTGTATCTAGATTTACTGTGGCCAAATTCCATTTACACTTTTTACAGTATGACCAGAAGAGATCTTATTGTACTTGCATGAAAAGCAGATGAACCCAAACACAGTTTCTGCTTTACTTCTTTAACCTACTAAAAACATAGTTCTTCAATGGCTATTACCAGTGTATTATATACTGTCATATACGGTCAGAAACCCTTTACAACAGACAATGAAGTGTCGGCATACAGTGTTAGCTGGCTGCAGGAACTCTGTTGGCAGCTGCTGTAATTTCTGTAATTTATATATGCTGTAATTGTATATGGATTCTGAAGACACACTTCTGAATAACACAGTAATGATTAATGTCCATCTCTGGTCATCTCCAAATGTGGTCTGAGTGAGCTGATGGCATAGCATTTTTTGCTGTGTATATACCTGGTTTTTCATGTGGTTAATTTTAATCTGAACAAGAGCCCATCATCAAACATGCATGGTAATAGAAGGTGTGTACAAGATATATTGTTTTAATGTTACGGTTTTGATGGTATTTAATATATGAATCAAAGATTTGAAATTTGAATTGAAATGCTTTGGGATACATTGAAAGAAATGCTTCAAATGTCAAAAAAAAAAAAAGACTGGGAAAGATCACTTTACTGATTTAAAAAGATCTCTTATGACAAGGTGAGGCCGGATGCAAGTGTGAGGCAATATAATCCTTAAAGAAAAGATGTTTTGTAAAAAAAAACCAAACAAAACAAAAGTAGAGATGCAAATAAAACACACAAGTGCAAACAAGGAATGCACAAATGTAGTCACTCAGGTTACGCACAGAGTCAGAAAAGGAGACCCAACGAGTATTCTGCTTGCTGTCATCACTGGTCAAAGAAAGGGAGAGACAAAGATTTATTCATATGCAGACACTGTTTAGGAATGGATAGAGGCAGAGGCGAAGCAGAGAAGGAAACTAAGAAGAGGGAGCCAGGGTCAAGATAGTAACAATCTTATAGGTAAATAATCAGAGCTTTTGGAAGTTTTCACATTGGGCTCAAGGGTAATTGCTTAAAACCATCAAAGCCTACTACTGGTTATAACCGATGAGTGGATATATAGGTGGGTAACATTGCTTCACCCATTCCAGTTGTGCTAATTTCAAGCCTCCAGTTGGCCAAATCGAAAATGAAACATTTATGTGGTTCGCATTTGTGCGGTAGATCAAATTTGAAACTAGTCTTTGTAGTAAGACCCCTGAAGGAAAGTAGAAACATGTGATAGGATAGTGGGTTTACCCAATGCCCAACCATATTTCAGTACTCAAACCAAATGTTTTTCTAGAAAGCTAACCATACCAATACTTTTGTTTGAGCATGGCATCTAACAAGACTGTTTCTTGAAGGCATTTTCGTGTAATTTTGGCTACCATGCTAATGTTATCTTGCAGCTGGTGGATATTAGAAATAACAAAAAATAAATAAATACATTTTTAAAAATGGTAAGGAACGCATCACCCAGGATCTCTTAATTCTGATAACACTACAATAAAGAGGCATGCCTTGGCTTCACAACTCAAACTATTCTAACATTCAAAGCTATCAGCACTGTCACATTTTAAAAAGTGTCAGTAGTCTCAAATGATGGAGATGTTTCCTGTTTTGTGTTCTATGCTTAAGCTATGCAGTAACTTAGCTATTGGAAAATGTGTAAAGCATATACTATATGCAAAACTGTATCTCTTTGTCAACCAATGCCCCTACAAATATCAGGATATTTTTAAAAATATTTTTTTAAACAAAAATATAAGACAAAATATAAATATGAAGGCAATAAATAAAACTGCTGGAACACCACTGCCAAAAACAACAACCCTCACTGGGTGTGTAACTTGAAAGCTTACTTCAATGAGGTTAAAGATAATACTGCAGAAGGAATCAGAGAGAAATGTGGATTCACTTACAAATGATACTTCAGGCACCTGCTACATGGGATCAGACATTTTGGCGTTACTTTTCCATCACTGTCATGCCCTCTACTCATATACTATCCATAGCAACTAGAACAATCACCCACTGTTCATTTCAACAAAAATCACTTTGCATGCATTAAAAATAAAACAAATTGGATATATTATGAATAAATATGAATGTTAAGGTCAAACTGCTGATTCTTTAATATTATATAATAACATCTATATTATGTACTTTTAAGGTTTCATTTCTGAAATAAGCACGATGAATGCAAAAATATTGACTGCAGTGTTTGTTATTGTGGGTAAGTTACATGCTTTCATCACACAATTTCACTTCTTTTGAGTTTCCATATTATATATGATAATTTCATAATGTTATCCACATGGTTTTGTACTTCACAAGATCCTGTCTTCTCTCCTAATTGCAGGAACAATTGCAACTATTACTACAGCTTCTAGTACTACTGTTCCAGTAAGTACTCTGACAACAACTGCAGTAACTGCTACTACAACAACAAAGTCTACTAATGTTAGAACTACTCCAAGAACAACTACAACTAGTCCATTAAATACTAGTACTGCAACGACAACTACCACTGTGACAACTGCTCCATCAACTATTAGTACTTTAACAACAGCAATACCAACAAGCTCTCTGGTTACCTCACCACAAAGTACCACAAAAGCAACAGTAATATATACTACTACTACAACTACTACTACTCCAACAACAACTGCTACAACAACTAGTACTGCTACAACAACAACTACTTCTACATCAACAACTACTACTTCTGTAACTACTACTACTACTCCAACAACTACTACTAATAGTACTGCAACAACTACTACTCCAACAACTACTACTACTCCAGCAAGTACTGCTACTACTCCAACAACAACTGCTACAACAACTAGTACTGCTCCAACATCAATTACTACTCCAACAACAACAACTTCTACATCAACAACTACTACTTCTGCAACAACTACTACTACTACTGCAACAACTACTACTAATAGTACTGCAACAACTACTACTCTAACTACTACTACTACTCCAACAAGTACTGCTACTACTCCAACAACAACTGCTACAACAACTAGTACTGCTCCAACATCAACTACTACTCCAACATCAACTACTACTCCAACAACTACTTCTACATCAACAACTACTACTTCTGCAACTACTACTACTACTCCAACAACTACTACTAATAGTACTGCAACAACTACTACTCTAACTACTACTACTGCTCCAACAACAACTGCTACAACAACAACTAGTACTACTCCAACATCAACTACTACTCCAACAACAACTGCTACAACAACAACTAGTACTACTCCAACATCAACTACTACTCCAACAACAACTTCTACATCAATAACTACTACTTCTGCAACAACTACTACTGCTACTCCAACAAATACTACTAATAGTATTGCAACAACTACTACTCCAACTACTACTACTACAACAAAAACTACTACTAATAGTAATGCAACAACTACTACTCCAACAACTACTACTACTCCAACAACAACTGCTACTCCAACAAGTACTACTACTCCAACAATAGCTACAACAACTAGTACTCCTGCAACATCAACTACTACTCCAACAACAACTACATCTACATCAACAACTACTGCTACTATTCCAACAACTACTACTACTACTACTGCAAGAACAACAACTGCTCCAACAACTACTACTACTCCAACAACAACTACTACTCCATTAACAACTTCTACTACTGTGACAACTCCAACAACAACTACTATTACTCCAAAAACTACAACTACAACAACTACTACTACTACTGCAAGGAGTACATCTACTACTATAGCAACAAGTACTACTACCACAACAGCAGCCGCAGTAGCAACAACAAATCCTCCTCTAGCTGTTGGCCTGATGATTGTCATTCAGCAAGTGTATGCTCCTGAGCTCAGTGATCATAATAGTGCACAGTTCCAAGCCTTAGAAGTTGTAGTTGTTCATGAGGTGAGTATGACACTAATAAAAAAAGCGTTGAAATATCTGATTCTGTTAGAACGCTGTACTGAGTGTGGGATTTTGCGTAGAAGACAACTGAAACCCACAAAGATTCTTAGTCAAATTCTGTATTAAGAGTATACAAAGAAATAGTTAAGAACATTGCACTGGCAGAGTTTATGAACAATTATGAAACTCTCTTTGTAGTTCAACCAACTGTACAGAAGCTTGTATGGAGTGCTCTTCATCAGGACTATAGTGCTAGGTTTTAGGTAAGAGTTGGTACTTATGACTACAGACTGACTTTCATTACAAGCATGTGAAGTAGAACCCTATAGCACCACTTTATCATTTCTTAAGCAATAATGTTTATATAAACTACTTCTTAAAATCATTACGAAGACTTTTTAGTCAATGCCTTTTTAAAGATTTTATTATATTTTTTTCCCTCCCCAGAGCTGGGCCCACACGCGCAGCACAAAATGTGGAGGCAGACATCCAGTTAATCTTCAACGAGAATTCCACAACACCGATACCAGACAATACTCAAATTGTGAATGCTCTTAAACAGGCTATAATAAACCCAAGCTCAGGATTCAACCTGTCAGTGGATTCAGCCTCAATCAGTCTCACCAGTGAGCTGAGCCTAGTCTTCCAAATTTCTGTTACAAAATTAATGGCATGAATTATATGTTAAGCAAGTACTGTTGTAGCTATCGAAGCTTATTATTATTGGTAATATTAGATAAGTGTAAGTTAATTCTGTATTCTAGTGATGCGTCAGGAAGAATTTTTGCATAACATATCCTATTTTTGTCTTTCAGGTTCTCCACAAACTATACCTGTGATATTCCTAACAAATGGCACTTTTAGTAGTGCTCTCTCAAATTCATCTTCAACTTTATTCACAAACAGGTCATCAATGATTAAATCAGGAGTAAGTAGGAAATAATCTGTTAACTGCAGACGTACTCTTTAAAAAGTATATATATATATATATATATATATATATATATATATATATATATATATATATATATATATACATACACGTGTGTGTGTGTGTGTGTGTTTTAACCACCTAATTTTCCCTTTACTTTGTAGCTTAATCCTTTTTTCATTGCTGACTACCCTAACACGTTCAGCACATTGACAGTCGCAAATTTCAGGTAATTACATTATGTGATTATGCATATGTGCACAGACACACACCTGACCAGGCAAAACATATTTAATGTTGCAAAGGTTTGCATCACAACCCACTACATAACCAAATGATAATCAAATGGTTTGCATTAGTATTTTCTTGTGGTTCACATTACATTTGCCCATCCAGTGATGGAGGTCTTACCACTAACGGCATAGCGTCGATCTGGAACTTCATAGACCTACATTTCGGTGCCAATGTCACGCTGCCCAACAGCACCCAGATTGGAGAAACGATAATAAGAGCAGCAAGAAACAACACCCTCCCCTTTCAGATCTTCACCTCTAAAATTATAGTGAATGGCACAGGTAAGTAATTTCATTTACATGGTTTATGGAAACTCATGTTAAGTCTAACTCAGCTTGTGTCAATTTGTTCACTTTTATTCATCAAATATTCATACTTTATTGCAATGCAGTAATATCATCAAGTGAAGTCAGCAGCAAGATCAGCATCTTTTCAGCATCCTTCATGGTGGCCATGTCACTTCTGGTCACATGGTCCAGCTGAAGAAAACCATGAATCTTTCACCAGGAAAGATGCAGAAGGATTACAGTGTCTAACTATCTCACGGAACAATGCTAAATTTTAGAAACCTCACAAGAAGCCCAGCTAAGCACAAAATTCTTAAAGAATGCTTATCCCCTCAAATGTCCCAATCATTTAAACTAAATAATATATAAATAGAGCACTTTATCAACTGAGCAATTGCAATGAAAAACCATACATATCCATTTACTGTTTTTCCACATTCTACAAAATAAAAACAATAATATAAAGCATTACTGCAAATTTGTAGTTTAATTTTAATGTAGACATTGTACAAAATCAAAGACTAAAATAACCAATTACACAAAAATGGGAAATGGCTGAAATATTGTTTTTCATTGCAAGAGCTCAACTATTAAGGTAATTTTTAAAACCCTGTCAGTGTTTGCTGTTCAGACTGCTCTTATGATGATTTTTATTGTAACTTTCTTTAAGTTATTTTTGTATATAATGATTCTCAAGTCTGTACAACTCATAGATAAATAATATATAATTACATTACATCATTCTACAGTGTTTAGTGCTTTACTTTTTTATGAACACATCTTGTATTAAATAATCTCTTGAAAAATAATTAAATTAAAAATGTAAAATGAGAAGAAAAACACGTGAATGTTTTTTGCTTAAATTTTTAGTACATAAGTGTTTGCATCTGTAGAAGGGCACATCTGCGTCACATGCACAATAATCAAACAGGTATTATGTAAAGAATGCAGTCAAAAATGTGGGAGTATGACGACCCACCCTGGGAAGCAATGAAGAGTTCCTCAGATAACTGGAGAGTCAAGAGCCCTACGGACCGAAACATTTAGTTTTGGTGTAGCTGGTCTGACCTAGAGAGCTGACCAGAGTACACTCACATTTGCGCTATGAGCTTTCTAGGAAGTGGTTGCATTCCCGTCGGCACGGGTGGATGGATTGCATCTGATTCCACAGAGTCTATAGGGTTTTCAACAAGAACAGAAATCACTCTTTATCTTGTCTGCACATGTATACATGATTCGTTGTGCTCAGTATTGATGGCTGAATGAAGTTACACTTATAGTGTGCCCTCTAAGGAAATCAAGGCCACTTTACAATTAACACACACGACTTTATTAGGCTAGCTATCACTAGTTATGCAGACATACACATGCAGTTTATTAGGATAGCCAGTTTTTACCTAGCCTCCATGTTTTTGGACTGTGTAAGGGAACCGGCAACCCCACAGGAAACCCATGCAAACATGGGAAGAATATGGAAACTCCACCAAGATAGGGACATGAACTGGAGACCTAGTGCTGAGAGGCAAATGTGTTCACCTTGGCCAGTGTGCTGCCAAATGGTTGTGATGTGATGGTTGTGATGTTTGCATTATTGTGCCACAGAGAATAGTATAGACATAGTATACATAATATACTATACCTTAGTTTACTATACATTACAAAGTATAGACACGATTATAATCCAGTTTCAATCAAAATGCTCATTATATTTCTGTAAGCCTAGAATTTCATTAGTAGCTATCCATTTCTTCATAACTGATACATAAATAGTGATTATGGCTTTACTGTAGTCAAACATTTCACTCACAACAGTGAGTAAATATTTACACAACAGTTAGCAAACATTTATCTTCAGATAAATGATTTTTCAATGTTACCAGCTGTTATATTTTCTGGCCACTGTTATTGGTTCATTGGTTTTCGTAAATAAAAGGTTTAGGATGTTATGAGTGCCAACAATTTGCACCTCTGATGTAGCATGGTACTTCCATGACCACTGTACGTCTGATAATAACATTACATCAAAAACTAGCTGCAAACAAACACAATTTTGTCACAATAAACATGATGAAAATTCCCCATCTGGAGGATATACTTTGTCAAATTCTATTAAGCTATATGGGTTTATATGCACCACCAATGTAAATAAATACCCTGTACTCATTGTATATGTGGAACCACATGGTCCTGTGAGATTACAAAATGCTCTGTATTTTTATTTTTTGTTTGTTTATTTCCTGGAGAAAAAGGACACAACTCAAACATAAGCAAGGAACAACAAAAAAGCCTCAAGGACAAAGTCAAGTGACGTGAAACTTGGGATTTGAGTTTGGGCCAGTGAGGAGGCTTCTGTTGTTGAAGTATTTCAGATATTGAGTGGGGTTGAAATATACTTTGTGTCATTATTTATTCTGCATTTTTTCAGTGAACTTCAAAATATACAAAAAGTGATGTTATTTGTATTCATAACTATACAATTTTAACATTGTTGTTATCGTATTCAAAACGCTATAAAAGTACTTTTGTTAAGATCTAATAATAGCCTGGTGTTTGTATATACGTCATTCTAACATCTGTGAATGAAGATGTGTGTGAGCTCACCAAAAGAAAGAATGTCAGCATAGACAACCAGATAACTGTCACAAATAATGTGTAGATGAAAATATTTTTCTTTAACATAAAAACTGCAAATAAATGTAAGATTTTCTATGATTCCCATGATATTTTATTTTACAGATAAAAAGATATGCATTTGTTAGAGAAATGTTTCACCATAACACAATGTAACTACTAAGTCATTATCTGTATAAAGATATCTGGATAAGACGCTCAATATGCAGTGTGTCAATAATGTATCTGTCAACAATCTTTTCAAACCAGGATTGGTCTATGTTGTAAGTACTAAAGAGTTAAGGTTGTGATTCTTTAATAATGGTTTCACGGAGTATATCAGCGAGACATGCAGGCATGCAACTGCTATATCGGTCCTTCAAAGGACCTCTGGCTGAAATATTTATTTGGAAATTCTGTGAACTTTACTACAATTTTGAATATCTCTTACTACAGTACACCACAGTTACTCACCCAGAATCACCAAGATTACACACACACGTGTGTGCTTGTGTGTGTGTGTGTGTGTGTATATATATATATATATATATATAGGAGGGTGGGCCGTATACGATTTCTAGGCATATACTATCAAATACCTCTCTTTCACTCTGATGTCATTTACTGCTATTTGAACTTTAACTGTGTCAATGTCTTTATGATTGTTAAAAATAGAGGGTAGTGTATATCCCAAATGTGAGTACCCACAGGACATAAACCAGGCACTTTAAATCCAGCAGTCCAGGTTAACATTCTGTATATGGGATCACCAATTGCTAACACATTATTCATTGAAGGGGGCGTCAGGCGGACAGAGAATCTAAGACTTTGAATCAGTTGCTGGTGGCGAAAGCAGGCTAAATTGGCGGAGGGGGAAGCTTTCGCTCATCCTCCGTGATGCTGCTGTTCCCATGCTCCATCTCTTTTAGGCACCGGGATGAACGTTGCTACTCCAGACGCCAGTTTCAGGAATTTGCCATCCTGGCCTCTATATGGTGTAGAAGTTGCTTGTCACCAGCGCTCTTGCATGCAGTGTATTTTCCAAGACCACTTCCAGGCCTGGGAAAAATAGCATTTTGGGCAGTACAAGAGGAATCCTGGTCCTTACTCAGATGGGCTTTCTCTGCATAAAGTTGGGTACTGTCGATCCAGCAGTGCCTTGATTTCAGCCTCCAGTAATTCCAGCTCTTTGCTAAGAGTATCTTCCAATCTACTTCATTGATCATTATTTGCAAACCTTTAGCAACTAGCCTTATTCAGATGTGCTAACTTTTATGCTAGCTCTACATTTAGCTAACAGTAGATGTTTTGTCGATCCAATAAAATAAATTCTACTTATTCGTAATCCCCAATACATTAATAAGTAATAAAACAACATAAACTAAAAGTATAAAAAGGTTTTTAAAATAAATATTTTGGAGCACAGCTCCACAGGTCTGTTACCCACGGTCTATGTTTTCATGAGTTTATTTAAAACAAGAAGTGTTCACAAATGCTGTACTATAAAAATGGTAAATTATATAATATGTTGCAACAATTATGATGTTGCAACTCTGGCTGTGGTAGTGCTGTGTGGTGTTGTAGAAGTAGTAGGTGTAGTGGTTGTTAGTGATAACATTGTTCCATTTGTTGTTGTATTGCTTTATTGTTTGGTGTAGTAGAAAATGTAGTAACTAATTGCTTATATGTTGTTGTAGCAGTTGTTGTTATTGATGTAGTTATGTGAGGAGTAGTTGTTCCTTTTACTGTTGTAGCTATTCTTTTCATAGTAGTTGTTGGAGTAGTAGCTGTCTCTTAAGTAGTAGAAATTGGTGGTGTTGTCAGCATAGTTGTAGATTGACAAGTTCTTATAGTAGGTGTTAGGTGTTTTAGGTGTTGTTCTTGGTGCTGCAGTAATAGTTGTTTTTGCTGTTCTTGATGGACTAGTTAGTGCATTAGCTGTTACTGGAGTAGCAACAATGAATGAAGGACATATTTCTGGAGTTGTTGCTGCCTATGTGGTGTCAGTTATTGGGGTTTTAGTAGCAGTAGATATTTCCTTGTTGTTGGCATAGTTGTTGATGTAGTAGATGTTACTGGAGTAGTATTAATTACTGGAGTAATTGCTAAACTTGTTGGAGTAGTTGGAGGAATAGATGTTGATGCGGTTTTTGGTATTATAGTAGCAATAGGTGTTACAGTTGTTTTCAGCATAGGTGTTAGCAGATGCTACTGGTGGGCTAGTAATTACTGGCGTATTTGTTATAGCGGTTGTTGGAGATATTATAGTAGTTGGCGATATTACTGGTGTTGTTCCTAATGCCATTCCCAAACAGTGTCTACATATAAATAAAAATATCACTCCCTTTCTTTGACTGTAGAATAACTACTGTTACATCTTTTGTCTCTGTGTATAACCAGTGTGACTATATTTGCATAATTCTTCTTCATACTTTCGTGTCTTATTTGCACCTCTACATTTGTTTTTAATAAACATCTTTTCTTTAAGGATTATCTTTTGAGCTAATAGCGTATTTACAGGGAAAAGAGGCTTAAAAGTGCATTAGACACATTAATAACATAAAACATAAGGGAGTATAGAGAATCTGGGAGGAGGCCTCTGTAGGCTTCTGCAAAGGTTACTGGATAGGCTTCAGTGGGCCTCAGTGTAAGATATATTATCCCTCCACCAGGCTCAGGACCTCAGGATCTTCTTTAGGATAAGGTCAAGAGAAGTCTTCTCTCGCAATGTGGTGGTAATGGGTTCCAACTGGTGTGGGTGTTGAATATGAGTTTGCATATGTTGACTAATGCATGGTGTGGATGTAATGGTGGCAAATACAAACACTAATATGTAAAAGAAGGTGGGGTCAATGTAAGATCACTTCTGACAAACGTATAAACATGTGGGTTCTTTGTCTGATTGTTAGACATTCTCCGGAGGGGCCTTCAATGCTTGTTAACATTAACCTGTAAAAAGGACGTGACCAGTTATTCTCTTTAATTAATTCGGAAGTCTACATCATTATTTTCTATTTGAATTCTCAACTTTAAAATTAGCTACTGGGGACTTAGGAATAACACTTGCCTCACACTTGCATCCTGCCTCACCTCACAAAAGATCTTTTTAAATAAGTGCATGTGTGTGACTTTTGAAAGCATTTCTGTTAATCTATCCCAATGCATTTCAATTAAAATTCCAGTTATTTTTTCATATATTAAATTCCATAAAAATCATAGCATTAAAACAATAGATCTTGTATACACCTTCTATTAACATGCATTATTGGTGATGGGCTCATGTTCAGAATAAACTGCACACATGAAATGGCAGTTGTAAACACAGCAAAAAATGCTTTGCAATCGGCCCACTCAATCCACAGCTGGATGTGAACAGAAATGGATCTTGATGGATGTTCTGAATCTGCACACAATGTTAGCTGACTGCAGAAATTACTGCAAAGGTCCTGTAGTCAGCCCACATTGTATGCAGACACTTCATTATCTGTTGTAGATAGTTTCTGCCCATATTTGAAAGTATATAATACACTGGTAAAAGCCAGTGAGGAACTCTTTGTAGTAAGAAGTAAGAAAGCTTAGTGTGCACCTGGATTCAGAATTAACGTTTAAACCAAGATTGCTAAAACTGCCTTTTACCATTTAAGAAACACAGCAAGAGTAAGACCTCCGGCTTGAAGACGTCAAGAAAGTGACACAAAATTGTTCTCTTGACTATTACATGTTTAGCTAATCCAGGAATTTGTTAGTCCAGTTACTTACTGGGTTTGATAAAACTGCAATACATTTAAAATTGCAGTGCTACTAGCACTGGAGGCTCAGGAACTTACCCAGCGCCTGGTTTCCACTCTCCATCTGCCTGTTGGCGGTAGCCTGAGATGAGGCTCACCAATATATTGAGCTTCCCCAGGATCTCCCAACATACCTGGGAGGTGATCTAATCCCCCTGGCCTGAAACGATGTCTTTTGGAAGCCCGAACTACCAGAAGATGTGGTGGAAGAGCAGGTTGCCTGTCTCCAAATTGATACTCAGGTGACACCTGGGATGATGTGGTGTAGAGAGGGGTAGCAGGTCACTGGCACGTGGTGTGTGAGGTGTTTTGCTGTGTGCACACTCTGCACATGACGCAACATGCCTCACAATGTACCTATGCATCGCTGGCCACCAGTACCATGCTGTTGTGGGGATGTTGCAGTCGATGTCCCAGCTGACAGCCCCCATGACACAGGGAGGCGGCAAGGACTAGCCTATGGCTAGTGGGAATACTAAAACATTCATAACCCCCCCCCCCAAAAAAGCTGGCTGAAAAGCACAAAGTAGTATAACGCAACAGAGCAGCAGTAACACTGAAGCCATCTAAAACAGCAGCGAGGAAACAATGCATAGCACTGGATGAGTGTTCCTGTGAGCTTAAGTAAGAGGGAGAAAGCAAAAGGCAAACAAGGAACAGGTGCAGTGTGTGTGTGTGTGTGTGTGTGTGTGTGTGTGTGTGTGTGTGTGTTGCAGTGGTGCTCTATCTGGGTACCTGGCATACAATGACAATAATTATCAATTATCAACTTTCTGAAGAACCTGTTAAAATGTTACTGTTCAGTTGCTTACTGCTCTGTACAGTCTAGATAATGCAGCGAGAACGGAAGAATGTACATAAATGTGTTCAAGGGCACACATGCGTCACATGCAAAATAATCATAGAGCAAGATCAGAAGCTATGTGGAGACAATGTATGCAGAGACATATCAGACAGAGATCAATGCTGAGAAGAAATGAAGAATGCTGCAGATAAAAGGAGAATGAAGACTGGCCACATATAAGAGAACTTAGAAGAAGAAAAAAAAGTTTTTGTTCAAGTGTAGACGCAGGCATGACCTACCAAAGCTTACCAGAGTAAGCTAAACACTTTCTCTATCACCCATGTGGCAAACGGTGGCATCCGAGTTGTTGTGGGTGCACAGGCTGAATGTTACCCTTAATTTGAAAGAGGTAGAACTCCTACTATAAAGTTCAACACATTTTTGTATGACCCTAAGTTAATCGAGCCTGGGGAAGGAGACTTATGACCATATATACTTCTCTAAAACATGTGGTTTAAGCAACTATGCAATGTTTTTAGCAGTTCCAAGCAGCGCATAAAGGTCCAAGATTGAATTAATTTACATGTTTAGCAAATCCAGGAATTTGTTAGTCCAGTTAAATTAAATAAAAATTCTTGACAGTAGTTTGCACTCTAAAAATTCTAGCTTTACTGCGCTGACACGGAACTTTTCCAATCACTTGACTATTCTTGTGACATATCCATGACCCATTCTATAAAATACATTGACATACAAAGATAAAGCTGTAAAATAAACAGATAATAAAATAAGATATGACAAATAGGCATAGAAAGCATTACCTCCACGACTATGTCTGAGAAGTGAAAGAGATGAATACTATGTTAAAATGTTTATGAATGTGAGCAAGGTACAGTTTTCATCACGGCACTCTTTTCTGCACAACTGGACACTGAAGTGTCTATAAGGTGATACTTTTATCATGGTGTTCAGTGGTGGGTTGTATGTGCGTATGTCGTTGTGCTACTGACAATAAACATTTTACAGTGTAGACCCAATCATAATCCATTAAAAACAAATTATATATATATATATATTACCTTTATGTTTGATGTCTACCTTGTGACTATGGGTGTTATACTATAGTCAAACATTTTATTTAGAACAGTTTTTCTTTCAGTTAAAATTCTGAGTAAACCGAAAAGTATAAGTCAAACTTTCAGACCTTGATTTTAGAAACCATATAGCTAAGACTAAACTTGCATTCAGCTTCAGGTAAATGCTTTTCCAATGTTACCACCAGAAACAAGTAGGTTTACTAGCTGTTTTTGACTCACTGGGTGCTGGGAATAAGAGGTACAGGATCCTATGCTAAACCATTTTCAGCGCTGATGTAGAGTGCTACTTTTACAGAACAGGTTTACCAGACAAAAACACATTCTGGGGAAAAAAAAAAACCCAACCCCCCCCCCCAAAAAAAACCACGTCTAATATTCCATATCTAGAGGACATGCTTGGTAATAACATATTAAACAATATGGGCTTGTATGCTAACCAATGTATGTTACTACCCTATACACAGTGTACATATGGAACAACCACATATGAAAATACTCTGGATTTATTATTATTTTTGCTTGTTAACTGCAGGAACAATTATAATGAAAGAACACGGAACAAGGAAGAACAATTTCCTTCTTTACTGAAGAACAGTAAAAGGCACATATGACAAAAAAAAAAGTCTGAAGAAAATTAATTAAAATTCAAGGAAAATATGTTAATTATATAAAACATAATTATAATGTCCAAATTTGCTAGTAACACTTTGTGAATGCTAAAATATGCAACAAATGCAGAATCACTGCCACAGATTAATCATTGATGCACAGAAATTTGTATTAATAATTGCCCAAAATTTTCATAATGTTGATTTGCTGTTGAGTGATAGCCAAAATGTTTAAATATACTTACCTGCTGTTCATCCATACGTAATTCTAACATGTATGAGTAAAAAGGTATGTGAGCTCACCAACAGAAAGAATGTCACCCTAGACAGATATCCCTGTCTTATATCTAGTTTTTCCAAAAGTGAAAATATTTTCCTGAGACTGGATTAAAAAATCTAAGATTTTCTATGTATACCCATGACATTATATTTGAAATATAGAGCAAATACACATTTGTTACAGAGGAATTTTCAACTTAACACTTTAATAATTTAAAGTTATCATAGAGTCATTATCTTTAACATGCTATTGTGCAACAGCCACAGTCTCCATATCTACATTTTTGTCTATTTTTGCAACCATGGATGAATAAGATGTCAACGATGGAATGTGTTAAAATGCACCCGTGAACAAGACAGAGGAGAAAGAAAACAATGGCGAATTGTTGTTAGATTCCACACACCCAGTCGCGATCACTGTGAAATATTTTTAAAGGTTTCTACAGCTACGTCATGCGCCCTCTGCCATATAAAATAGCCCAAACCAAGGCATGTATTGTTTTAGCACCCTGCTCCACAGGACACAGGATCACATCATTGGCGGCTTTATAAACTGGAACACACCATACAGCACGGAACTGTATCTTAACCAGTTTACAAAGAATTATCTAAGCTGACTTCACAAAGAAATTGGGTGAGTTTCACGTTTCACGTTTCTTTTTAGTATTTTCAATTTAAGGTGTTTCTTTCTCTTACAAATGAAGTGGTAAAGTATTTTTTCAGTTGCGCCAAGTGTGTGATTTCAATATCTAAAATTAAAACTTAATCAGAACAAATTGTCATGGTCTCAATTTTGATCACATATCCTAACTTTCATTATAGACAAAAACTATGGATATAAAATACATACAATAAATGTGAATGAATTAGAAGATAATTTTTCAATAAATATATATTTTTTAGATTTATTTTTTGTCACTTGCTTCTATTGGGTGTTACTTCTTGAGTACAGTCCTGGATCTCTCATTTGTTTTTAATTATTTTAAAGAGTACTGTACACTAGAAAGAAATTCTAGTATTTTGTTATTGACATTTACATGCCTACTGTACATGCCTAAGTACTGTAAATGATATATATTATTACTAATATATATTATTGAGATCTTGGCTGACACTGGTAATCTGTTTACACCTTATTAATGTGTGTTAATGTGTGTTTCATATCCATATCTGGATTTCCTTTGGCCAGATTCCATTTACATTTTCATTAAAATGTGTCCCCAATATGACCAGATGAGATTTGGTTGTACGTTCCTGCATAAAAAGCACATCAACCCAGATGCAATTTCTGTTTTACTGCCCTTATCATACTAAAAACATAAATCCTCACTGGCTATTACCAGTGCATTATATACTGTCAATATTGGTAGATATCATTGATAACAGGCAACGAAGCATCTGCTTAAGTGCAGGAACACACGAAATATTAGATGTATCATAGGAAAAATGTTGGAATACAAATATTTCCATAAAACAATGTTTTATTTGAATGCATTTGAAGAAGATTTCTCAAAAAATAAGCATTTCTATTTTAACACTATTCTTTTTGTTAAGTGTTATTTATCAAATACAATTCAAATACAATTTTCTTTTTAACTATTTGAAAAGTAGAGCTGAACACTAGAAAAAAAAAGTCAATGTGTACTGAGAGCTGGGCTGAGAATATAATATTCATTTTATGTTGTTGATGGGATCTGAAGCTTGAAACGCAATGGGATAAAAATGAAATGCTTATCAAAGGCACACAACTACACTGGGAAAGATGACTTGATCTTGAAAGAACTTTGCTTGAGTTTCACATTGGGTTCAAGCGCAACTGGTTAAAACCATCAAGGCCTAATACTGGTTAAAACCAATAGCTGGATAACATGGTTACACTGATTCCAGTTGTGCTATTTTAAAATCTCCAGTTGACCAAATTGAAAATTCCATCTTTTTCACATTTGTACAGTAGATAAAACTTGTAGCTAGAGACTAAGTTGTAAGACCCTTGAAGCCAGAGTCTGGATAGTAGAAACGGGTGATAGGTCACTGTGTTCACCTGACACCCAACCATATTTCAGTACTCAAACTGAATAATGGTTTGCTAGCTAGAAAACCGACTAGCTGGGTTTCTAGCTAGTTAACCTTTTCTTCTAGGCATTTTAGTATTATTTTAGATACCTTGGCAAAGTTAGCTAGCATTTAGCTAGATATCAGAATTAAACACTCACTTAATAAGCTTCCCCTCTAAGGACTCTTGAAACACTACATTACAGGACAAGCTTCTGTTTCGCTTCACTTCGCTTCAGCCCTGTCAAACTAAACCAGCATTCAGTTATCAGCTCTGTCAAACTTTATAAACTGTCAGGGCTGTCAAATGCTGAAGAAGCTTGCTGTTTTTTGGCCTGTGCTTATGCTTTGAAAAATTGAGCTATTGGAAAATGTGCAGAGCATCCACTATTTGATAGTATGCTGTATCTCTATTAAGCAATTTGCCATGCCCCTTCGAATTTCAGCAGATTTTATAAAACATAAAAAACATTAAAAAAAAGAGCAAATATATAAGCATGAAGGCAACATATAAAACACATGAAACACCACTGCCAAACAGACCTCAGTGGGGTGTAACTTGGAGGGTTACTTGTGGGAGGAGTTAAAGAGGTATCAGAGAGAAAGGCTGATCCAATTTTCATCCACTGCAATGTCTGCTACGCATCTACTCTCCGTAATTAAACGCGATTATAACAAGAACCTGCTGTTGTACATTACAAATATGATATATGAATGGTTGATTTCAAACTCTGCTGATTCTTAAATATTATGTAGTAAAATATATTATGCATTCTTAAGGTCTCATTCCTAAAATAATCAAGATGAATGCAAAAGCATGGACTACATTGTTTGTTTTTGTGGGTAAGTTACATGCTTTCATCACAATTTCACTTCATTTGAGTACACAATTTTACAGTTATTATTACTCAATTTATATTTACATATAACATCGTATGGCTTTGTCCTTCACAATATCCATATCCTACCTTCTCTCTTTATTGCTGGAATAGTTACAATGCTTAAAACTACTACTGCTGATCTGACAGCAACTGCAATAACTGCTATTACAGGATTACAAACAGCAACATCTGCTCAGACTACTTCAACAGAGACTGCAATAACTGCTACTACAGGATTACAAACAGCAACAACTGCTCAAACTACTTCAACAGAGACTGCAACAACTGCTACTGCAGCATTACAAACAGCAACAACTGCTCAAACTACTTCAACAGAGACTGCAACAACTGCTACTACAGGATTACAAACAGCAACAACTGCTCAAACTACTTCAACAGCGACTGCAACAACTGCTACTGCAGCATTACAAACAGCAACAACTGCTCAAACTACTTCAACAGAGACCGCAACAATTGCTACTACAGGATTACAAACAGCAACAACTGCTCAAACTACTTCAACAGCGACTGCAACAACTGCTATTGCAGCATTACAAACAGCAACAACTGCTCAAACTACTTCAACAGCAACTGCAACAACTGCTACTACAGGATTACAAACAGCAACAACTGCTCAAACTATTTCTTCAACAAAGACTGCAACAACTGCTACTACAGGATTACAAACAGCAACAACTGCTCAAACTACTTCAACAGCGACTGCAACAACTGCTACTGCAGCATTACAAACAGCAACAACTGCTCAAACTACTTCAACAGCGACTGAAACAACTCCTACTGCAGCATTACAAACAGCAACAACAGGAGTAACGACAACACCAACAACTTCCCTAGCAGTAACTACTACTTTTGCAACTAATTCAACAACAGCAATAACAAGTACTCCAGTAATTACTATTACTCCAGTAACTACTACACTAACATCTATGCCAACAACTACTGCTACTACAAGACCAACAACTTCCACGATAGGACCATCAGCATCACCAACTGCTCCCACTGGATTACAAACAGCAACAACAGGAGTAACGACAACACCAACAACTTCCCTAGCAGTATCTACTACTTTTGCAACTAATTCAACAACAGCAATAACAAGTACTCCAGTAATTACTACTACTCCAGTAACTACTACACTAACATCTATGCCAACAACTACTGCTACTACAAGACCAACAACTTCCACAATAGGACCATCAGCATCACCAACTGCTCTCACTGGATTACAAACAGCAACAACAGGAGTAATGACAACACCAACAACTTCCCTAGCAGTATCTACTACTTTTGCAACTAATTCAACAACAGCAATAACAAGTACTCCAGTAATTACTACTACTCCAGTAACTACTACACTAACATCTATGCCAACAACTACTGCTACTACAAGACCAACAACTTCCACAATAGGACCATCAGCATCACCAACTGCTCTCACTGGATTACAAACAGCAACAACAGGAGTAATGACAACACCAACAACTTCCCTAGCAGTAACTACTACTTTTGCAACTAATTCAACAACAGCAATAACAAGTACTCCAGTAATTACTATTACTCCAGTAACTACTACACTAACATCTATGCCAACAACTACTGCTACTACAAGACCAACAACTTCCACAATAGGACCATCAGCATCACCAACTGCTCCCACTGGATTACAAACAGCAACAACAGGAGTAACGACAACACCAACAACTTCCCTAGCAGTAACTACTACTTTTGCAACTAATTCAACAACAGCAATAACAAGTACTCCAGTAATTACTATTACTCCAGTAACTACTACACTAACATCTATGCCAACAACTACTGCTACTACAAGACCAACAACTTCCACGATAGGACCATCAGCATCACCAACTGCTCCCACTGGAATACAAACACCAACAACAGGAGTAACGACAACACCAACAACTTCCCTAGCAGTAACTACTACTTTTGCAACTAATTCCACAACAGCAACAACAAGTACTCCAGTAATTACTATTACTCCAGTAACTACTACACTAACATCTATGCCAACAACTACTGCTACTACAAGACCAACAACTTCCACAATAGGACCATCAGCATCACCAACTGCTCCCAATGGATTACAAACAGCAACAACAGGAGTAACGACAACACCAACAACTTCCCTAGCAGTAATTACTACTTTTGCAACTAATTCAACAACAGCAATAACAAGTACTCCAGTAATTACTATTACTCCAGTAACTACTACACTAACATCTATGCCAACAACTACTGCTACTACAAGACCAACAACTTCCACAATAGGACCATCAGCATCACCAACTGCTCCCACTGGATTACAAACAGCAACAACAGGAGTAATGACAACACCAACAACTTCCCTAGCAGTAACTACTACTTTTGCAACTAATTCAACAACAGCAATAACAAGTACTCCAGTAATTACTATTACTCCAGTAACTACTACACTAACATCTATGCCAACAACTACTGCTACTACAAGACCAACAACTTCCACAATAGTACCATCAGCATCACCAACTGCTCCCACATCTCCTGCAGTAACATCTAGTACACTAATAACTACACTAACAGCAACAACCCCAACTACTGCTAGTACAACACCAAACAATGTCTCAACACAAACATCTTCAACATCACCTGTAAGTACTGCAGTAACATCTACATTAACAACTAGTCCAACCTCAACAGGAGAAACATTAACATCAGTTACCGTAACCACTACTACTCCAACATCTACTACCCATACATCAAATACAACCACAACAGGACTGGGAAGAAGTACTCCAGCAACAACTATTCCAACAAAAATTACATCTCCTACTACAACACCAAAAATGACATCATCCTCTGAAGCAATATCTGCTACAAAAACCATGCTTCCTTCAGCAACTTCTCCAATTGAACCAACATCACCAACAAGAAGTACTCCAGCAACACCACCATCTTCTGCTCAAGCATCAACTACTCTAGCAACTAATATGACAAGAACAGGAACAACTACTCACACAACTATGCCAATAACAACAACAGGGAAAAACTTACAAAGTACTACAAATAATAAATTAGGATCTACTCCTATAACTATAACAAGTACTCCAATAAGAACTACTATGGCAGTAACATCTATTACACTAAGAAATACATCAGCAACTGCAAGAATTAGTGCTACACCACCACACGCACCACCAACAAATAAAAGTACTCCAATTATATCTACTGCAAGTAGTCCCATATCAGTTATAGTAACTACTACTCCACAAACAACTACTATTCATACATCAAAAAATACCTTAACAGCCCTATTAACAACAAGAACTCTGGCAACAACTATTCCAAAGACAATTTCAACTACTGCAATAACAAAAATGACATCATCTTCTCTAGCAAAGTCTACCACAAAAAACACTCTTCCTTCAGCAAGTTCAGCAACTTTAGCAAGAACAACACCACCACGAAGTACTCCAGTAACACCACTGCCAAGAAGTACTCCAGTAACATCACCACCAAGTACTCCAGTAACACCACCACCAAGAAGTACTCCAGTAACACCACCAAGGAGTTCTCCAGTAACACCACCACCAAGGAATATTCCAGTAACACCACCAACGAAGAGTACTTCAGTAACACCATCCACAAGAAATACTCCAGTAACACCACCAACAAAGAGTACTTCAGTAACACCACCCACAAGTACTCCAGTAAACCCACCACCAAAGAGTACTTCAGTAACACCACCAGCAAGAAGTACTCCAGTAACACCACCACCAAGAAGTACTCCAGTAACACCACCACCAAAGAGTACTTCAGTGACACCACCAACAAAGAGTACTTCAGTAACACCACCCACAAGAAGTACTCCAGTAACACCACCACCAAAGAGTACTTCAGTAACACCACCAGCAAAGAGTACTTCAGTAACACCACCAGCAAGAAGTACTCCAGTAACACCACCATCAAGAAGTACTCCAGTAACACCACCAACAAGTACTCCAGTAACACATTTTCCCCCATCAATGCCACCAACTATCTCAACCATTTTCCCCAACCAGTACCAATCATCATCTACTACACCAACAACTACTCTGACAAAAACAACAGTGACAACAGCTAGAACAGTAAAAGGAACAACTACTCCTCAAACAAAATCTACAACTACTACAACATCTAATAAATCAGGAACTACATTTTCTACTATATCAAACAATACAACAACAAATGCAACAACGTTATCGCTAACAACGACTACTACTATTGCAACTACTACTCCAACACCACACAGCACTACCACAGCCAGAGTTGCAATACCAACACTGCAACCAAATACTCAAACAGCTACTACTACTACTCCAACAACAGTAACTACTACTACTACTACAACCACTACTTCTACTACTCCAACAACTACAACTACAAAAATGAGTACCACTACATTAAAAACTACAACTACTGCAGCAACAACAGCACTTGTACCAACACGTCCACCCCCAGCTGTTACCCTCCAGTTTGTCATTGTTACAGTGTATATTCCAGCATACAGTGACTCCACTACTCCAGAGTTTAAAAGCTTAGCTGCTCAAATTACTGGACCAGTAAGTATAAGACTAATACAAAAATGTGTTTTTGTCATTTTCTTAGATAGCTGATATAATTTTTCAAATGAAAGACCATTCTTGTAAAATTCGAAATACATCATTGTTGCTCAAGATCTTTTCACAGAACATACAACAAAATAGTAAAAACAATTTTAATGACAGGATTAATGGATATTTATGAATATCTCTTTGTAGATGAACCAGATGTACAGTAAGCAGTTTGGAGCACTCTTCATCACGGTTATTGTGCTAGCCTTTAGGTAAGCATTAGCACTTATGACTCCAGACTTTTTTTAATTTCAAGTATAAAGAGCATAACGGTGTGACACACCCTAAAACTTGAAGTAATATTAGGCACACTCATACAAGAATGTGGCATGTTCTCATTTGTAGCTTTATTCAAATATTTTTTATGTAAATCCAGATTTGCTGTTTATCTTTTATACTGGTACAGATTCTACTGTTTGAACAGCTAAAATCACATTTATTTGTTAATTTATTTTCAATTTTTATTTTTGCTTTCTCACCAGGCCTGGTCCCACACGTGCAAATAATGTGCAAGCAGATGTCCAGTTAATATTCAATGAGAATTCCACAAAGCCTATCCCAGCCAGTACTGAAATTGTGAACATTTTTCAAGCAGCTGTAACAAATCCAAACTCAGGATTCAATCTGACAGTGGATGCAGCCTCAATCACTGTCACCAGTGAGTTCCTGAGTAAAACATTTGCCAGATTTATGTATGTTCGTATGGATTATTATTAGGATTATTATTGTTGATACTTTAAACATTTGTATTTATAAAGTTCAGTTTAAAAAAGATTTGTAAAAGTATATGGATATATATATTACATTTGTTTGTTTGTAATATATATTTCCATAATGCAAAATGTCAGCAACTCAAACAAAAACTCTTGAATTCACACATAAAAATAAATATCCTACTTCTGTCTTTCAGGTTCTCCACAAACTATACCTGTGATATTCCTAACAAATGGCACTTTTAGTAGTGCTCTCTCAAATTCATCTTCAGATTTATTCACAAACAGATCACTGATGATTAAATCAGGAGTAAGTATGAAATAATCTGGTGATGATTTCAGAATTATTCTTCTAAAAATTGTGTTTTTCTTTTTAACCACCTATTCACTCACTTTGTAGCTTGTTCCTTTTTTCGTTGCTGACTTCCCTTACTCGTTCAGCACATTGACCGCTACAAATTACAGGTGATTGCACTGTGTGAATAAGTACATTTGTGTACAGACTTATGCTAGTCCAAGCAAAAGTGATGCAAAATTGCTCAGGTTTGGAGATGGCAAATGATTTACATTTGCATTTTCGTTCTGGCTCACTTTACATTTGCACATCCAGTGATGGAGGTCTTACCGTTACTGGCATAGCGTCGATCTGGAACTACATAGACCTGTCTTTTGGTGCTTCTGCCACACTGCCCACCAGCACCCAGATTGGAGAAACAATAATAAGAGCAGCAAGAAACAACACCCTCCCCTTTCAGATCTTCACCTCTAAAATTATAGTGAATGGCACGGGTAAGTATTTTATCTACGTGTTTTTTATCTACAAGTAATTTATGTATAAGTCTAAACTACCAAGCCTATGCTTTGCTGCATAGCTCTGTGATTTAAAAAAAAGATTTTTGAAAAATAGCAACATCACTAAAAAATAAAATATGAACGTTTGCCATTTTCTCTATGAATAATGTCTGAACTCATCTTGGAGTTGGTATTTTGTGATATTCCTGGATTTCACTAAGAAATATGCTCTTTATTGTTATTAAAATTAAAATTATAGTGAATGACACTGGTAAGTAATTTATAGGGATAGTTTCTGGGATGTCATTACTTAAAGTTTATTATTTATGGGAAAACTAAGATTTTTGAATAATAGAAACAATATTATTAAAACACACAATATGTACATCTACCATGCTCTGTTAGTGAAGTTGGTTGTGGCATGGCTAAGTTTTGCCTGTTTCTCAGCATGCTGTTTAATTGCCATCTTGTGATCTATATTTGGCAAGTAATTCTCTGTTATTCAGTATTTTATTATCTATATTTTTATTGCGTTACAGTAATATCAGCAGGAGACGTCAGCAGCAAGATCAACGTGTTCACAGCGTCCTTCTTGGTGGCCATGTCACTTCTGGTCACATGGTCCAGATGATATTAATGTTGGTATTCCGACTCAGAGACTCAGTGCCTCCTTCATATAGCAATGCAAAGATCGCAAAACTTGAAAATATGCCTTGCTGACTCTCAGTCTTTCACCCTCTGGGGTCTAAGCCATTTTCGCCACTTTTCATATACCAGAATAATGCTGTTTTAATAAAATGTAATAAAATAAGAAAATAAAAGAAAACCCACACCATTTTTGAACAAGGGATTTTATGAAAAGAAAATTATGTCCCAGGCCTCTGATACCTGTGTGTGCAAAATGGAGCTACAAGATAAATGTATTAAAGAACAGCTTAAGGAGTCAATATCCTTAAGATCATTCACCATTTCATTTCAGCAAAGATCTGCTTGGAAACAAAGATTTTGTATCAGAATAATTTATAAATACTACACATTAACATTTGTTCAGCTACTATTTACTATTTGCCTGTGAGTACTGTGGCACACTACTACCATACCCACTTTGTGATTAAGGTATATTTGTAGTGTCAATTCCTCTAATTAAACTTTCTAGTCAGTCAATCACTACACTGCTTCCCAAGCTTGCATAAGAGACTAACATTTATTAGTCACTGCAACAACCTGCCCATTCCGCATTTACCGTACATCCCTTTGTTTATGCTGCCAATGATTTGGTGAATCTATGAAATGTTTGATGACTTCGTATCTGATATTTCTTTGCAAATGATATTTGAATCATTACAATAACCTAAAATTGAATTTTATCTTCTTGTAAAGCATATGAACTCTCTACATAGGGGAGATTCCACTGGGTTTGTCATTGTCCATCACTGTTTGCTATGACATGCTGCCATGACAAAACAATCTCTCTTTGTGATCAATGAGCTTTTATAGTCTTACTTGCAGTTATTTAATTGTGCAATCAAGGGACAACTTTTTAATATAGCGAATGTTGATTACTAGCATCACAAAATATTCATACAAAATAATAAAGCATTAAACAAAGAACCTGTATCTTATAGCTTATATATCTGATGCACATTTTTTTAATTCATTTAATCATATCTGATCCATCCAGCTCACTTTCTATAACCTTCATGAAAACACACAGTAGGTTACCAGGTCTTTACATTTCTATTTAGAAACTGTAATATATGCTGTTAAACTCACTCTCTCTCTCTCTCTCACACACACACACACACACACACACACATGTGTATATATCCATACTCTGCATATACCCCCTCACACAATTGTATCTTAGACAGCAGAAACTCAAGGAAGATGGAAATGAGAAGGAAATCATGGGAGGAAAAACCCCTGCACGGTATGTACCACTGGCAGATAGCAGAAGTGCCTGATATGAAGAAATCCTACCAATGGCTGGAAAAGGCTGGATTGAAAGACAGCACAGAGGCACTAATGACATCAAAGGAACAAGCACTAAACACGAGATCAGAAGAGGCTGTGATCTACCACACCAGGCAGGACCCCAGATGCAGACTGTGCAAAGATGCTCTTGAGACAATCCATTACATAACAGTGGGAAGAATGTAAATGGAAAGCCATAGCCAAGTGGCTGGCAGAGTGTACAGAAACATCTGTGAGTACAGGCTGGAAGTTCCAAGGTCTAAGTGGGATATACCCCTAAAGGTGGTGAAAAATGACCGCGCTAAGATCTTGTGGGACTTCAAGATACAGACAAACAAGATGGTAACGGATAATCAACCGGACATAGTAGTGATGGACAAACAGCAGAAGAGGGCCTTAGTGATAGCAACATACAAAAAAAGGAACACAAAAAGCATGAGAAATTCCAAGGCTGAAGGAAGAAGAAAAGAAAAGATGTGGGGTGAAGGCAAATGTGGTTCCCATGGTAACTGGAGCACTAGGGGCTGTAACCCCCAAACTGGGAGAATGGCTCCAAAAGATACCAGGAACAAAACCTGAGATCTTGGTCCAGAAGAGTGAGAGTCCTGGACTCTCTACACAGGACTCTCAGGCTCCCAGGCCTGGTAAAGGACCCGAGTTTGAAGGAAAAAACAGCCCGGAGGGTGAGTGGGGAATTATATACACTGCCTGGCAAAAAAAAGGACACCACATGGATTTAACTAAGCAAATAGGTAAGAGTCTCCCACTGGATAATTACTGCATTGGTGATTATGTTTCAAGGGGCAACAAGTTATATAACCTTAACTGATGCAGTGAGTAGTTTCTCATTTGTTAAACAACCATGTCGAAAGACACATCCTGTGGTCATGGAACAGATGTTAATCTGTTTCAGAAGGGACAAATTATTGGCAAGAATCAAGCAGAGAAAACATCTAAGGAGATGCTGAAACGACTAAAATCGGGTTAAGAACTGTCCAACGCATTATTAAAAAGTGGAAGGACAGTGAGGAAAAATCATCTTCGAGGAAGGAATGTGGTCAGAAAAAAATCTTGAATGATTGTGATCTGCAATCACCTAAACGTGTGGTGAAATCAAATTGTAGAAAAACAGCAGTAGAACTCAGGGATATGTAAGAGCATTTCCACAAGCACAATGCAAAGAGAAATCAAGGGATTGGAACCAAACAGCTGTGTAGCCTTAAGAAAACCACTTGTCAGTGAGGTTAACCGGCATAAAGATTGGACTCTGGAGGTCATGTGGTCTGATGAGTCCAGATTTACCCTGCTCCAGAGTGATGGGCGCATCAGGGTAAGAAGAGAAGCAGCTGAAGTGATGCACCCATCATGCCTAGTGCCTACCGTACAAGCCTGTGGGGGCAGTGCTATGATCTGGGGTTGCTGCAGTTGGTCAGGTCTTGGTTCAGCAACGTTATGTGCCCAAAGAATGAGGTCAGCAGACTACCTGAAAATACTGAACGACCAGGTTATTCCATCAATGGATTTTTTTCTTCCCTGATGGCACGGGCATATTCCAAGATGACAATGCCAGGATTCATTGGGCTCAAATTGTGAAAGAGTGGTTCAGGGAGCATGAGACATAATTTTCACACATGGATTGGCCACCACAGAGTCCAGACCTGAACCCCATTGAGAATCTTTGGGATGTGCTGGAGAAGACTTTGTGCAGTGGTACAAATCTCCCATCATCAATACAAGATCTTGGGGAAACATTAATGCAACTCTGGATAGAAATAAATGTGACATTGCAGATGCTTGTGGAAATGTTGCCACAGCGAATGCCTGCTGTGATCAAAGCTAAAGGCGGTCCAATGAAATATTAGTGTGTGTGGCCTTTTTTTTTGGCCAGACATATATATATATATATTTCATTCAGCCAGTCATGAAACCATTATATCCATGCCTTAACCCTATTATTCTAGTGTTTGCATATTAACCTTTATACATATATTACTTAGTGATTACCTCCTCATCTCAATTATAGTAGATTTGCATTATTAATAAGAGTACAGTAACATACATGTGTAGTAATCATGCTTTCTACCTTTCTCTATAGTTCTCTTACATGCTCTTCTGGGAAAATGTAACTGCTTTCCTTACGTATAATTGTGTGCTTTTTATTACTTAGTACGTCTACACTCTTTCTAAATATGTGGACCAAATGGCTCAGGTGGATTAAGGTAACGGAGCCCACCTTTTATAGTTAAAAGACACACATGTCTCATAACCAAATACCATCACCTATTTGTTTTGTTCCCTCTCTTTCTGTTCTTTTTGATTAAAGTTCTTTTCTTTTTTCTTTTACCTGCCAAGGCCGAAGACGAGACAAAGATGCATGAATATGCATTAGTGAACCTGAGAATGATCTATCCCCCTCCCTGAGTAAGGGTCATAAACGTCAATGCTCAGGAACAAAGTTAGTTAAGAAGTTGAGAAGAAGAATATGGAGTTTTAAGTGGTTCCAGAAAAGTTAGAACCTCTCCTGAGAAAAATTAAGTACTTAGAATAGCATTTTATTTTATGTTCATCTTATATTTAGTGTGTTAGTTTGGCTTAAACTGTTTAATTTGTTTTCCACTATTCCATCAAGATAGTCAAATTTTTGTTTTGCATCACTGGTAAAGTTAGAATTAATCCTGTTTGGCCAACAGTAATTAGTACTAATTAGCCAACCTTAGATTTCTACAAACTACGTCTAGGATACGTCTACGTCTTGCATTGGCACCAGTGAAGTCAAGGAACTGTTCATCTCAGCTCTACACTCTCTGTGAAGCTCAGGCTCGCCAATTCAGGACAAACAACCTTTGGTACGGGGTTGTTGGCAGCGCACTAAAATATTCAGGATCAGTGATCCCTTTTGTTTGGACGGACCGGCCAAATTGACGATTGTCCCTTTAAACTGATTTAAGACCTACATTCGTTCCATTCATATGCTATCTCGGGGTGTCTATAGTGATTTGCATTTCCAAGAGATAATCCTGTTCAGGTTAATATTTCCTCCCCTCCTTAGTCAATGATAGGAATAGGAATCTCCTGCTCTTTTAGGCCACCCTCCGGTAGTGACGCTCTGATCCCAGCGCTTGTCTTTCTTGTTGGTTTAATGATTATATTATTTGATTCATTTCTTTACCTTTTCCACCCTTCTTTTCTCACTTAGTTGTCACTCATTAGGAATTCTGTATGCCTGAGCCAAGTCGATCATAGTAGTCTATAGCACCCATTTCCCAATGTCAATTGTTTGTTTATTCATTGATCAATAATCTTCCCAGTTATTCAATAAATTGGCTGTTGTGGCAAATGTATTTGACGCAATGGTATTTGGTCACTGCACAAGATATGAACTAATTTAGGAATGAGACTGTTATAACATTGATAAGCCTTCGGTACGTCAACATTGTTAGTTGATGTTTTTCCCCAAATTTAAGGGTGCTGCTGTAACGTATCCCGAGTGCTGCAGCGCATAGAGCAGGACGCACAGACTCCCTCGACATTGTGACACATTTAATAGCACAACATGTAACAGACAACGGTGGCACTCACACATGCCATTAACAGAGAACATAAACACACTTAACCCTAACAAACAATGATCGTAACATGTACACAGGCAAGACAAACATGGATACTAACACAAGCTTTGACTGACAACCAAACAATGACCAACAGTGAGGGACGCACTGACAGGGGATTAAATAGACTACCAAACACCAACAATTAACCCTGTACAAGAGCGTGCCCTCATGGGGGTGTGGCCACAAACAAGCATGAACCCCCCTGCACGCGGCAGGCCATACCACGTGGGGGGGGGGGGGGGGGGTTAGCGTCTGGTGACAGCTGCCCCTTTTCAATAATTCATAAAATTATGTGCATTTGCTACAAAGAGTAAAACCTTTTATACGCATGATTTACAATTTGTAATTTGCAGTTCGCACAGCCTTGAAATATTTATCTTTACAACATAATATTAAGTTGGTAGCAGAAGGGTTTTATAAGCAGTGGACCATTGTTAGCTTTTACTGATTCATATTGTCAAGCTTTAGCTCTATTGGCCTACTTATATTGTATTTTTATTCTTATTTTCCTTATAGTGTCACTCCCATTCATTTTGTCCAGGAATGCATAAATAAAGTCAATAAAGCACAGGAGCCTGGCGGCTACATCCCGACTTGCGTTTGTTTGAAGGGAGTTTGGCTTGCTGTTAAATTGTAAATGCTTATACACACAAGGCGAACACTCCAAGTAGTATAAAGTCCCCAGCATGAAATGCTGTTTTAGAAATGCTGTTTAAACCTAAGATTTTTTTCAGTGTGTAAGACCCCATTTACGACTTATTATATGGACTGCTTCTTGATAGGATGTTAACTACACACACAGACACTTGGTAGTGAAAAGCGTCTCCAGTTAGTCACTTTGAAATCTGTTTGCTACGTGGTACATGATATGCAAATGAATTCATATAAAACAACCATATGTACATTTTTTGTGTTGTCCACTTTTTCCTGTTATGCAAAAGATATGTGCTAGCTCAAAACACAAAAATGTTGCTGTGCATTTCTTTAAATTTAGAGGAAGGCACCAGCTCCGGTAGTCGATGTTAAAGAGACAACCATTGCAATGCAAATGAAGCAGAAGACATGTACCTGTGTGTTAACCTTTAGGTTTTGCAACCACAACACAAGTTCCAACAACGATAGCTACTACACTATTAACTACAACAGCGCCTATTCTATGTAAACAAGAGAAACTATTCCATGAACCATGGCTATTTTCCCACAACAGGAGGTCAGTGTGGCCTACTGAAAATATTTGACATTTTTTGCTTGCATTTTCAGTATATGGATATAAGCAAAAAAGTGTAGAAACAGGCTGCAAACACTGCATAAATCTAAACAAATACACAGGACTCGAAATATACCAGCAAAATTATTACAGTAAACATTTTGTTACTACATTATAAAAGCAACAATTTCAGTATATGAACATTAATGTGTTTCGTTTTATTGTTCAACCAAAAATGTGTTTAATGTAGTTGGACAAGACTAATGTAACAGATGTGTTCTGATTAACTCTTTAAAATAGGCTGCATGATTCCATGGAAACTGTAATGGGACTCAAACCCAGGACAGACCAGTGATGACCCTGACACTCTGCTGGGTGAACTACCACGCTTTAACGATGGTGGGCCCATGTGCAAAACAGTTAGATCTTAGAACAGGTAAAGCAAGAGAAGTAAAAAACCAAAGGTGCAAGGCGAACAAGCTCCCGCTAGACTGCGGCGGCCATACAACTACCTGCGCGTATATCACGCTTCAAAGGAATGTAGGACAGCAAAACAGGAGGAAAATCTAAACACCACGCCGAGAGTGGAAAAGGGGAAAACAAAGGACGCCATGGAAAGAATGGCAGCCCTGATACACTGGGGAAAACCAAACTCTAAAACTTCCCAAACAAAATCAGAAAACAGGGAGGAACTTTAATGGCTATGAGGAGATTTGGGAGGGAGACAGACTTGAGAGGGAAAACTGGAGAGGGGAGGGGACGTGTAAAAACACAGACACCCTCGCAGAGCAGAAGAGAGGTGTGGCACAAGGGCTCACAGACCTCCATACCCAGAGTTACCGGCTAGGAGCTTTGCTCAGAACTTTAGCAAAGACCCAGCACTGAGTGACTGGGTCACTGGGCTTATGTAGATCTAGCCCAGCTGTTGGGCATCAAGCCTGAACGGTAGTGTGCCTGACTCGAGACTTCGGCCTGCTGCCAAACCTTACATAAAAAGCCTATATCAAAAAAGTCATGGTATTTTCTTCCTGGGCTTGTTGAAAAAGAAACTCAGTATAGGAAAAAAAATCTAAGGCAGTATTTGTAAATAATAATGAAAATCTCTGAATAGTTTGACAGAGTCCATAAAATGTGATATGAAGCTGAACAATTTCCTTTTGCATGACTTGCTTTAGGTATGAGTTGATGCTTTTAACAGGCTGACCTACATTTAAAAAATAAACCATAAAACATGATCTGGCCTTTTATGCTCAAGTAATATCTTTCACACTTCTTATTTTTAGTACCAAAATATGATTATATAATTTTTTTGCAAGCAAAAAATTGGTTACTGACTATACAAAATGTAGACTTAGTGTAGCATATTTAATACCAGTACTGATTTGCAATGTTTACAAGAACTATTTCTGACAATCAAATAATATAAGTAATAGTAAAAAATAGTATATTTGCTATTCAACATTTGTTTATTTGTATTTTAGGCATTACAGCAATATCATCAGGCAAAGTCAGCAGCAAGATCAACATGATCCCACATCCTTCATTGTGGCAATACCACTTCTGGTCACATGTTACAAGAGGCTATGGCTCTGTTCAAAACATACTATGTACTCTATACTGCAAATCGCTCTCAGTATATACTGTATACTTCCCTCTGTAGTAGTATGCCGTATAGTATCCAGTAAGCACCAACCCAAACCATACTACAAAGTCATATGAACATATTCTGCCCACTTGGGAAAGATTTTCCACCACTGCTGCATGACAGGATGCAGTACACCACAAAGATAGCCCCGATCATGTCCTGAAATATTTGGCAGAAGTAGGTCATCATCCAGGTATCTTATCCAGGTATCATACTGATTTGGGCCCAATCAGTTTGCAAGGAGTATGTAGTAGGCTTATTTTAAACCCAATGTCTTTCATTTGCTCATGTACTTGTCTGAATAGTTCATTATTGTGAGCTTTATGGCTATCCATCTCGCTAACTATTTTTAAAGTCTTTTAAAGTTACACAGCATACACTTTTGTCAGCTGTAGATGCATTTTGAGGACTGCTCAGTTATATTGCGGAATGCCAATGATAATTTACAGTTTCGTTTACAGCGGGGGAGGGGTGCAGTCTGGGTAGCTGATATATGAACTGCCTAATGCCAGTGGGTCATTAGCTAATAATTATGACTATTATGGCTTAATTAAAGACAAGGTCATATTTTTGGACCCATTCATGAATGCATCCAAACCTTTTTTCACACCCTTGAATTGAAGCTGACATTCTGTACTTTAAACACTGTTTCATTTAAAATGTAATGTGCTAGAGTACATAGCCTAAATAACAAAAATGAGGCCACTGTTCAGCTACTAACGCTGCAGTGTAATGCCTTCTTGATTCAGTGATGGAGCAAGACCTGTAGGTACATCTGTGCCTGGAATTGGACGTGTGGAATTATACACATCTGTCACATATGTGGCCAGACAAACAAGATACTTAATAGAAATAAATCTCACGAAGCATGCAAAGGCTTTTGTGAATAAAGGGAGACCCACTTTGAAGAGAAATGCATAGAGCATTTTTCTAAAATAAATATAAATGGTGAAGTGGATTTTTTAAAATCAAAAATAAAAAAAATGTAAAAAAAAAAAAAAAATTTAAAAATCTATTTTAAAATGCTCACCTGAAAAGTGGTTTAATCTTATCTTACAAATGTTTAGCATATGCGGAAATGTTTTCAACCTGGTAGCTACCTTAGCTGGTTGAGAGAAGGTCATTGTATCATGCCATTAAAATGTTATTATTGCGTCATTAAGAGCAAAATATAATCACGACATAATTTAATCACAACATAATTACATGTTTTATATAATTACATGTACTGTTTAATAGTTTAAATGTGTTTATTATTATTAATTTAAAAAGGTACAAAATTACAGACCAAGTAAGTGCATCTTTATAGTGGCACTGTAAATGTATATACAATACACTTAGCAGTAAAAACCTATTCTGAGACAATCTTGCAGTAGAAATTAAAATAATTTTCTAGAGAATATTCTGTATTTCTATAGAGTATACTGTATTTATTAATACAACAAACAGCACTTTGCATTTGATGGCACATGAACTTGCAAAGCAGGAGTGCCAAACAGCATTCCTGCTCAACAGGTTCTCCTTCATGCCATTCTCTGATGCGCTCCACTACGTATGTCCTCAGAGACACAAAATCCAAAAGCAATGCTGCGTTTTTAGAAATATACCGACGCTGAAAAGCAGAAACATCAAAAAGCTTTAACTGAGTTCTTTAAGACACTGTATATGATCCGACTTCCTTCACAGGTGAGTGAATGACGACAGACCTCCATTTATACTTGGCTCTGTAGTGTATAGGACAGTGTTTAACACACATTATTTTAATGTACCTAATTGTGATTTCCATCACTGGTGTGCTACCAGTTTGCGTTTTAAATGAAATTATGTACACTTTGTTGTGCAAAGAGTGAGTGGATGTAAAATGTTTGAAGAAACAGGTTTGTTTAGATTGAGCTGTTGTCGACTGAGTATGTAAATTTTTGGGTCGGGTAATAAAACTAAAAAATCCTTACTCTTACTCTTTGCGAATTAGCCCATCTCAAAAACTAAGCCTCAAACACTTTTATCTTAACTGTATATAGACATGCATCAGTAATTACAGAGACAGAATGACATTGGTTCTGCTTTGTTAAAATGCTGTCTTTTGACACGCTGAGCATGGTACAGTGAATTTACAACCTGTGTTATGTATGTATGCTAATGAGAAAAGATGCCACCAGCTATGTGAAACATTTTTAAAAAGTGAGCAGAACAGTTACAGTCAACAAACAATTAAACAGGAAAGAGATACAGTTTACTGTAATTATCAGTCAACCACTAACATGAAGCCACCCTTTCCCACAGAACTCTGACTGGAATTTACCTCTTCACTGTTTGCCTTGTGCAAACAGCTAGACACTGAAGCAACTATGAGATGTATCCATTTATTCATGGTGCTGAATGGTAGGTGTGAGTTTGTGTATCTACAAAAATGTATCCTGACTGAATATGTGTGTGTGTGTGTGTGTGTGTGTGTTCCAAAAATGTTGGGATGCTGTTTAAAATGTAAATATAAACAGAATGTAAAGATTTGCAAATCTCATAGACCTATATTTGAATCACAATAGAACATAGAACACATATCAGATGTTGAAAGTGAGACATTTTACCCTTTCAAAAAAAGAAGTTGGGCCAGGACCTTAAAAAGCTGGGACAGGACTATTTTGTTACATCCCCTCTAATTTTAAAAACTGTCTGTAAATGCCTAGGAGGTGAGGAGCCCAATTGCTGGAGTTTTGGAAAAGGAATGTTGTCCAATTCTTGTCTGATGTACAATTCCAGCTGCTCTACAGCCCTGGGTCTTCTTTGCCAGATTTTTTGTTTCATGATGCGCCAAATGATTTCTGTTGGTGAGAGTTCTGGACTGCAGGCAGGCATGTGCTTTCTTCCTCTGCTATGCCATGCTGTTGAGATGGATGCTGCATGTGGTGTAGCATTGTCTTGCTGAAATATCCAAGGCCTTCCCTGAAAGAGATGCTGTCTGGATGGAAGCATATGTTGTTCTAAAACCTCTATATTCTGTCCAGTATTGATAGTGCCTTTCCAGATATGTAAGCTGTCCATGCCATAGGCACTAATGCAACCCCATACCATCAGACATGCAGGCTTTTGAACTTTGTGGTGATAGCAAGCTGGGTGGTCCCTCTCCCGTCGAGTCCCCAGAACAGTTTTCCATCTTGACTCCATTTTCTCTGAGATTTGGCCCAGAGAAGGTGGCAGCATTTCTGGATTGACATATGGCTTCTTTTTTGCATGACACAGCTTTAAGTTGCATTTGTGGATTGCACAGTAAACTGTGTTCACACACAATGATTTCTGGAAGTGTTACTGAGCCTAAGCAGTCATGTCTAGTGCAGAATCAGACCTGTTTTTAATGCAGTGCCGTTTGAGGGCCCGGAGATCACGAGCATCCAGTATTGACCATTGACTGGGTTTCTCCAGATTCTCTGAATCTTTTGATGATATTATGTACTGTAGATGGTGGAATATTCAGAGTCTTCACATTTTTGTGTTGAGGAACATTCCTCTGAAATTGTTCCAAAATGTATAGATGCAGTTTTTTTTGCAGATTCCTGAACCTCTGCCCATCTTTGCTTCTGAGAGATTCTGCCTCTCTTAAAAACTCATTTTAACCACTTATGTGACTTATTTGCAAATTGTTCCTCACGCTGTTTTTTTATTATTATTAATACCACATACTTTTCCATCCTTTGGTTGCCCTGTCCCAACTTTTTTGAGATGCGCTGCTGCCATCATGCTCTAAATTAGTTTTTTTTCATGAATATTTTTCATGAAATGGTCAAATGTCTCACTTAAAGCATCTGATGTGTGTTCTATTGTGAATAAAATATGGGTCTATGGATTTTCATATCACTGCATTGTTTTTATTTATATTTATTTACATTTTACATGGTGTCCCAACTTTTTTTTGGGAATTGGGGTTGTATATATATGATGTAAGTATATTTCTTTCTCAGAATCTTGATTTCAAATTTTCTTTTTTTCAGCCATATCTCAGTCCTTTTGTGTAACTGCATACACCACAACAACGGAACCTTTAACTTTGCTTCATACAACTGGTGGAGTAACATCCACATCTAACACTTCCTCAGCTACTCCAGGTATTACAATGGATCATGTGACAAATAGTACAGGCCAAGCACGCACTGTTGGAACAGAAGCTGTGACCGAAACTTCAAGGTCCAATATTTCTAAGATGTCAGACAGCACTACAGTTCCCGACACACAAACATTTGGAACTTTCTCCAGTGTTACAACATCCCAAAGTCTTTACCCTGTGCATACATTAACAGTGAATGGCATGGACCCCAAAAATGTTCTCAGTATAGCAGATCAAATATTGAATATTCAAAAGCAATCATCTTCCTCTTCCTCTTCCAAACACATAGTATCCAGAGGTTATGGTACTTTATCAAAAAATGTAACCAATATCCAGACCCTGGTTCCAATCAAAGTAACCAAAAATGAAGATTCTACAACCTCAAACATGCTTTTGTCTTCAGGTAATAATCTAAACATGACAAATACAGTCCCCATAGTTAAAAGCCCTAATGTTGTGACTTCTCCCACCCAGACACCTTTCAAGACATTAAATACAGGAATCACAACAGTAGATCCTTTATTTAAAACAACAGAAGTTGTCCAAGTAATGTCATCTGTGAATAAACAAGCATCATCTCCAACTTCTGGAACTCCAGAAAACACAGTATCCCGACAGGAACGTGATTCTAGCATGTCCACCGGAGATACTATCGAAACAACCACCACTCCTTCAGGAGATAATATATATAGAAGCTCTGAGAACATAGCTATCAATATTTCATCACCTTCCATTTTATCAAAAATTTCACCATTAGTCACTGATGTTGTTCCAGAAACCAAATATGTAACACAAACTCTGCAACCTGTAACAACTATTTTGACACCTAAGATAATGATAGAGAGTGATACTACAAATGATGTGATTTCAACATCATTTGGACCAGTGAATGACATGACTACAAATCAAACATGGGAATCAAATTCAGGCAATAACTATAGTTCATCAAGTATGGTACCTGCAAGGCAGGCAAGAAAAACAGATGCATACTCAAACAGCTCTGCATATATTGTTTCAAATTACATTTCTGTTACCGTTCCATCAGTCACAGCACTATCTCAACCAATGGGTACATCACCTGCATCTCAAAATCAGCAGTCAGAGATTTCAGTATATAAAATTTCTACAGAATTAGCAGTCAATGAGCAAACTTTAATTACCGCTCATGCACCTGGTCGAACAAATGAAGCTGGTACTCCTACAGCATTTACAAATGAAACTCAGATGTCCTCATCAAATCCAAGCGTAAGTACAAAATTTGCTACAAGTGGTGCCAGCCACATTCAGAACTCTGAAGTCACTGTTACATCACCTCAGACCAACAGTTTATCTTCTAATTCCAGCACCAGGCAACCACACATTACAGGTAGTCAAACAAACAGTCTAATGTCATGGTCAGAACCAACAACTACAGCCTTTCCACAACTAGCCCCTACAAATGGGACTAAAGCTATTATTCCTGATGCTAAGACGTCTGATGTATTTTCAGAGGCCAGTGGAAGGTACTCTTCAAAAACTGAGACAAGCAAAGGAACTGTACCTCTGACTTCATCACCAGCAGAATCATCATTGAATACTACTTATGCATCTGGTCATAGAACTGAAGCTGGTACTCCTAAAGTACTTTCAAAGGCAAGTGGAAGGTACTCTTCAAAAACAAGCATCAGTATGGCCTATGCTTCTTCAAGTGGTGTGGGCACCATTAACAAAACAACTGTCACAACTTCAACATCCACACCACCAAATCCTGTGACATTTTCTATTACCACCAGTGACTCTTCAACACAAAACCACAGAAATGATTCCTCAAAGACCTCTGGGGTGATATCAGCTGATGCCAACCAGACAACAACTCAAACAGACATGACCAACATAGACATCATAAAGAAGACAACACTTTCAAATTCCTCAGGAGGATCCACTCATGGAATCATAGATAGTACATCTATCACTACAACAGCAACTACTCAGTCGTCAACTGCTTCCCTTACAACAGGTAGTCAAACAAATACTCATACGTTATTGTCAGGACCCACAACTCCAACTCACATTCCAGTTCCCTCTCCAGAGTCACAGGTTTCTACAAATGGAATATCTACTGGACTGACAGCCAGCAACCAAACTTCACTCATAAGAACTAAATCTATGACTCCTGATTCTCAGACAAGCAAAGGAACTGTACCTCTGACTTCATCACCAGCAGAATCATCATTGAATACTACTCATGCATCTGGTCATAAAACCAAAGCTGGAACTCCTACAGTACTTTCAAAGGCAAGTGGAAGGTACTCTTCAGAAACAAGCATCAGTATGGCCTATGCTTCTTCAAGTGGTGTGGGCACCATTAACAAAACAACTGTCACAACTTCAACATCCACACCACCAAATCCTGTGACATTTTCTATTACCACCAGTGACTCTTCAACACAAAACCACAGAAATGATTCCTCAAAGACCTCTGGGGTGATATCAGCTGATGGCAACCAGACAACAACTCAAACAGACATGACCAACATAGACATCATAAAGAAGACAACACTTTCAAATTCCTCAGGAGGATCCACTCATGGAATCATAGATAGTACATCTATCACTACAACAGCAACTACTCAGTCGTCAACTGCTTCCCTTACAACAGGTAGTCAAACAAATACTCATACGTTATTGTCAGGACCCACAACTCCAACTCACATTCCAGTTCCCTCTCCAGAGTCACAGGTTTCTACAAATGGAATATCTACTGGACTGACAGCCAGCAACCAAACTTCACTCATAAGAACTAAATCTATGACTCCTGATTCTCAGACAAGCAAAGGAACTGTACCTCTGACTTCATCACCAGCAGAATCATCATTGAATACTATTCATGCATCTGGTCATAAAACCAAAGCTGGAACTATTACAGTACTTTCAAAGGCAAGTGGAAAGTACTCTTCAAAAACAAGCATCAGTATGGCCTATGCTTCTTCAAGTGGTGTGGGCACCATTAACAAAACAACTCTCACAACTTCAAAATCCACACCACCAAATCCTGTGACATTTTCTATTACCACCAGTGACTCTTCAACACAAAACCATAGAAATGATTCCTCAAAGACCTCTGGGGTGATATCAGCTGATGCCAACCAGACAACAACTCAAACAGACATGACCAACATAGACATCATAAAGAAGACAACACTTTCAAATTCCTCAGGAGGATCCACTCATGGAATCATAGATAGTACATCTATCACTACAACAGCAACTACTCAGTCGTCAACTGCTTCCCTTACAACAGGTAGTCAAACAAATACTCATACGTTATTGTCAGGACCCACAACTCCAACTCACATTCCAGTTCCCTCTCCAGAGTCACAGGTTTCTACAAATGGAATATCTACTGGACTGACAGCCAGCAACCAAACTTCACTCATAAGAACTAAATCTATGACTCCTGATTCTCAGACAAGCAAAGGAACTGTACCTCTGACTTCATCACCAGCAGAATCATCATTGAATACTACTCATGCATCTGGTCATAAAACCAAAGCTGGAACTCCTACAGTACTTTCAAAGGCAAGTGGAAGGTACTCTTCAAAAACAAGCATCAGTATGGCCTATGCTTCTTCAAGTGGTGTGGGCACCATTAACAAAACAACTGTCACAACTTCAACATCCACACCACCAAATCCTGTGACATTTTCTATTACCACCAGTGACTCTTCAACACAAAACCACAGAAATGATTCCTCAAAGACCTCTGGGGTGATATCAGCTGATGCCAACCAGACAACAACTCAAACAGACATGACCAACATAGACATCATAAAGAAGACAACACTTTCAAATTCCTCAGGAGGATCCACTCATGGAATCATAGATAGTACATCTATCACTACAACAGCAACTACTCAGTCGTCAACTGCTTCCCTTACAACAGGTAGTCAAACAAATACTCATACGTTATTGTCAGGACCCAAAACTCCAACTCACATTCCAGTTCCCTCTCCAGAGTCACAGGTTTCTACAAATGGAATATCTACTGGACTGACAGCCAGCAACCAAACTTCACTCATAAGAACTAAATCTATGACTCCTGATTCTCAGACAAGCAAAGGAACTGTACCTCTGACTTCATCACCAGCAGAATCATCATTGAATACTATTCATGCATCTGGTCATAAAACCAAAGCTGGAACTCCTACAGTACTTTCAAAGGCAAGTGGAAAGTACTCTTCAAAAACAAGCATCAGTATGGCCTATGCTTCTTCAAGTGGTGTGGGCACCATTAACAAAACAACTCTCACAACTTCAAAATCCACACCACCAAATCCTGTGACATTTTCTATTACCACCAGTGACTCTTCAACACAAAACCATAGAAATGATTCCTCAAAGACCTCTGGGGTGATATCAGCTGATGCCAACCAGACAACAACTCAAACAGACATGACCAACATAGACATCATAAAGAAGACAACACTTTCAAATTCCCCAGGAGGAGCCACTCATGGAATCATAGATAGTACATCTATCACTACAACAGCAACTACTCAGTCGTCAACTGCTTCCCTTACAACAGGTAGTCAAACAAATACTCATACGTTATTGTCAGGACCCACAACTCCAACTCACATTCCCGTTCCCTCTCCAGAGTCACAGGTTTCTACAAATGGAATATCTACTGGACTGACAGCCAGAAACCAAACTTCACTCATAAGAACTAAATCTATGACTCCTGATTCTCAGACAAGCAAAGGAACTGTACCTCTGACTTCATCACCAGCAGAATCATCATTGAATACTACTCATGCATCTGGTCATAAAACCAAAGCTGGAACTCCTACAGCACTTTCAAAGGCAAGTGGAAGGTACTCTTCAAAAACAAGCATCAGTATGGCCTATGCTTCTTCAAGTGGTGTGGGCACCATTAACAAAACAACTGTCAGACCTTCAACATCCACACCACCAAATCCTGTGACATTTTCTATTACCACCAGTGACTTTTCAACACAAAACCACAGAAATGATTCCTCAAAGACCTCTGGGGTGATATCAGCTGATGCCAACCAGACAACAACTCAAACAGACATGACCAACATAGACATCATAAAGAAGACAACACTTTCAAATTCCCCAGGAGGAGCCACTCATGGAATCATAGATAGTACATCTATCACTACAACAGCAACTACTCAGTCGTCAACTGCTTCCCTTACAACAGGTAGTCAAACAAATACTCATACGTTATTGTCAGGACCCACAACTCCAACTCACATTCCAGTTCCCTCTCCAGAGTCACAGGTTTCTACAAATGGAATATCTACTGGACTGACAGCCAGCAACCAAACTTCACTCATAAGAACTAAATCTATGACTCCTGATTCTCAGACAAGCAAAGGAACTGTACCTCTGACTTCATCACCAGCAGAATCATCATTGAATACTACTCATGCATCTGGTCATAAAACCAAAGCTGGAACCTCTACAGTACTTTCAAAGGCAAGTGGAAGGTACTCTTCAAAAACAAGCATCAGTATGGCCTATGCTTCTTCAAGTGGTGTGGGCACCATTAACAAAACAACTTTCACAACTTCAACATCCACACCACCAAATCCTGTGACATTTTCTATTACCACCAGTGACTCTTCAACACAAAACCACAGAAATGATTCCTCAAAGACCTCTGGGGTGATATCAGCTGATGCCAACCAGACAACAACTCAAACAGACATGACCAACATAGACATGATAAAGAAGACAACACTTTCAAATTCCTCAGGAGGATCCACTCATGGAATCATAGATAGTACATCTATCACTAAAACAGCAACTACTCAGTCGTCAACTGCTTCCCTTACAACAGTTAGTCAAACAAATACTCATACGTTATTGTCAGGACCCACAACTCCAACTCACATTCCAGTTCCCTCTCCAGAGTCACAGGTTTCTACAAATGGAATATCTACTGGACTGACAGCCAGCAACCAAACTTCACTCATAAGAACTAAATCTATGACTCCTGATTCTCAGACAAGCAAAGGAACTGTACCTCTGACTTCATCACCAGCAGAATCATCATTGAATACTACTCATGCATCTGGTCATAAAACCAAAGCTGGAACTCCTACAGTACTTTCAAAGGCAAGTGGAAGGTACTCTTCAAAAACAAGCATCAGTATGGCCTATGCTTCTTCAAGTGGTGTGGGCACCATTAACAAAACAACTGTCAGACCTTCAACATCCACACCACCAAATCCTGTGACATTTTCTATTACCACCAGTGACTCTTCAACACAAAACCACAGAAATGATTCCTCAAAGACCTCTGGGGTGATATCAGCTGATGCCAACCAGACAACAACTCAAACAGACATGACCAACATAGACATCATAAAGAAGACAACACTTTCAAATTCCTCAGGAGGATCCACTCATGGAATCATAGATAGTACATCTATCACTACAACAGCAACTACTCAGTCGTCAACTGCTTCCCTTACAACAGGTAGTCAAACAAATACTCATACGTTATTGTCAGGACCCACAACTCCAACTCACATTCCAGTTCCCTCTCCAGAGTCACAGGTTTCTACAAATGGAATATCTACTGGACTGACAGCCAGCAACCAAACTTCACTCATAAGAACTAAATCTATGACTCCTGATTCTCAGACAAGCAAAGGAACTGTACCTCTGACTTCATCACCAGCAGAATCATCATTGAATACTACTCATGCATCTGGTCATAAAACCAAAGCTGGAACTCCTACAGTACTTTCAAAGGCAAGTGGAAGGTACTCTTCAAAAACAAGCATCAGTATGGCCTATGCTTCTTTAAGTGGTGTGGGCACCATTAACAAAACAACTGTCACAACTTCAACATCCACACCACCAAATCCTGTGACATTTTCTATTACCACCAGTGACTTTTCAACACAAAACCACAGAAATGATTCCTCAAAGACCTCTGGGGTGATATCAGCTGATGCCAACCAGACAACAACTCAAACAGACATGACCAACATAGACATCATAAAGAAGACAACACTTTCAAATTCCCCAGGAGGAGCCACTCATGGAATCATAGATAGTACATCTATCACTACAACAGCAACTACTCAGTCGTCAACTGCTTCCCTTACAACAGGTAGTCAAACAAATACTCATACGTTATTGTCAGGACCCACAACTCCAACTCACATTCCAGTTCCCTCTCCAGAGTCACAGGTTTCTACAAATGGAATATCTACTGGACTGACAGCCAGCAACCAAACTTCACTCATAAGAACTAAATCTATGACTCCTGATTCTCAGACAAGCAAAGGAACTGTACCTCTGACTTCATCACCAGCAGAATCATCATTGAATACTACTCATGCATCTGGTCATAAAACCAAAGCTGGAACCTCTACAGTACTTTCAAAGGCAAGTGGAAGGTACTCTTCAAAAACAAGCATCAGTATGGCCTATGCTTCTTCAAGTGGTGTGGGCACCATTAACAAAACAACTTTCACAACTTCAACATCCACACCACCAAATCCTGTGACATTTTCTATTACCACCAGTGACTCTTCAACACAAAACCACAGAAATGATTCCTCAAAGACCTCTGGGGTGATATCAGCTGATGCCAACCAGACAACAACTCAAACAGACATGACCAACATAGACATGATAAAGAAGACAACACTTTCAAATTCCTCAGGAGGATCCACTCATGGAATCATAGATAGTACATCTATCACTAAAACAGCAACTACTCAGTCGTCAACTGCTTCCCTTACAACAGTTAGTCAAACAAATACTCATACGTTATTGTCAGGACCCACAACTCCAACTCACATTCCAGTTCCCTCTCCAGAGTCACAGGTTTCTACAAATGGAATATCTACTGGACTGACAGCCAGCAACCAAACTTCACTCATAAGAACTAAATCTATGACTCCTGATTCTCAGACAAGCAAAGGAACTGTACCTCTGACTTCATCACCAGCAGAATCATCATTGAATACTACTCATGCATCTGGTCATAAAACCAAAGCTGGAACTCCTACAGTACTTTCAAAGGCAAGTGGAAGGTACTCTTCAAAAACAAGCATCAGTATGGCCTATGCTTCTTCAAGTGGTGTGGGCACCATTAACAAAACAACTGTCAGACCTTCAACATCCACACCACCAAATCCTGTGACATTTTCTATTACCACCAGTGACTCTTCAACACAAAACCACAGAAATGATTCCTCAAAGACCTCTGGGGTGATATCAGCTGATGCCAACCAGACAACAACTCAAACAGACATGACCAACATAGACATCATAAAGAAGACAACACTTTCAAATTCCTCAGGAGGATCCACTCATGGAATCATAGATAGTACATCTATCACTACAACAGCAACTACTCAGTCGTCAACTGCTTCCCTTACAACAGGTAGTCAAACAAATACTCATACGTTATTGTCAGGACCCACAACTCCAACTCACATTCCAGTTCCCTCTCCAGAGTCACAGGTTTCTACAAATGGAATATCTACTGGACTGACAGCCAGCAACCAAACTTCACTCATAAGAACTAAATCTATGACTCCTGATTCTCAGACAAGCAAAGGAACTGTACCTCTGACTTCATCACCAGCAGAATCATCATTGAATACTACTCATGCATCTGGTCATAAAACCAAAGCTGGAACTCCTACAGTACTTTCAAAGGCAAGTGGAAGGTACTCTTCAAAAACAAGCATCAGTATGGCCTATGCTTCTTCAAGTGGTGTGGGCACCATTAACAAAACAACTGTCACAACTTCAACATCCACACCACCAAATCCTGTGACATTTTCTATTACCACCAGTGACTCTTCAACACAAAACCACAGAAATGATTCCTCAAAGACCTCTGGGGTGATATCAGCTGATGCCAACCAGACAACAACTCAAACAGACATGACCAACATAGACATCATAAAGAAGACAACACTTTCAAATTCCCCAGGAGGAGCCACTCATGGAATCATAGATAGTACATCTATCACTACAACAGCAACTACTCAGTCGTCAACTGCTTCCCTTACAACAGGTAGTCAAACAAATACTCATACGTTATTGTCAGGACCCACAACTCCAACTCACATTCCAGTTCCCTCTCCAGAGTCACAGGTTTCTACAAATGGAATATCTACTGGACTGACAGCCAGCAACCAAACTTCACTCATAAGAACTAAATCTATGACTCCTGATTCTCAGACAAGCAAAGGAACTGTACCTCTGACTTCATCACCAGCAGAATCATCATTGAATACTACTCATGCATCTGGTCATAAAACCAAAGCTGGAACTCCTACAGTACTTTCAAAGGCAAGTGGAAGGTACTCTTCAAAAACAAGCATCAGTATGGCCTATGCTTCTTCAAGTGGTGTGGGCACCATTAACAAAACAACTGTCACAACTTCAACATCCACACCACCAAATCCTGTGACATTTTCTATTACCACCAGTGACTCTTCAACACAAAACCACAGAAATGATTCCTCAAAGACCTCTGGGGTGATATCAGCTGATGCCAACCAGACAACAACTCAAACAGACATGACCAACATAGACATCATAAAGAAGACAACACTTTCAAATTCCCCAGGAGGAGCCACTCATGGAATCATAGATAGTACATCTATCACTACAACAGCAACTACTCAGTCCTCAACTGCTTCCCTTACAACAGGTAGTCAAACAAATATTCATACGTTATTGTCAGGACCCACAACTCCAACTCACATTCCAGTTCCCTCTCCAGAGTCACAGGTTTCTACAAATGGAATATCTACTGGACTGACAGCCAGCAACCAAACTTCACTCATAAGAACTAAATCTATGACTCCTGATTCTCAGACAAGCAAAGGAACTGTACCTCTGACTTCATCACCAGCAGAATCATCATTGAATACTACTCATGCATCTGGTCATAAAACCAAAGCTGGAACTCCTACAGTACTTTCAAAGGCAAGTGGAAGGTACTCTTCAAAAACAACCATCAGTATGGCCTATGCTTCTTCAAGTGGTGTGGGCACCATTAACAAAACAACTTTCACAACTTCAACAACAACACCACCAAATCCTGTGACATTTTCTATTACCACCAGTGACTCTTCAACACAAAACCACAGAAATGATTCCTCAAAGACCTCTGGGGTGATATCAGCTGATGCCAACCAGACAACAACTCAAACAGACATGACCAACATAGACATCATAAAGAAGACAACACTTTCAAATTCCCCAGGAGGAGCCACTCATGGAATCATAGATAGTACATCTATCACTACAACAGCAACTACTCAGTCGTCAACTGCTTCCCTTACAACAGGTAGTGAAACAAATACTCATACGTTATTGTCAGGACCCACAACTCCAACTCGCATTCCAGTTCCCTCTCCAGAGTCACAGGTTTCTACAAATGGAATATCTACTGGACTGACAGCCAGCAACCAAACTTCACTCATAAGAACTAAATCTATGACTCCTGATTCTCAGACAAGCAAAGGAACTGTACCTCTGACTTCATCACCAGCAGAATCATCATTGAATACTACTCATGCATCTGGTCATAAAACCAAAGCTGGAACTCCTACAGTACTTTCAAAGGCAAGTGGAAGGTACTCTTCAAAAACAAGCATCAGTATGGCCTATGCTTCTTCAAGTGGTGTGGGCACCATTAATAAAACAACTTTCACAACTTCAACATCCACACCACCAAACCCTGTGACATTTTCTATTACCACCAGTGACTCTACAACACAAAACCACAGAAATGATTCCTCAAAGACCTCTGGGGTGATATCAGCTGATGCCAACCAGACAACAACTCAAACAGACATGACCAACATAGACATCATAAAGAAGACAACACTTTCAAATTCCCCAGGAGGAGCCACTCATGGAATCATAGATAGTACATCTATCACTACAACAGCAACTACTCAGTCGTCAACTGCTTCCCTTACAACAGGTAGTCAAACAAATATTCATACGTTATTGTCAGGACCCACAACTCCAACTCACATTCCAGTTCCCTCTCCAGAGTCACAGGTTTCTACAAATGGAATATCTACTGGACTGACAGCCAGCAACCAAACTTCACTCATAAGAACTAAATCTATGACTCCTGATTCTCAGACAAGCAAAGGAACTGTACCTCTGACTTCATCACCAGCAGAATCATCATTGAATACTACTCATGCATCTGGTCATAAAACCAAAGCTGGAACTCCTACAGTACTTTCAAAGGCAAGTGGAAGGTACTCTTCAAAAACAAGCATCAGTATGGCCTATGCTTCTTCAAGTGGTGTGGGCTCCATTAACAAAACAACTGTCAGACCTTCAACATCCACACCACCAAATCCTGTGACATTTTCTATTACCACCAGTGACTCTTCAACACAAAACCACAGAAATGATTCCTCAAAGACCTCTGGGGTGATATCAGCTGATGCCAACCAGACAACAACTCAAACAGACATGACCAACATAGACATCATAAAGAAGACAACACTTTCAAATTCCTCAGGAGGATCCACTCATGGAATCATAGATAGTACATCTATCACTACAACAGCAACTACTCAGTCGTCAACTGCTTCCCTTACAACAGGTAGTCAAACAAATACTCATACGTTATTGTCAGGACCCACAACTCCAACTCACATTCCAGTTCCCTCTCCAGAGTCACAGGTTTCTACAAATGGAATATCTACTGGACTGACAGCCAGCAACCAAACTTCACTCATAAGAACTAAATCTGTGACTCCTGATTCTCAGACAAGCAAAGGAACTGTACCTCTGACTTCATCACCAGCAGAATCATCATTGAATACTACTCATGCATCTGGTCATAAAACCAAAGCTGGAACTCCTACAGTACTTTCAAAGGCAAGTGGAAGGTACTCTTCAAAAACAAGCATTAGTATGGCCTATGCTTCTTCAAGTGGTGTGGGCACCATTAATAAAACAACTTTCACAACTTCAACATCCACACCACCAAACCCTGTGACATTTTCTATTACCACCAGTGACTCTTCAACACAAAACCACAGAAATGATTCCTCAAAGACCTCTGGGGTGATATCAGCTGATGCCAACCAGACAACAACTCAAACAGACATGACCAACATAGACATCATAAAGAAGACAACACTTTCAAATTCCTCAGGAGGATCCACTCATGGAATCATAGATAGTACATCTATCACTACAACAGCAACTACTCAGTCGTCAACTGCTTCCCTTACAACAGGTAGTCAAACAAATACTCATACGTTATTGTCAGGACCCACAACTCCAACTCACATTCCAGTTCCCTCTCCAGAGTCACAGGTTTCTACAAATGGAATATCTACTGGACTGACAGCCAGCAACCAAACTTCACTCATAAGAACTAAATCTGTGACTCCTGATTCTCAGACAAGCAAAGGAACTGTACCTCTGACTTCATCACCAGCAGAATCATCATTGAATACTACTCATGCATCTGGTCATAAAACCAAAGCTGGAACTCCTACAGTACTTTCAAAGGCAAGTGGAAGGTACTCTTCAAAAACAAGCATCAGTATGGCCTATGCTTCTTCAAGTGGTGTGGGCACCATTAATAAAACAACTTTCACAACTTCAACATCCACACCACCAAACCCTGTGACATTTTCTATTACCACCAGTGACTCTTCAACACAAAACCACAGAAATGATTCCTCAAAGACCTGTGGGGTGATATCAGCTGATGCCAACCAGACAACAACTCAAACAGACATGACCAACATAGACATCATAAAGAAGACAACACTTTCAAATTCCCCAGGAGGAGCCACTCATGGAATCATAGATAGTACATCTATCACTACAACAGCAACTACTCAGTCGTCAACTGCTTCCCTTACAACAGGTAGTCAAACAAATACTCATACGTTATTGTCAGGACCCACAACTCCAACTCACATTCCAGTTCCCTCTCCAGAGTCACAGGTTTCTACAAATGGAATATCTACTGGACTGACAGCCAGCAACCAAACTTCACTCATAAGAACTAAATCTATGACTCCTGATTCTCAGACAAGCAAAGGAACTGTACCTCTGACTTCATCACCAGCAGAATCATCATTGAATACTACTCATGCATCTGGTCATAAAACCAAAGCTGGAACTCCTACAGTACTTTCAAAGGCAAGTGGAAGGTACTCTTCAAAAACAAGCATCAGTATGGCCTATGCTTCTTCAAGTGGTGTGGGCTCCATTAACAAAACAACTGTCAGACCTTCAACATCCACACCACCAAATCCTGTGACATTTTCTATTACCACCAGTGACTCTTCAACACAAAACCACAGAAATGATTCCTCAAAGACCTCTGGGGTGATATCAGCTGATGCCAACCAGACAACAACTCAAACAGACATGACCAACATAGACATCATAAAGAAGACAACACTTTCAAATTCCTCAGGAGGATCCACTCATGGAATCATAGATAGTACATCTATCACTACAACAGCAACTACTCAGTCGTCAACTGCTTCCCTTACAACAGGTAGTCAAACAAATACTCATACGTTATTGTCAGGACCCACAACTCCAACTCACATTCCAGTTCCCTCTCCAGAGTCACAGGTTTCTACAAATGGAATATCTACTGGACTGACAGCCAGCAACCAAACTTCACTCATAAGAACTAAATCTGTGACTCCTGATTCTCAGACAAGCAAAGGAACTGTACCTCTGACTTCATCACCAGCAGAATCATCATTGAATACTACTCATGCATCTGGTCATAAAACCAAAGCTGGAACTCCTACAGTACTTTCAAAGGCAAGTGGAAGGTACTCTTCAAAAACAAGCATCAGTATGGCCTATGCTTCTTCAAGTGGTGTGGGCACCATTAATAAAACAACTTTCACAACTTCAACATCCACACCACCAAACCCTGTGACATTTTCTATTACCACCAGTGACTCTTCAACACAAAACCACAGAAATGATTCCTCAAAGACCTCTGGGGTGATATCAGCTGATGCCAACCAGACAACAACTCAAACAGACATGACCAACATAGACATCATAAAGAAGACAACACTTTCAAATTCCCCAGGAGGAGCCACTCATGGAATCATAGATAGTACATCTATCACTAAAACAGCAACTACTCAGTCGTCAACTGCTTCCCTTACAACAGGTAGTCAAACAAATACTCATACGTTATTGTCAGGACCCACAACTCCAACTCACATTCCAGTTCCCTCTCCAGAGTCACAGGTTTCTACAAATGGAATATCTACTGGACTGACAGCCAGCAACCAAACTTCACTCATAAGAACTAAATCTATGACTCCTGATTCTCAGACAAGCAAAGGAACTGTACCTCTGACTTCATCACCAGCAGAATCATCATTGAATACTACTCATGCATCTGGTCATAAAACCAAAGCTGGAACTCCTACAGTACTTTCAAAGGCAAGTGGAAGGTACTCTTCAAAAACAAGCATCAGTATGGCCTATGCTTCTTCAAGTGGTGTGGGCTCCATTAACAAAACAACTGTCAGACCTTCAACATCCACACCACCAAATCCTGTGACATTTTCTATTACCACCAGTGACTCTTCAACACAAAACCACAGAAATGATTCCTCAAAGACCTCTGGGGTGATATCAGCTGATGCCAACCAGACAACAACTCAAACAGACATGACCAACATAGACATCATAAAGAAGACAACACTTTCAAATTCCTCAGGAGGATCCACTCATGGAATCATAGATAGTACATCTATCACTACAACAGCAACTACTCAGTCGTCAACTGCTTCCCTTACAACAGGTAGTCAAACAAATACTCATACGTTATTGTCAGGACCCACAACTCCAACTCACATTCCAGTTCCCTCTCCAGAGTCACAGGTTTCTACAAATGGAATATCTACTGGACTGACAGCCAGCAACCAAACTTCACTCATAAGAACTAAATCTATGACTCCTGATTCTCAGACAAGCAAAGGAACTGTACCTCTGACTTCATCACCAGCAGAATCATCATTGAATACTACTCATGCATCTGGTCATAAAACCAAAGCTGGAACTCCTACAGTACTTTCAAAGGCAAGTGGAAGGTACTCTTCAAAAACAAGCATCAGTATGGCCTATGCTTCTTCAAGTGGTGTGGGCTCCATTAACAAAACAACTGTCAGACCTTCAACATCCACACCACCAAATCCTGTGACATTTTCTATTACCACCAGTGACTCTTCAACACAAAACCACAGAAATGATTCCTCAAAGACCTCTGGGGTGATATCAGCTGATGCCAACCAGACAACAACTCAAACAGACATGACCAACATAGACATCATAAAGAAGACAACACTTTCAAATTCCTCAGGAGGATCCACTCATGGAATCATAGATAGTACATCTATCACTACAACAGCAACTACTCAGTCGTCAACTGCTTCCCTTACAACAGGTAGTCAAACAAATACTCATACGTTATTGTCAGGACCCACAACTCCAACTCACATTCCAGTTCCCTCTCCAGAGTCACAGGTTTCTACAAATGGAATATCTACTGGACTGACAGCCAGCAACCAAACTTCACTCATAAGAACTAAATCTGTGACTCCTGATTCTCAGACAAGCAAAGGAACTGTACCTCTGACTTCATCACCAGCAGAATCATCATTGAATACTACTCATGCATCTGGTCATAAAACCAAAGCTGGAACTCCTACAGTACTTTCAAAGGCAAGTGGAAGGTACTCTTCAAAAACAAGCATCAGTATGGCCTATGCTTCTTCAAGTGGTGTGGGCACCATTAATAAAACAACTTTCACAACTTCAACATCCACACCACCAAACCCTGTGACATTTTCTATTACCACCAGTGACTCTTCAACACAAAACCACAGAAATGATTCCTCAAAGACCTCTGGGGTGATATCAGCTGATGCCAACCAGACAACAACTCAAACAGACATGACCAACATAGACATCATAAAGAAGACAACACTTTCAAATTCCCCAGGAGGAGCCACTCATGGAATCATAGATAGTACATCTATCACTAAAACAGCAACTACTCAGTCGTCAACTGCTTCCCTTACAACAGGTAGTCAAACAAATACTCATACGTTATTGTCAGGACCCACAACTCCAACTCACATTCCAGTTCCCTCTCCAGAGTCACAGGTTTCTACAAATGGAATATCTACTGGACTGACAGCCAGCAACCAAACTTCACTCATAAGAACTAAATCTATGACTCCTGATTCTCAGACAAGCAAAGGAACTGTACCTCTGACTTCATCACCAGCAGAATCATCATTGAATACTACTCATGCATCTGGTCATAAAACCAAAGCTGGAACTCCTACAGTACTTTCAAAGGCAAGTGGAAGGTACTCTTCAAAAACAAGCATCAGTATGGCCTATGCTTCTTCAAGTGGTGTGGGCTCCATTAACAAAACAACTGTCAGACCTTCAACATCCACACCACCAAATCCTGTGACATTTTCTATTACCACCAGTGACTCTTCAACACAAAACCACAGAAATGATTCCTCAAAGACCTCTGGGGTGATATCAGCTGATGCCAACCAGACAACAACTCAAACAGACATGACCAACATAGACATCATAAAGAAGACAACACTTTCAAATTCCTCAGGAGGATCCACTCATGGAATCATAGATAGTACATCTATCACTACAACAGCAACTACTCAGTCGTCAACTGCTTCCCTTACAACAGGTAGTCAAACAAATACTCATACGTTATTGTCAGGACCCACAACTCCAACTCACATTCCAGTTCCCTCTCCAGAGTCACAGGTTTCTACAAATGGAATATCTACTGGACTGACAGCCAGCAACCAAACTTCACTCATAAGAACTAAATCTGTGACTCCTGATTCTCAGACAAGCAAAGGAACTGTACCTCTGACTTCATCACCAGCAGAATCATCATTGAATACTACTCATGCATCTGGTCATAAAACCAAAGCTGGAACTCCTACAGTACTTTCAAAGGCAAGTGGAAGGTACTCTTCAAAAACAAGCATCAGTATGGCCTATGCTTCTTCAAGTGGTGTGGGCACCATTAATAAAACAACTTTCACAACTTCAACATCCACACCACCAAACCCTGTGACATTTTCTATTACCACCAGTGACTCTTCAACACAAAACCACAGAAATGATTCCTCAAAGACCTCTGGGGTGATATCAGCTGATGCCAACCAGACAACAACTCAAACAGACATGACCAACATAGACATCATAAAGAAGACAACACTTTCAAATTCCCCAGGAGGAGCCACTCATGGAATCATAGATAGTACATCTATCACTAAAACAGCAACTACTCAGTCGTCAACTGCTTCCCTTACAACAGGTAGTCAAACAAATACTCATACGTTATTGTCAGGACCCACAACTCCAACTCACATTCCAGTTCCCTCTCCAGAGTCACAGGTTTCTACAAATGGAATATCTACTGGACTGACAGCCAGCAACCAAACTTCACTCATAAGAACTAAATCTATGACTCCTGATTCTCAGACAAGCAAAGGAACTGTACCTCTGACTTCATCACCAGCAGAATCATCATTGAATACTACTCATGCATCTGGTCATAAAACCAAAGCTGGAACTCCTACAGTACTTTCAAAGGCAAGTGGAAGGTACTCTTCAAAAACAAGCATCAGTATGGCCTATGCTTCTTCAAGTGGTGTGGGCTCCATTAACAAAACAACTGTCAGACCTTCAACATCCACACCACCAAATCCTGTGACATTTTCTATTACCACCAGTGACTCTTCAACACAAAACCACAGAAATGATTCCTCAAAGACCTCTGGGGTGATATCAGCTGATGCCAACCAGACAACAACTCAAACAGACATGACCAACATAGACATCATAAAGAAGACAACACTTTCAAATTCCTCAGGAGGATCCACTCATGGAATCATAGATAGTACATCTATCACTACAACAGCAACTACTCAGTCGTCAACTGCTTCCCTTACAACAGGTAGTCAAACAAATACTCATACGTTATTGTCAGGACCCACAACTCCAACTCACATTCCAGTTCCCTCTCCAGAGTCACAGGTTTCTACAAATGGAATATCTACTGGACTGACAGCCAGCAACCAAACTTCACTCATAAGAACTAAATCTATGACTCCTGATTCTCAGACAAGCAAAGGAACTGTACCTCTGACTTCATCACCAGCAGAATCATCATTGAATACTACTCATGCATCTGGTCATAAAACCAAAGCTGGAACTCCTACAGCACTTTCAAAGGCAAGTGGAAGGTACTCTTCAAAAACAAGCATCAGTATGGCCTATGCTTCTTCAAGTGGTGTGGTCATTAAGCCTCTTGAAACATCTACAGCAAGAGCAATTGATGCTGTCATCAGTCCAACAACAGTGTCGTTAAACACCAGACTTACAGCCAATGTAAACCATGCTGCTACTGAAATTGTTCAAATCTCAGACATGGTTGTAACAACCACACCACCAAACAGTGGTAGTACATCTAAAGGGCAGAAGAAAAATGCAGTACCTACAAGTTACACATCATCACCTACTGCATCACCATTCAGTACCTCTTCGGCAAGTCTTTCATCTTCTCTGCCTTTTTCCTCTTTGCAAACATCATCCAATCCAACTGCTCCCTTGTTAACTTCCATGCAAGACAACATGCAATCAACCCTCAGTAGGAACATAAATTCCAAAAATTATCCTGGAAACACTGTTGACAACATAAGTTTCATAAACCCAACATCATCATCAGAAGATCTCAAGTCTCTAATAATCAGTCATCCCTCCACAAATAATCATACCACAATAGACGGAAATGTACCTATCCTGGCCACAGTCCGAAATTTCACCTCCAAATCAACCACCACTATGAATAGTGCAAAAAGAAGTGACACAACTATGTTATCTTTAGCAGGTTCTACACTTTCTCTAGAAGTCCAAGTTGCTACAGAAACAGTTACACCCAAAGAGTCCACAACTTCAGATATAAAGATGACTACCCTATCTATAATTCCATTAATGATAACCACCTCAGCTAAAAGCAAGCAAGTAAACTCAATATCAGTGGCTTCTCCACATGCCACTTTGAACAAGCAGAGCTCAAACACAGCAACAGTGTCTACAGGACATATTTTTTCATTACTCATGAACAATATTACTGGGGATGCCACTTCTGCTACACCTGTGATTTCAGATCATTATTCTTCATCCCAAAATACATATCAAACCATCATACCAATAACACACCTGCCCCCAGTATCTAATCCTATGACAACTGATCAAATTTTGTTCCACATATCCCCATCAGATGACACAGTTTCAAATACTCCTGCCATGAATACAAGCACTGAGAGATCAATAGACCAGGGTACACAGTCTAATATTAATCAGAGATCTGAGACAACCATGTCAGCATCTGCTGATGTTTTTACCACTGTATCCACTGTCATGTCTTCTGATTTTATAACACAAGAACCTGTAACTTCAAAGCTTGGTTCCAGCACAATTCCCACACGGTTTCACACTCAAAGAGCTACAGACCCCACAGAACCATCAGTTATCACAGGACCAAATATGGGAATATATGAGTCTCCAACAAATATGTCCACAAAGAGTAATGATTCACTGAATACCTTTTCAAGACCTTCTCAAGCCAGTACTGGGCCAAAAACACAGCAAAGACCAGATTCAGCCAGTAGAGGAGCTATTATATTCTTCACAGACAATGCTAAAGTTCCATTATTTAAACAAATTACATTTGATTATCCAATGGTGCAGAGCAAGACTTTTAAGACCACAAAGTCTAACAATTAACAAGCAGCACTCTACAGACAACAATGAAAACATATGAGGTGGTTAATTAGTCAAAATAAACACTACCTCAACAAGAGTAAACAGTAACTGTTTTGAAAAAAGTAGTAAATAAAAAAAATGTAATTATGATTTCATACATAAAGTTGATTTCATATGTAAAGCTGATTTCATATATAAAGTTTGTATTTGATAATAACTGTCTTATTCAAACAATATACTTGGGAAAGACGTGAATGTGCTGTGATAGCAAATAGCTTGGGGACTAAGGAACAGGTCAGGCTTGGGATGGGGGGGTTCTGTTTGACTTGTTGTCAAAGAAATATTTCAGCAACTATATTAGCAATAAATGACACTTTTAAAAGATTAATACATTTTTACACCTCTGACCTTTTATTTTGATCTACATTAACATATTTTGAATAACAGCATGTAAATAGGATGAAGGTGTAAAACCAATGTCTGTATGTATATGTATATATATATATATATATATATATATATATATATATATATATATATAGAGAGAGAGAGAGAGAGAGAGAGAGAGAGAGAGAGAGTTAATAAAGATTAATAAACTTTAATACAGATTAATAAAGCAAATAATATAAGGTGTTTAATTTTTTATGACTTCATAAGTGGATGGAAGCTTCACTGTTGTCATGCAAGATAGGGGTAAAGGTCTCATAGAATCAGATTACACTCAGATTACACTCAATTACATTAAATTACACGTAGTTACACATAAAAAGAATGACCACATTTTCTGAGGTCAGCCCCCTTGAATGTTAAATTGTTACACAAATTCATTGCAATAATTTAAATTATCCAAAGTTGTTTGTTCTTTAGTGACAAAATAGTAAAGAGATGTCATCTATAATGTATAGATCTTAAAAGTGAAAAGCAAGGATAGTTGAACATTTGAATTTTATTTATTAATTCACTTATAGCGCATATCTGTGCTTTACATTACAAAATGTGTATAATTATTTCAGATGATATCTACACAGTTATTTGAATGTTAACTTTTAAGTTAATGTTCTTAATATTGACTTTTGTTTTAAAGCACACTGTTGTTTGTCATCATGACAAGGTGAGACAGTGCAGTTTTTAAGAAAAAAATATCTTCAAGAAGTAATATTTTTCACATTCATAATGAGTACGGTCTTTGGGTACAACATTATCTTGTTTATGCTCACATATACTTAAACTCTAAAAATAGATTTCAGCAATATACTCAAACCTTAAGACTGTTTAGAAAAAATCCAACTTAAAATACATAACACTGACCTACATAACATTATTTGTTAACTGAACAAATAATTTGAAAATGTTGGGTTAAAAGGTTATTCATACACAGTGTAATTCAAAGGTACACATAAAATACTGAAATATGATAACAAAAATATTGTAACTTTATTTATTGGAATTTATTGGCAAATTCCACAATATTGTGCACACTTACTTCATTAATGGAGCCTGGCGAGGAGTCCATTTGGGGATTCTGAGCTTCTTGGCTTTGAATTTTATCCACCACACTGCAGATATCCAAAATCAGCCTATATGAAATGAACATATGAATCAGCCTAAAGGTAGTATGACTTTATGATTTATGAACAAATGGTTCAGTGAAATCTGTCCAAACCTAAACTGGTGATAGCCAAGGGCTTTTAATCTTGGATGGCAGTGGAATAGTTTTGGAATTATGGGACATTTTTGAGAAATAGATAACCAAACTGTTTGGAAGACCCATTAACTACATTAGGACTTTAATATGGATTTTTGAAAAACATTGTTTTGGCATTGTGGAAAAATTCACATAAATGGGTAACCAGAAATAGGTTTCTCTGAATTAAAATGGCATTTAAACACCATTACAGATACAAAAACTTCAAAATGGATTTATTAAAAATATTAAAATCTTTCACACTTGTAATGTTTCAGCCCTACCCTGCACATTTGCAACATTGCACTAGTGATAGCCACTGTTTCGGCTGGCAGTCAAGCCCTATGATAAACGTCTGAGACATACTATAAAGGAAAACCATTTTGCACATTGCTTAAGCTATTTATCTATAATACTAGTTGTGTTTAATGTAGTGACGCAAGTAAACTAGTTAAATCAAGTAAATAATATTTGTTACTTGATTATATTATATAAATGCAGTAAAAGTGCGGGTCTACATCAAAGTATATAACATAAAAAAAGTCCTTTTCTCTTTGCTAAGGGGGTTTGCGGTCGGTCGTGAAATACCTTAATTTTACACATATATAGGGGCATTTAGATTCAAAGCACGGATAGCTTGACCAGCAGTACCCAACAGAATTAAGTCTGGGGAAAAAAACAAAAAAACAAAAAAACAAAACCCGAAAACTCTGAACGATTATCTACTGTACACGTTGTGAAATGCCAGAATGACTTTCCATTAAAAGTAATCTGCAATAATATATATTCGGTAAAAACTTTCAGTGCTTAGAAGTTCCTTTGATAACCCACACTGTTATGAATAGTGCTAACTAAGCTTTAAACCACTTGTGAAAACATTTAGCTGTGAGATATAGTTATTACACTTAAATATCAGGAGAAACACCAGACCGAGAAGATCGCCTGGGCACTTCAGAAACAGGTTTTCAGCATCCGAGTAAAACAACGCTAAGCATTACGATAGGACACATGTTAACGTTAGCGCAACATCATCACGGTAAAATGAGAAATGTGCTACGTGTTTCCGTAACTTTCAGCGACTTAGCTTTCTTCTTTTCGAAAACCAAATAAAAAAATAACCAGGTAAGGGTAATTATGCTGCCTTCAGGTCGTGTATTTACAAGATGAGCGCACATGAACGCCCCAGCACGTGTTTACTGGTGGGAAACTCGGGCGTTTTGACAAGGCCCGACTTTACAAGCTGAGCGCGGTTAGAATTAGTTTTGAACTCGGAATAGTCTTTGAATACTTTCATGTCCTGTAGCTCTTTCTACCGCTAAAAAGCCACTCCGATGTTTATACTTGTTTTATCTCAGGCCTGGTCTAATTCTTTAACTTTATTTTGTTTTTAACTTTATTTTGTTTTTCTTTATTGGTGATATTCGATTTACTTGCCTTTGTCGTATAAGATGTTGCTAGCAAAGGAGGGATGCGGTTTTAATTACAGGCTCTGTGTCTCCCTCTGGTGGCTGAGGGTTGACTAGCAGCTGTTGCCCCATACCTAAGATTGGCTTTTACAATTGGTAGATTTTGTGCAGGGTAGTGTACCAGTTGCTCTTCAAGCAGATAAAAACCATAAATATATTTAAAGGACTAAGTTTAACTTAGCCACATTAGTCTTGAAGCAAAAACGTGAAACTAATTATACACTGTAATCATTTTATTAGGTAAATCTAGATGTAGCAATAGGCTACCAGTCCTTTTCTAGTTAGATATATCTAATCTGAAGTTAGCTGACAGATGGTTCTCTGTATAGTTGTGCAACAGGTTTACTGCACTCTGCATTTGTTGTGGTTGTTTATCTACTCCATTCTGTTCTTCACCTGTTTCTTTGCTTCCTTTCCCACTGCCTGTGGCCTCTGAGCTCTGTCATAACTCCTTCCACCTATCACACACATGGTAGGGCCTACATATTCTCTCTACTCCTCTTCCTGTTACAGCTTCACGCTCATGCTGCCCGAAATCATTCAAAGACAAGTGAGTATAACCAATTACTATTCTTACTGAATTACAAACAATATTTTGACTCAATTATGCTGTATCTTGTTAATCAGGGTTTTTTTTTTCCATGCTCATTTTAGTATTGCAGCATTTTCCTGTACATTCTCTTCCTTTCCGTAGTCGGCTGCACCTTGTTCTCACTTAGTTTAATCCCCTTGGCTCCATACCCCGTGCATGGTTTAACAAATTCCACTAACATATGTGTCATTTTACACATATGATAGACCTACGGTCACATAAGAGCCTAATTCGACACTCTTTCTGTTGAGAATTTATGTGGATGCGGACAAACAAATGTGCTTAGGCACAGACGTTTAGTATTCAAAAATGTTAAATACAATAAAGGGGATATAGACGCATATAAGCACATCTGGGGAAATGGTGGCAGACACTTGGTATTCTGTATTATGAGGCTAAACGTGTCCATAGGTTCTACTGTGTATGATTTGTTGTATAGTGGACATATGAAATTGTAGCAGCTAGGTCAGTTGTGTTTCATTCTGTAATAGCCACAGGACAAAAATAAATAAATAAATAAATAAATGCTGGTTCAAAATGAATGCAATATAAAAAAAAAAATAAACATTGCAAGATTAAAAATTGCAAACTAAAATTGTTTAGTACAGGCCAAAAATATATATCAAAATATTTCTGAGGTCAGGTTATGTAGGACACTATTGCGATTTAACATGAAGGTCCTTTATCGTATAGCAAGAAACTACACTGATGCAGTAGTAGCAATATGATTCTGATTTAATTTTTATGGTAATATGGTAATTTCAGTAACTGAATGCTACTCAGCGGTTGGAATAGTGCTTGGCACGCACAAGGGCAGGGAATGGCAAGCATTTTGAATTTTTTTCCCTGCCTGTGCACCAAAAATGAAGGTTGCTCTCTGCACGACATGCTCTGCAAAAAAAGGTCAGGGTGGGCGAACAGTATCATACCCAACCTCTACAAAGGCCACATCCTGTTCTAAAAGCCTGTGTTGCCATTAAAATAAATAAATTAAAAAATAATAATAATAATTAAAAAAAAAAATATATATATATATATGCAATAAATATATATAAATACATTTGCACATGCATGAAGAAATGTGAAATGCATATGCACAGCATTAACCAGATTTTACATAGTGGGGTAAAATTTAGGGTAGAATGGAGTGTCACCTTGACATGCGCTTTTTGATGCTCAGTTGCTTCTACTACAAAAGAGGTGGTTTCCTGTTTCTGTTAGCAAAAACAAAAGAATCAAAGAGCTACATCTGCTCTGACTTTGCACCTCCATCGTTTGCTGTCTGCATCTATCAACCGTTCAGTTGCCTACACGTTTTAAAGCTGCATAACTCCCTTTACACATTCTGAACACATTCTGCAACAATAGAATAGTACTATCAGCAGATTTAAGACTACACACTAACATGTTACAAACAAGAACAGTTACACTAGTGTTTTCACTTGTGCGATTAGAATTTCAACAGATTGGAAGTAGATTCAAGGCACTCAAGATTGTTATGTTAATGAATGGAACATTTCCATCCTTTTCTCAGGCACTATGAATCCCTCGCTATTCCCGTTTCTGAGCATGCTATGCCTGGTCTCGTCGGCCGTTACTGCGGAAGGTGACCAAGACATGCCAACGAACGGCAACAGTACGCATGAAGCGCTCAACACCACCACCTCTGGCGGTACCAGCGCGATCAGAACAACTCCGATGCTTACAAACAATTCTAGTACGACCAGTAAATACACAGAGAGTCGACCAACGTCTGTGGCGGCCATCAAAGCAAGCAATGCCTCTCCTGGAAGCAAGTGCGGAGAAAGCTGTCTATTAAGCAACACTACGCCTCAAATACCTACTCCCACGGCTAAGGCTGATACAGGAAAAGGAAAAGTAAGAATAGTGGGAACGCTGCTTTTCCTGGTGTGCGTTCTCATTGTTTTGTTCCTCATTTTGTTACGATGGTACAGCCGCAACCCGGACCGCCGCTCCATCCGTGGCCTGTGCAGCAGCCTGGTGGACAGCATGCGGCAGGCTTGGCTTGCCGTGGCTGCACGGATACGGTCACCCCAAAAGCAGCCGGGGGATGAGGAGACGGAGGAGATGGGCACGGGACGGGGAGAGGAGGGGCTGGAGGGAGGCGTGGCAGGAGATGGGAACAGGTGGGGAAAGAAGGAGGACGAGGGGGAGGACGACTCGTCGGATGACTACTCCAGCATGGAAAGTGGGAACGTGGTGGACAACGCACGGAAGGAGGAGGGAGCGCAGAGGAAGGCGGAGGAGGAAGACGACGATGGTGAGGGGGAGATGACGACACCCATACTATTAGGGGATGAGAACACAGACACAGAGGAAGAGGATGATGTCACACCACTGTGAACACACAAGTGTGTGTAACGGATGTTTTCGCCAAGATTTTAATGTTTATTTAAAACAAAAGGTCACAACGTCAACAAAAGTTTTAAAGGTATTTTGAACATTGAAATTGAGCACTGTATGTATTCATCTGAATAAAAGATTTATATTATGCAAGATATTCTGAAATATAAATTAGACCGTCAGTCTCCTTTTATCTTGATATATTTATTTTTTCAAGCAACAACCCAATATTACCCTAAAATTAAATATAATAAAGTGATGAGGGTAAATAAAGCTTTAAATATAATACAATCCAGTCAATATATTAATTGAAAATAGTAACAATTATTTGTAATAATATATAAGTCTCATATTCCTGTAGACAAAATAGCCCATGACTGTAGGTTTTTGCTTTTACACAAGACACCTGTTTTACACGACACATGTAACCGAAAGGTTTCCATTAACAGCGGAAAAGAACAACCGAGCCAACATTGAATTTCAGAGTGAGGTTTTCACAACCAAACATACAATGATTTAACAGAAAATCAGTTTTGCACACAAATTCATTCAGTAGAAAAGCTTTCCAGAAAAACAAAAATTCACTGCACTTAGTTCACGGCCAGCTTTGATCACAATATAACGTTTTCCAACCACGATATTCACAAAGTGTTCACCACCCCAGTGTATCATGATGCTTTGGTTTTGGCATGAACAGCAGGTCAAAAATGGACAGTGCAAAACCCTTCTAAAGAATTCCGACTCCTCAAATGACAGCCACTTTCATTTGCCGCTCCGATGGCACTTTTGTTTCTTGTTGCGTCCTGGTGTTCTGATTGGCTGTGTGGCACAGTTCTCCAGGGGAAGGGGTGGTTTCTGCACGGGGGTCTCCTCATCTTTGTCCATACTGTTCTTGAAGGGGTCTGTGAGGGAAAACTTCGGAGGACTGCAGAGGGAAAGAGAAAGCAAGGTGCAACGAAAGAAGTCAACAAAGCCGGGCATACGCCACAGAGAAATGAAGCAAAAAGAAACGAACAGAAACGTGGCAAGGCTTGTAAATCATACGGAAAAGCCTGCAGGAAGTATACGAGACCTGACAGGTGTGCGCGGGCTGCTGTTGTGCCGGCGGATGGGTCGAGCTCGCGGCTCTAAGGAGAAGCCCTCTTTCAGGCTCTCCAGCACTGAAGGGGCCACATACGTGAAACCCTGTTACACACACACACACACAACACACACACAAGCCTTACAACCCATGGCAACATGTGAAGAGTGTTTAGTTTAATGTAAAAAGTGCAAGCTGTAATAATGAATATCACAGCAAAGTCGAGTTCACGTGCCCACGTTTTCTGTGGCTGGAGAACTCTTATGAAACAACAGAAGCCTCGTTTTTTACTGCACAGTAATTTTTACTACAGTACACTGCAGTTACCTGGAATCTTGTAGGGACTGTAATTACGATTAATATCAAGACAAATGGTATAGCATCAAAGGCCCTAGGCATGCTTATGTATGTCTCACAGCAAAAGCATGATCGGCACTGCCACTCAGGGTTACATCGTCGGGGCTGTCCACAGGAGTCTGTCTGGTGAAGCGGCTGTCAAACTGACTGACATCCTCATCTGACTGCTACAGTTGGAAGGAGAGAGAGAGAGAGAGAGCGAGAGAAAACACACGCACAGACAATGAGTGACCTTTATTCTGAAATTACGACATTACCCTTGAGATCTATAGCATGGCTAATTTTACCTTAATCCTTCATAAATCTCATAATGAAGTCCCATTACATAGAATAAATATGCATTCATGGACAACATGTGCACCCAACCAGTCTAAATCACATACCTGCAATCACTATCCAGGAAAACGAGGCAAGTTTACTGCTGTGTATTGCTAATACCTGTTGTGTGCTAATGTCATCAATAGGTATGAGACCACCAAGTCTGTAGATAATCCTGTCTAATTTGCAGGAAATTCCTGTTTAATTTGCAGGACCTCGGGTCTCTCCAGGAGACATAACAGATATACAGTGACATTAGGCGAGAAGTGACGACAGGGAAGGAAAAAAAAAAAAAAAAAAAAAGAGCCCAAGCGATGAAGGGACAGAACAGAGCAGCAGTACCAGTGGTGGCCTGTAGGGCGGCTCCGTGCGCTTGTTCAGCAGGTCGTCCCAGACAATGTGTCGGAAGAAAGGATGCTTCTACGAGATGCAAATATGTTCATGAAAACAAAAACAATAGTCCAGTCCTGAGATTTGCTATGACTGTATGAGCTAAAAATCTGTGCGTGTGGAGTATACTGCTTTCTGGTACCTGTATATCAGAGCAGTCAGCCTTACCAGATCCCAGCCTCTGAGATGGATTCTTCTTCAAAAGCTATGGAGCGAAAAATGATGGATGGATGATAAAGATATAATGAAAAAGTGATTTTTACATGAACAGGTTTTCCTTCCTCTTTTTAGAAGTGCAATATGAGCACCGGAACAAAAAACGCAAGAATGGAGAAGGGGGGGTGCGCCCCCCCCCGAGGCAAAACCTTTTTGATCATGTCTCTAGCATCAGGCGTGAGGTAAGGGGGAAGGGAGAGTTTACACTTCAGGATTTTGTCGATGGTCTTCTTCCTGTTATCGGCCGTGAACGGAGGCTAAGAGTGGAAAAACAAAAAAGGGTGACACTTGGAAAGGGGACACAACAGGCCATAGATATGTGGAAACATCTGAACATAAATTTGGAATTCCCCACACTCCTCCAATATTTAAAAATGCGTTTGCATTTGAAATAAGCAATTATTGTTTTGTCTAAGAGCTGACTCAGACATTGGACGAAGAAAGCCACAGATTTTCTCCCAATTTTTAGTTGTAGCCAATTCCCACCCCTCAGGTAACTGGGCTGTTGAGCTGTGAAAACTTTAGAGGGCAGCATATCGCACTTATAGCATAGCACTCTATGCCCCATTCTAATGCATGAGCTCACAGACACCCCTGATTGGCCAGTGTCACTGTGATTGTGGAGAGAGAGTATCCATGCCTCCCAGAGAGCATGGCCAGTTTGCTGTCTCAGGGTTCCCTGTGGCGTAATTAGGGATTGAACCTGCGGTTTCTGGATGATGGGGCGGACGCTAGTTTGGGTTCGCCATCCAATTGTGGGTTAGGTGCGTGTGTCTCTCTCACCGAGCCAGTCATCATGTCGTACATCAGTGCTCCTAGGCTCCACCAGTCCACTGCCCTGTTGTGTCCTGAGCGCGTCAGGATCTCTGGGGCCCTGAAACACCAGACGGACATGGCACGCTCTGCCCTCTGTAAACCCACAGACACCTATGACCCCGCCGTCTACCCACTGCTACTGGTTCCATCATAGACCAACTCAGTGTATTTGTATAAGGAGTGACATCACTGAAAAAACGGGGTCAAACCTGCCCATTTTAGCGACGTTTCAGCCTGAACACGATTTTACTTTTGCATGCCCTCTAGCACAGATCAGATCTGCAGTTTGTTAGTTTCTTGTGTTTTGCACAAACGGGAAGTGCTCTGTAGTTCCACAGAGCAGCTCACAGGCTTCCCCTGTACAGTGGGCCTCTTTCACTGTCCCGACTGACACTGGCATTCCTGAGTTGCACCTCCCTGGTCTCTGGACTGGTAGAGAGATTGTATTCATAACAGCCATTTTCTCAAATTCATGATTCTTTGCTTTCACAAGTCAAATAGATTTATGGCATTTAGCTGACGCTTTTATCCAAAGCGACTTACAATTATAACTGAGTACAACGTGAGCAATTGAGGGTTAATGTTGGGTCCCTGAGCCTTGAGCCTTGCTCAGGGGCCCAACAGTGGCAACCTGGTGGTGGTGGGACTTGAACCGGTAACCTTCCGATTACATGTCAAGTACCTTAACCCCTGTGCTACCACTGTCCACATACATAAATACATACATGATCACACAGTGATCATTTCTTTTATTATCTTTTGCCATTATAGTACAGCTCAGGTACAAACCCATTCCTGAGATATTTAAGTAAAAAAAGGAGGAGCTTGGTTCCACCTTAAAACCATTTACACAAGCACATAAGCATCGCTTACTCACATGTACTCGATGGTGCCGCAGAAAGTATGCGTGACAGCTCCATCATGGATGGATTCCTTGCACAGGCCAAAATCGGTGAGCTTAATATGGCCTTAAGGAAGGAAGGAAAGACTGCGTGTCACGTTTCTGGCCCATTACATACAAAAGAGCTATTAACATCAAAATGAGCAAGGAAGGATAGCTTGCGTCTGTGAGCCACCATGAGAACTCCAAGAATGCAGATGTGTCATTTCTTAAACCGTATTTCATTGCAGCTCTCTTTCTTAAATGAAACATTAGCCTTAAAAGCTTTCAAAGGCACCAGCCTGCAACTGATAAGGGACCCTGTCTTTCAGGTATGTCTCATTTCATTACTATGTCTGCTTTTTTGTCAGGACTTGGCAAGAACAGTAGAACACACAGAAACACTCATTCAGGCTTAATCCATTTCTCAAACGTAAAACGTACGACTGCAGGGCATTTAAAGAGTGACTCAGCCTGTCTAACAGGTTCTGGGCGTAAACGCTTGGGTTTCGACCTTGTGTACCTTCATGACTGAGCATGATATTCTCAGGCTTCAGGTCTCTGTAGATGATCCCATTTGAGTGGAGGTGGCCAAGAGCCAACGTGATCTCACCCAGGTAGAAGCTGGCAATGCAGGACAACACAAAGTCAGTAACAAAACAGTAAATGTCTGATGAAGGACTCAATGCAGGTCTGTCAGCACTGTAGTGCCCACACCGCTGCAGGTTCTACACCACATAATGCACAAGGTTTTTAAATGGAGTCCAAAAACCATTTCTAATGCCATATTGATTTGACATTTCCTGCTGGGAACACCCAACTGCTTTCCAATTCTTATACTGCTCAGACTTCGATGTTGTTTCTTACCAGGCTGTGTCTTCCATGAAGATCCCCTCCTTTTCTAGTTGCATAAACAGCTCTCCACCTGTATTTATATGGGTGTTGAAAAATAATCTCAATACATCAGATATAATGGGGGCCAAGACAAGAAAGGTTGTACCATACATTGCCAGTTTCATTACCACGTAATACCACACAGTTAAATGCCCCAATAATATTCTTAGCAATAGACTCAAATTATGCTTTTAAAATAATGTTGATTGTGCATGTAAAAACTGCAATGGTGCACAGTTCATGTTGTTGCAGCTCTTGCATCTCTCTTGTTCTGCACAGAACATTTCACTATGAGGTTTTGTGGTTTTCCCTGCTGTAACACAGAAGACTTAAGTCTAATTGTGAAAGACTCCAGGGGTGAATTCAAGCGTATCAGAGCAGGGAAAATTGAACTGTGAATCTGCCTCCACATTCCAGATCTGAGTACCAGGGCACTATTCAATCAGAATATTGTGCTTCCTTATAGTGAATTATAATCGGCAAACAAACAGAAGACCTGACCAACATAAACGTCACCTGCTCATAGCAGTGTTTACATAAAAATACAGGTATCCATATATACACACGCCCCCTCGCATCCACATCCCCACAGCCACACACCCAAAGCCTCACCACTTAGACATTCCAGTATGAGGTAGAGTTTGCCTCCAGTCTGAAAGGCGTACCACAGGTCCACGATAAAGGGGTGGCGAATGGTCTCCAAGATCTCTCTCTCCGCCCGAGTATGGGCAGTGTCTTTCGCATTGCGCACAATTTTTGCCTAAGTGTGAGCACATGTTCATTTCAGAGGGAGAGGGAGAGAGTGAGTAACAGAGAGAGAGAGAATGGGCAGGGTGTGTGAGAGACATGGGAGGGGGGGTGCATATTTGAGAGCATGTGAAAGAGACAAAAGAGAGAGCAACAAGTTAGTTTAAATCTTCATTCTTCCATCTTTTTCCATTAAAAAAAACAAAACAAGAAAAAATTATTTCCCTCCTTTTGTCAGCATAGGATAATAGAATTAAGCATGTCTGTTAGATCTACAACTTGAAAATGGAACTTACTTTTTTCAATACTTTCATGGCAAATATTTTACCAGTCTGACTTCCTTGCACTTTACGAACCTGGAATACCTAAACAAAAAGGTTGGGAGAATGGTGTTTGCACATGCAGCACATGTGCAAACATGATCTCATACCCACACACACACACTGCATAAAATATGATTTCTCACACACCTTGCCATAGCCTCCTTTCCCCAGTACAGTGAGCAATTCAAAGCATTCTGGGCCCACTCTCTCACTGTTCCGATTGACACTGGCGCTCGTGAGTTCCACCTCCTCGGTCTCTGGACTGGTAGAGAGATCATATTCATAACAGCCATTTTCTCATATTCACGATTCTTTGCTTTCACAAATCAAATACATACGGCTCTGTTTCTGCCACCGTGAAGTTGCAAACTTCATCCTAAAAACAAATAAAATCTATCAGATAGATTGTGCATAATTTTTTTTTAGAAAATTTAAAAAGTAGATTTGAACTAATGGTTGATGAGTCACATCTGTTTAATATAACCCAACAGTCAGGATCAGACACTATCAAGACACAGGCAGTTTCTAGGCAAAGTCTCACCCTTTCCCAGCTTTCACTGCTACTTATACTTGGAACAATCAGAGCTCACAGATGCAATTACTGTTTAATTTATGCGCCATTTTATGACATTTAAAATCTAATCTGCATTTGTCAAATACAAATGGTATTTGTCAGGAGGGAGGTAGGTGTGTGGGCACTTAGAATCCTACAAGCGTAGTGTTCCCTCACCTCTGCGTCGCTTACATCCTCCGATTCCAGGTCGATGTCAAACACTCCTGCCATTCTATGGAAACAGTTAAACACTTAAAGAAATGCAACTTTCCACCACGCATGTTCCTTAAAAATAAAGCAACAAATGTATAATTACTGGTCTGTGTCAGGGAAGAACATGGAATCTCCCTATACTGAGCTGTCCGACTGCCTCGAGGTATTTATCATTCCTGCACGCCGGGTCTTAACTTTGGGGTATTTTGGAAACACAGGCTAAATGAACCTATTTTGACGCATCATGCTGGATCTGCACAAACGTGCAGTGATCAAGAGAGTCTTCTGAACACGCTGGTGTAGTTACACACTCGCGATCTGCCTCAGCTCAGCTGTTCGTTTTTCCATCATAGTATCGGTTATGAGTTTATGAGTCATTCCTGAATTTGGGAGGAGATGAGCCAGAGGAGCTGGGAATTCTGGAAATGTTACATCAGAAGGAACATTAAGAACTATGGGGAAAATAGCTTTGACTCTCGTGTAACAATTCTACTTTTAGAGCCTGTCCCTGTAGTGCGTGGGATAATTTCACATTTTTGTGCTATAAACATGTTCTCAAGTTCACCTAGTTGCAAGCGCCCACACCCACAAACTCAGTTAATAAGCTGTCAGTCATCTGAGAGGAAGGATATTGTGAATTATCGGAATTTATACTAACCACACAAGCACTCATTTTGTGAGGTCACATCAATGCAAGACATCCAACCCTGACATTTCAGTTTCAAGAGTGCAATGAACAGCTAGAGATGTCAACTGTATTAAAAAGAGCTATGGCACATTTTAAATGGGACAACAGTCATCTTAAGCACCGTTTTGCGTTATCTGAAAGTCACACAACACACACTGCACACTTGGTTGTTGGGTTGAGGTTCAATGATAATCTCACAAACAGCTGTGACTTAAGATACAATAACATTGTACCACCACTGTGGAGCGATTCTAGGAAAAAAGACAGTCGTATGTTTAGAGCACAAAGCACTGTGTCCATTACAGTGCTTACTGATCAGGGCAATGTCTAACAAAAGTCCATACTAAATTGATGGGTAAAATGCAAACCACATTTAAGAGTACAGCTTAATTCATTCATTCATTCATTCATTCATTCATTCATTCATCAGTGAGCCTCCACGAACCCAATTAATGCCGCACATATTTGTGTCAAATTCATGATATTCAGAAATGGTACTAAACGTGTTAGTTTTTTTTAACATAATCAGCTAACATTTTTGTCTTCTTAATGACAAAAGTCTTCAGGAGGTCTTAACAGATACCCAGAGGTTGGTGTCAACTTTCAATGTGTTCCTGCTGATCTGTTCTGTTATTACACTAAAGATCACACACATCTGGGATGTAAAGATATGGCACAAGGACTGCAATTGGCAACATACAAAACCCATGAGCTTCAAGTAGAATTTCTTCCGAGGTTTATAATTGCAAAACATGCTGTGGCTCATAAGAAACAAAATCATGGGCATGGAGTTCTAACATTAGTGGATATATCTTGTTTTTTAACAATTCTCAAGTTATCTACATAGATAGCTAAGAAAGAAGGAAAAATAGGTCTAGCTGAATTCTGATTTGTAAAATACTCTGGTTCAAACGCTACACGTGTAAAGCCGGCGTTTTACGTTAGCCAACAATATTTAAATAATACATGGTGAATGTAGAATTTGAATTTTTGTGGCTAATCCTTATACAATCCGATGCATAAACAATCACGGACATATTTAATTGGAAAATAAACGTATTCACACTTGTTGTTCAATGCTACATTCAGTTGACCTTTTTTTTTTGCCAGGCCCGTTTTACACTAGCTAATATCTGACACGATGGATAAACTCACATGACCTTATGGGCCTTGGTAGGTTAGTACACTAAACTCACGTGAATAGGTGGGCCTTGGTAGGTTAGTACACCAAACTCACGTGACCCTTTGGGCCTCTGTAGCTTAGTACACCAAACTCACGTGACCCTGTGGGCCTTGGTAGGTTAGCACACCAAACGCACGTGACCCTGTGGGCCTTGGTAGGTTAGCACACCAAGATCACGTGAACCTGTGGGCTTTGGTAGGTTAGTACACCAAACTCACGTGACCCTGTGGGCCTTGGTAGGTTAGTACACCAAGAACACGTGACCCTGTGGGCCTTGGTAGGTTAGTACACCAAGATCACGTGACCCTGTGGGCCTTGGTAGGTTAGTACACCAAGATCACGTGACCCTGTGGGCCTTGGTAGGTTAGTACACCAAGATCACGTGACCCTGTGGGCCTTGGTAGGTTAGTACACCAAGATCACGTGACCCTGTGGGCCTTGGTAGGTTAGTACACCAAGAACACGTGACCCTGTGGGCCTTGGTAGGTTAGTACACCAAGAACACGTGACCCTGTGGGCCTTGGTAGGTTAGTACACCAAACTCACGTGACCCTGTGGGCCTTGGTAGGTTAGTACACCAAGAACACGTGACCCTGTGGGCCTTGGTAGGTTAGTACACCAAGAACACGTGACCCTGTGGGCCTTGATAGGTTAGTACACCAAGATCACGTGACCCTGTGGGCCTTGGTAGGTTAGTAATCCAAACTCCTTTTGGTTAGCTCGGCTATCATTTTCACACCCTGGCTATTCCTACAGATATGTTTACAAATTAGCTAACAGCTAGCTAGCTAGCAACATGTTCTCGGTTAGCTATCGCAACGTTACGAAAGACGGGATATCAACATCTCATGCGTTTGGTTTACGGTGGCAAGTGACAAAGTGTAAACTTGCAGTGTGTGAAATAATCTGTGCGAGTGTACAGCAGGATGAAACTACTTTAGCTGCACGGCGCTAGCCTGCTAGCTGGATAATAGCGAGCAGTTTTGAGACTAACATCTTACCTGATCGTACCTTGATCCGCGTCCCCAATCGACTTCTGATCCCGCCGTTGGCAGTTTAACGTGGCACAAACGGGCTATTCGGTAGGTTGTTATACTACCGTAAAAAGCGCTTGGACCTCAGTGAAGCCCCGCAGCCTAGCTACCATGGACGTCATCAGTACGAGACGTGACGGTACCTCCGAGCATGGAAATGAAACCCGTTGAGTTTCCCCTCACTAATGACTTCAATACGAATGATACAAGACTTTTGCATTTACGGTGCCATTGCACTGCTTGGATACCATCACTACGCGTTTCTCAACAATGAATATCCGTACGACCCACTTTATTCCGCTTCTGACTGCAGGCTATACACCTGGGCAGGCGAAGCGACAGCATGGTAGTAGGGGCCAGATAAATTATGGTAAATGATGGTATTAGGGGTCAGATAAATTAAAAAAAAAACTTTCCGAACTATAATGAGCACCTTCTCCGTTCTGCATCCCCCCCCCATTCCTCAAAAAGGGTCCCGGGTCATTTCAGTCGTCTACTGGTAGCAAGTCCTTTCCTTTTAGGAGCTACGGTCTCTTGTCCAAATCTCATATTTATAGAAGAATTAAGAGATATTATAATGTTTTAGCTGTTTTTTTAAAATATGATGCAGCTTTCTAACTTCCAGGAGTAAAAGCAAGTTACTACGATATTGACGAGAAAACAAAATTGGCGATTTTACTTGTTTAAATACATACAGTCGCATTTTCACGCACGCCCCGTAGTCTCTACAGTCTACCCATTCTCATGTGATCTTTTAGTACAACGGTGCGAATAAGAAATGTTTTGGTTATGATGCTGCGCGGTGCCGGAATCGTCCATCATCTGGAAGGCGTAGCATGACTGAAAGTGAACTCAGCAGTTCAAACAGCGATGTGTCTTTACCTGCACTTCCCACTGGATGGCGCTGCGGTAGTGCGTTTATGGTAGGCAGTTAGGCGTTTGACGTTTAAATGTACCCCCCCAACCTCAAATGATTGAGTTTAAGGTTTCCAGCACCCCCAGACTTAGAAAACTACTTGATTTGTGGCCTCAGCAGTAGACTACTATGTCTTCTGGTTTGCAATCACAAATGTTTTATGCAAAATAATTTGAGTTGTGCTGTTACTGTAAACCAATGAAACTATTCTGAAGACTACATTTCTGCAAGAAAGCTGAAGAAAGCTTCATAAGTGAACCATCTCCAGCAGATTTTTCACTGTTGGATTTGGATGTGCATTTGCATCAACAAGTGGAAATAACTGGTTTGATAGTCGACATTTCTACAAGACGTGCAGCTCATCAAACACAAAATATCAGGCCTGCCCTCCAGACAGGGCCTCTGAAACCAGGAGTAGTTAAATGTGTGTGTGTGTGTGTGTGTGAGTGAGAGAGAGAGAGAAAGAAAGAAAGAAAGAAAATGGTACTCCCTACTACTAATTCAGAAACAACTAAAGATAGCAAAGGCTATCTCAACGCCGCACTTACTGCCATTCATAACCAGGTCCCAAACCTTCGTCGGCAGGTCACGATACTAAACCTGCTGGGTATTTTTCGGGCGTGTGAGCGACCGGCGAGCCTCTCGGATGGCGTTTTTGAACAATTCACACAGAGACCGACAGACGATTTGCCTTTGATTTTCTGGGCCAGCGGAAAATTAAGCTAAAATCCTGTAGTGTGACCTCTGTATTAGCGCGCTGCTGCAGCAATGTAGTTCTATAGCATTTGCTCCACCCACTGCTAATTAACACACGATACATGCAGTACAATTTACAACTTGAAAATGAAAAAGCACAATTGGGAAAGGAACGCAAAGCAGCAGCAGTTGGAGCTAGTGCTCATTTTCGTTTGGTTTTATTTGGATTAAATATATATATATATATATATATATATATATATATATATATATATATATATATATATATATAGAGCAAACCTAACTGAAGATTGGATTTAGCTTTTTTCTTAGTAGCAATTTCATTTCAATTATAGCTACGAAATACCACAATGATTATGAAAACTTTTTTTCCCTGTTTTTTCTTTTTAAAATTGTCAAAAATGACTAGTGCTTGTATGGAAAATGAAGCCTATCATTTCATTTTAGTATTTATTCTTACATGATATTTGCGCACATATGAGTATTGGTTTGCATTTATTGTTGCAATTACAGTAGTGTTTCTGACCCGATTTATCGCAGGTAAACGTAGAGGTTATGAACTTTTTAAAATATGAATTAGCATTCATTATGTTTTTAGAGTTTACTCTTTAGTCTTTATTTACATATACCGAATAAAATAATGTTAAATAAAAGTCATGCATACCTTTCCGGATAGTTATCTTGTTTAAACGCCCTGGTTAGCCCTCGCAGACAATACAAAATACAAAATGAGTAGACAGTGCAATTTAGTACAGTACACAATACTGGGCATATGTAAAGCGAGTTGTGCATAGCAATCAGTGACACGCTACCCTGAACAGAGCAGTCACCGATAGCAGCCAGAACAGTTCAGAGTACAGTGCTGGTTTAGTACAGTACTTTAGCAGCAAGTAGGCTAATGTGCAAGACTGCAACAGGAGTGCATAGTTTATTTGTGTTTATTTGTGTGTGTTTTATAAACCATAAATGTATTGGCAGAACATTCAACAGTAAAAACATTTAAATTAATAAAATACTATATAATGTCATCATAAAAAAAGTAACAACTAAGGCTTTCATGAAACCGGTTGCATGTTGGGAGTTGTATGCGACATCATTTTCATGCAACCACAGTTTAAAAGCAATTTCAAAATAACAAAAGTTTCTTGCTATACCGTTACTTCACTATTTACTTCACTAACTACATCGCATCCAAATGAGCATCTTATATTTTTGATACATCATAGCGTTCTTGTTATATAAATGAATCTGGGAGGTTTTATTTCCTTTGTACAATTTTCCTGCAGTCATCACAGTTATTTTTTTTCTCTGTCTAACTAGATTTGTCTTTATATTTCATGCCAAGTATTCATCATCTACTCAATGCCTTGTTCATTGTGACCTAAAAAAGAGAAGCACACTGACCGCATTGCTGTCTAGAGAGACCTACACGGGCAGAGAGGTTTTTGGAAGTGAGAATGGCTGCGCATCGATATGCAGCTCGTGAAAGTGATGTTCCTAAGAAGAACTCGTGACACGCACAGTACCTTCTGTGATGAAACTACTGTAATGGTCTGGTATGGTTTTATTAATTCAAACTTCCAAAATGTTAATCTGTGCTCCTATTAAACAACGGATACGGCTGCACTTCTGATTCTTCAATTATTCATACTTTCATACTCTTCAGCATAATCTGAACACCGATTTAAAAAATACTTCAGTCGTGGGCTGGTTTATATTGAGGCTATTTCCGCCAGTCTCGTGCGAATTTCTCTGCAAGTCAGTACATGCTGCAGACGTTTCACAAGGAAACAATGTTGTTGTCACTGTGGTTTGTCTTTATAGGTGAGTTTCAAAAATATTTACATTACCTTTGCAAATGCATACACAACAATGTTTTAAAAGAAAACCAGTATAACTATACAAAGCACAATTTTTCAGTTTACATTTAATTTCAATTACAACTCCTGGCTATTGCAAGTGATGCAAAGAAATGCAAAATTATGTTGAACACAAATTGTGTTTTAATCAAAACACAAATCTAAATAATAATAAATGTAAATATATTTAATATAAATGTATGCTAAAACATTAATTGATTAAGAAGAGGTGACAGGGTTATTGTTGAAAGTAATTATAACTTAGTTCAGTAACAGTAATTAGATTTTTAACCTGGTTATTCATCACTAATTGTTTTTTCCCACCAGTCATCCTTGTATTTCCACTAAAGTCTTTGAAAGCCTTGAAGATGGCCGAGGCTAAGCTTGGACACAGTATTACACTGATGTGTGGCATGTCGTATCACCATGAAATCAACTGGCTGAGGATGGGTTTAGACCTGAAACCGAAGACACTGATGGTTATGGGTCTGAAAAATGATGGCGACCTGTCTGTCTCATGGAATTCCAATGAAAGCCATTTTGAGGGCTGTGTCCAGAACCGATTTATCGGACTGAAGATTTTGAAAGTGCTCCACAGTGACCTCGTTACATATTTCTGTGCAGCTTCAAATGGAAAGCGAATGGAGTTTGGGGAAGGAATATGTCTGTACAGTAAGGAAAAGAATACATGATCAAAGTTTGTTTTTTTTCATCTCTTGGGTGTGGATGCTACAATACACTGTTCATGCTCATCACACTTTGTTATTTTTCAGCCAATCACAGCGAGCCTACCAGTCATAACACCCCTCAAGGTACCTTGCAAAGTAACTTTATAAAATTAGCTTATACTCTATCTATATAAAATTTGCTTTTACTCATATTGAACACTTATTCACAGCCACTGACCACTTCATTAGAAACATTTACTTTGTACCTTGCCATTCATCACTGGTCAGCTTCTGAACACAGGACCGCTGATGACTACACAGTTTGTGAGTGGCAGAACATTTTCAACATAGCAGTGACATTGACATGCTAATGCGAAGGTAGCTGATGCACCGGTGTCGTAGTAGTCTGTGCCATGTTTTTTTGTAAATGTACAGTGCACAGAAGTTTTGATGTAATTTTTAAATGTCACTGTCATTGTTGACTTGAGAGTGATCCACCATTGAAAAATATTTATTCACTTAAGGTCCTGTGGTCAGAAACAACTTGATGAAGGCATAACATAAACTGTGTATGGCAACAGATGAGCTACAAACCCTGAAAAGTAGTTGTAATTGATTGATGAAGATATATTATTTATAGTTGTATTAGGAGTGTGTTTGTGTTGTGTTATGCAGCACAGCCAGTATAAGGAGTTTTAGAACACCCACACACATCCTTTTCTGTGAGTAATGCCTACCTGCTATGTTTTGTTTTTGCTGTGCCAGCATGCTAACTTCTTTTTTCACTCTATCTCCCTAGCTACACCAGTGACCCTAAAAGGAGGTCTCACTCAGACTCATCTGATAATTGCTCTCGTGCTGTTTGTCGGACTGCTGCTCATGGTTCTCACCATCATCGCTGTGCACATGAAGGCCAGACAAAGTGTGACATGAGGCAAGAGCCCAGCATCATCAAACAGCCAAGATGTTACATCTGTCCCTTTGAGGTCATGTTTTTAAATTCTCCTGTTTTGTTTTGGGGTGGGTTTTTTTTTTTTTTTTAGGAGGGTGGTTGGGTTTTTATTTTTTACTTTTTTTGGTATGATTATGGTACGTCTGCCTGTTTCTTGATTTTTGAAATGTGACAAAAGCCTTCTGTATTTTGGTTTCACAATAAACCTTTCATTTCTATTTTCAGTACTGTCTTATTTTAACTCTGGGAAAGGCTGTGAGACTGGATTTGGGAAGTGTCTTGCTTAGATTCAGAAGTGGTATCAATCACAGATTTATCAAGTAATATTCCAGTATTAATGGCATGAGAAACAGCTGATAGGTTAATGCAGACATGATGAAACAAAGACTGGGGCACAGGAGAGAGACCAGAAACATCTACTTCAGGTCACACATTTTTATAAAACATCAAGTCCAGATGCAGACAGCTAATTTCAAGGGTAAATATAGCAATCAAATATGGCCTACATCTCACAAACCCACCTGCCAGTCACACTTGATACTCTATATTAAAACAATAACCATTTCTTTTTCATGTGTATTTAATGCCGCTCACATGTTGCTGGGTCGACTATGCATGGACAGGATATTTCATGTTCCCTTCTTAATGATAAAGATATTTGTAACCCTGTTCGTCATTGTTTGCCACCAAGCATACTACAGCATTTAGAGTGACACCATGTTCCCATGCGGCTTTTTAAATCCCTGCAATTTTAGTCACTTTAAAAGTCTATAAACCTTTGCATGCATTATAAATATGTGTTACAGTTTTGCTTAAAGCCTGCTTCTGGGGGACAGCTTAAAGTCTTTGTATTCTGACCAAGCAGAACAACAGTCCGGCACGTAGCGGTCAAATAACTTTCTTAACAGCTGTCAGCGGGACAAACAAACAGCAAACACACCTGGATTTGGACACAGAAGCCTTTTGTTGGAAAAGCCTGGCAGGTCTAATAAAAGCCCACAGCAGAAGACCAGGCCAGAACAGAGAGCACTAACAGCCCTCCTGAGCATCCACGCACAAGCAGGTGAGAACTGCAGCTACTTCTCTCTCCAAGTGCTGTAGGGAACCATGATACGTGACAAATCTATAGACCGATGCTTCTGTAACAGTGATGACTTCTGTCCAAGTGTTTTAAATGTATTAGGTATTATTTCTGAGCTGTGAGAAGTATTCTGTATGTATTATTTTTATTTTTTAAATCATTCTCACTCTTGTTTTCTCAACCTGCAGAATGAAGCTTATTCTTTTTGTAGCCTTCTTGGCCTCGGTTGCTTACGTACGTTTGGCACTGATGTCCACAATTTTGAACACTTTACTAATATTTCAAAACCTCTCAATATATATACAGTATATATTGTGAAGATAAACCATTGACCTTGCCTTTTATTTTTGCAGATCACCTCAGCAAAGGTAAGAAAGCAGAATACTGTGCAGTATTGAAGCCTCTAAAACTTGTCTAAATCACACAAGCAAAAATCTATTGTTTTTGTTTGTATAATGGTAAATTTAAAAAAAAATGGTTATAAGAGGAATTCCTGCATTTTGATTCTAAGATGTCCAATACCAAGTATCTTTCACCATAAACTAGCATGAAGCCATGCACACATGCACATTTATATCTGTGCAAATGTATGCACAGCAGTTGTGTTTTCATCTGTATTTTTACAGTGATGCAGACAGAAACCTTATACAAACCACTTTAAACCCCACATAGTTTTTCTACACTCATCCTTGCATAAATGCCAGGACATAGGTGTTTGAACATGATCTCATCAAACTAGTCTTGTTGCCTAGAAACTGCTCGTCGTCGGCGGTTTGAATGGGGCTCTGGCGACAGGACTGAACGGCGGCTTGCTGGGCCCAGGGCTGGTGGTTGGGGGCATGAACCCTGCGCTGCTCCCTGCTGGAGCGACCGTAATAGGGCAGCCCCCGTTCGCTCAGGTAGGAACGTCCCTCTCTCGATCTCCTGCAGTGGCGTTTGACCTTATCTGGCTATTGCAGAAGGGATGGGGATGGATGCCGACAGAGACCGTTCTCTACGATTTGCAGATGCTGCCTGCAGTTTCTCCGTACATGCTGCAGCCGCCTATTGCCACTGCGCCTTTTGTGCTACCCAACCCCCAGGCACTGTTTCCTCAGCCCATGCCGTTAGCACCTAATGCTGTAAGTCACACACATGCCCACTGCCATCTTACAGAATGGCTACCTTACCAGCCATGAGCCTTTGTGTCATTCATGTATTATCTGTAACCAGTCAACTGATCTAACAGATTTTTATTTTTTTGTTTCTCTTCTTTTAATCAGGGATTGCCTTTCTATCCGCCTGTGAATCACCAGCTCCTCCCACCTCAGCAGCAAGCCATGGTATATAATGTTTCCCCGTGTTCCTTACACTGTTCCTGGGAAGATTACGGAGCACTCCATGAGGCTGCCGTATCTAGGCCGCCCTGTCTGGAAGAACTGCATGCTTGCATCATTCGGAGCTCATCTTGCTGATGACTCATATGCTTTTGTCTCACTAGGGAGTGCCCAATCTTAATGGAAATGGTCAGCTGCCACAGGGAGACATGCCCGCTGGCCTTGTGCCTAGATTCAGGGTAATCACCTTCTCACGTGCTTTCACATGTTCAGGGCTTTTTGTGCTTCTGTCCAACTGGTAATGAACCTGTGGCATCATTAAAACTCTTAGGCTTAGGCTTTTAGAGGCTGGTTAACCTCAATATACATCATGTCTGCATAGTTTTGGCTTTAGCAAACTCAACTAAGTGAACTCATCTCGACTGTGAAGTTATAAACTAGTCTGGTTAGGTGAATGTGAGGTTGGCACTGTGGCAGTGTTAGTATATGTAGATTTTAAATAACACAGGATTCATCTTCCTCAGCGCACACTGTACAGGAGAATGCAAGAGAAATCAGCTAATTCAAACACTCAGGTAACGAATAACTTGGAAAATCAGCGGGAAACATCTTGGTCGAGATGGCACATGGTACAAATCATTAAATGTTTTGTTGTTTCATATTTCAGGCCACCCCAACCCCTTCTACCCCTAAACAACCAGATGAGTAAATCCAAGTGATTCCATGTTTATGCTTACAAGGTACACTTCCAAAAGATAATAAGCAGAAATATGAACAAGCTGGGGTCAGCATTACAGCCTATGGATTTGATTGAATGTCAATTCTATTTGTATGTTCTGACAGGCATTGGCCAGAAAAGCTCACTATTTCCTGGACATTAGTAGCAATGTTTCCTCTCCTGTAGATGTGGAAAGAAGAAGAAGCTGATCAAGATGATGATGATATTCAGATTTTTGAAGGCAAACTACATGCCTTCATGATTTGTTACACAAACCTCTTCTGCTGCTTGCTGATGTGGCTCATTGTTGTTTCTAATAAATGTTCATGCATGATAAATGTTTTATTTTGCTTCTTTATTTTTCAATGGTTCAGTTTTACAGCTGTGTGATATTGCCAGCAACCTTTATGTTCAATCAATTATTTTCTTCTTAGTGATATTTTGAAATTCATTAATTTAGCTTTTTGCTGCCATCTAGTGGGTACATAAAAAAACTGTACAGTTCAGTTTCCAAATAGTTCTGAATACTGGGTTACTACCTAGCAGTTGTAACTGGATCTATTTAGGGCCAGGCCTGAAAAATACTGTCTATACAAAACAATCTGTTAGATCAGTTGACTCAGTCCATGGATAATACTGTCTAGAAAGCTCAGCTTTAAACATAGATATTCAGACATTAAAAGAGACAAGAAGACATAGAACACGCACAGAAAGGCACAAAACATCTCTAGGCTTGACTAACAACTGACAAAGTCCCTAACATTAGTGTTGGCCTTTTGTTTTATTCTTGTTCAGCCAGACAAAGCAGTACTTTTCAGGAGAGCAGACACCATCTTCAGGTCTGGACTGAGACAATTCCTGACATAATGAGAGATCTCAGCAGTCTATGTACTCATTAGTCTGAAGCCAGGCTCAGTCATGGCCTGGCCTCGGATCACCCAGTGAGTCTGATAGTTCAGGGATAACCACTGACTAATGACTTCACACCGATTAGAAGGTGTTTCTTAAAGTGTTATCAGTTGGAAATTAGGTGTGTGTGATGACATATGGCAAACAGCAGATGCTTCTCAACAGAATGCAGTCAGTTTTTGGCAGACGGGGGCTTGATGAAACGGTATGACCGCAGCGCTTGTGGAGATGATGCTGAACTCTGTGGTCAGCTGAAGTCACCTACAGGCATGTTGCATCGCAACCACACTGTGGAGAAGTGACAGTTTAAAAGGTCTGCACAGGAAGAGGCTCACAGCTTACATCTTTGCGGAGCAGTAAAGGTACACATCTCCAACACTCAGCTCTTCGTGGATATAAGGTGCCACTGAATTTCTGACCATGATTCTTTCTTGTTTTGTTTTTGCAGTTGGACATCATGAACCTCCTGACCATCATTCCTTTGGCCACTCTTCTCAGCTGTTGCACCGGTGCTCCCGTAAGAGTCCATTTAACTTGTGAACTCATATTTAGACTTATAAACTTGTGACATGCTCGTTTATTTCACCGTTGACTGACTTATTTGACTTCTCTAGATCCTCCAGCCACAACTTGGAATAATTGCAAGCAACAGCAATGAGGTATCTACACTAGATGCATGTTAGCATTGTCTAGGTTCGGTTATGGATGCAGATATGTTATGCTATTGTTTGCTTGTAGATTTTGCGTATCAACGGACTGACACTCTCAGGCCTTGGTTTGGGCCAAGCACAGGTATGATGCAGTCTCATAAATCTCTGTCTTAACTAGTGTTAATCTATCCTATATAATCTTGATAGCATTTCATGAAAATGAAATCACTCTCGTCACTCGTCTGACATTCTAATTGCTGACATTGTAACTTTTAATGTAGGAATGACATTTTTTGGAAAGCAACTGGTATTGATCTTGATCAGTGTCTGTGAAATATTAATTGTATGTATGTTTGTTTGTCAGGGCATGCCTTTTCTGCCCCCATTCCTGATTCAGCAGCAGCCCGATATACTACTCCCTCCACAGCTAGTCAACTTCGGCGCTCAGGTGCCTGGACCCTTCCTGACCCCACAACAGAATCAGCTGCCCCCAGTCATGTTGCTCCCCTCTCAGCAAGAACAGCCGACAGCACCCCTCAACCCCAACAACCCTACGCTCCCCCAGAACCCAGCTCAGGTACTCCTCACCCAACACACACACACACCCCTCACCTTCAAGGTCCCCGTTATTTTTATATTTGACATATGAAAGATACTACTACTATTACATCACTGAGACTAAACAATATTATTTAACATGTGTAAAATGATCACATTTTATGGGACATAATGTTTTTTTTTTTATGTAGGCATAACTTAGTACTACATTTACTGCACTGGATAAACTGTGTCTGATTTCCATTTATCTTCATGCAGGGGGTCCCTCAGTTTTACCCCTATCCTCAAGGAACAGGAGGACAGGTCTTGCCCTAATCTCATAATTCACACATACTACATAGCTAATTCCAGTATAGATTCAGATGTCCAAGATTTACACTGGCCTCATTTCTCTATGCAGGGCTTTCCATATTATCTGACATATGGATTCCCTTTGAGGAACACCCTGGTGAAAGTTCCACCCACCCAGAAGACAGGTTCCCAGATCCCAGTGAGGCCTACCCAGGGACCACTGCAGCCAATACAGGTGGGCTACGATGTTTCTGCCACAAACCATGACAGAGTAGTTTTGAATATTTATTTAAATACTTTTTGTTAACTGGAACACCTTCATATTGTCATGTTGAATTATGTTTACCTGTATGCTATGCAATTTAACAGAATAATGTGAAGACATCAGACCCAGGGCATATGACTCCGCCCCCTGATAACCGTGGGGACCGCCCTGGTCCTGGAGTTGAAGGGGTAATACAACAAAATATTATGTAACACTACATAATGCATTAATTCTATGTACATCCTGTGGTGCCATATAAATGTGACTAAAATCTGTTTAATCTAAATAACAGGATCCTGCATTTGCCTTTTTTGAACCGTAATTTGTAATGGAAAAGAGGTGAGAACTGTTTCTTTTTGTTTTCATTGTGATTCTAATGTGTAATGCTTTGCTATGTGCAACATTACATGCACAAGAAAGAAACATGTATAAGTCATTCATTCTTCTTTTTTGTAGATTGCCTCTGCTTGAGTGAAAATCTGGATTTTAAAAGGATTTTAAATTTCAAAAATTGTAAGCATTAGTTTTCTTAGTGATTTGGAGAATAAATTCTTGTTAACTTACTAATTCTTCTTACTTGTTAACTGAATTTGTTTTATACCAAAAAAACAATAAATGCTTTTATGTAATCAGTGTGTGGTGGAATTGATGCCCTGACTTCACAACCTCTAATTTTAAGCAAAACTTAGGTCTCCAGTTAAGCAAAAATAAACACATAATATTGGGAAAAATACAGGAAAATGAATTATTGATGCTGACAGGTTTAATGAAATACACAGTCATTCATTACAGATCTGTATCACTGCAGATATGCACAAATATTGTACCTGGAAATAATATATAGGCCCACCACCAACATCATTACATCTTGCATTGCTGGAGGCTCATAATGCCACATAGTTAAATGCTTTTTCTGTGCTAAGACTCCTCTTGCCTGACACGGATCCTGGATCCTGGATCCTGCGGGATAGTGAGGAAAATGTGCTAAAGCTGAAGAATTCCCTGAGGTACATGATTCCTGGATGCCCGTTCACCTGGGAATAGGCAATACCATATTAGCTTAAGTGAGAGGTTCTGTTAAAACTGTTTTTGAGATCGACTGCAGTAGAAAAAGGACTATACCTTTGTCACTGCCGGTGGAGAGCTCTCCATCATGCTACAGGTCGGTATATTCATCCTCCTCTGATTCAGCCTTGGGGAACGTCACAGAAGAGAAAACTACCGTTTCAAGTATTCAGGCAGAGATGCAAATGGATAAAAGCAGATTTATGGACAAGGTCACTTGAAGCATCCACACACTGACCTTCAAGAAGTACGGAAACTGCGAGAGACGAGGATGAAGAGGGGTACCACGGAGGGCGGCGCGATGCAGAACAGTTAAGGGTTATTAGAGTCAGAGTCAGAATCAGAATTGGATTAAGTATTAGGGTGATGTGACTATTCAGCAGTCCTTAAGTACAAGAGCACACTGCTCTGAAATTCCTGGGTGATTGTCCTTAAGCATTTACTTACGAGTTGGGTAAGCCCATATTCAAATGAGATCCTTTGCTGTGGGCAAAGAAAAGAATTACATTTAAATTTTAAAATGTATATTCTATTCCCCAAAGAATTTAATTGTTCAATTGCACAGAACAGTGGAGCAAGTGTTGGCAAAATGAATGATGTATTTACCGTGGCATTTGGATTGTAGATGAGCTTCAAGTAAGGCTAAAACAAGTGGGGAGTAATTCGTTGGGTGAGCTAGGTACATTTCAATAAATGTAAATTAATATTGATGAAACCAGCAACTTACTAGTTCATGTTTTATTATTGCACAATGGTTGTTACCTGAAGGCCATTCATAGGGTACCCAAACTAATCAGGACAAAGAAAAAGCAAAGCACATTAATTATATCAGACATTTGAGTGCAGAACTAAACAATGTGCAGAACTAAAATTTTTGGGAATACCCCAAACTCCTGAGGTGGCACGATCCCACCCTAAAAAGTAACAACACAGGTTCTTAATGTTATTACTAAGTAAAATAATTACATAATTACTTCAGTGTGACATATGAAAGAATGTCTTGATCAGTAATTACTTAGTTGCAATTAAACTGGAAAGACTTACCTTTGGTGCTCCTCTGACCTTAAAAAAGTACACAGCTAGATGTTCACAATGCAAATGTTATTTAAAGTCATTTTTTTTCTGCATAACATCGTTATCTATGTTTACGTAATCAATAATAAATCAGAAACAAAAAGTATTTTACGGTAGAATATGGACTCAGTGCTTGCTTAACTTACTTGTTGTAAGAGAAAAATAGTCTCTCCCTGTGGAAAAAACAAAGCAAACCATATTAGTATTACATTTATATTTAACCATAGAATAAAAATGTATATGTAGCTCTAGAGGTCGATTTTGTGTTTTTACTGTGAAATGTAACATTTGATGATGACTTTATTTGTTTTTAATCAATCACTTCACCTCCTTCAGGGGCAGACTGAGATTGATATTCTACGAAAAGAGAAAATGTTCTGTAAAATATCTCTGTGTCAGCATCCCAGGATATTTAGTAAATGAAATCATATCATCATCATCATCATCATCATCATCATCATTATTATTATTATTATTAGTAGTAGTAGTAGTGTATTATTATTATTATTATTGTTATTGTTATTATTATTAGTAGTATTATTATTATTATTATTATTATTAGTAGTAGTAGTAGTGTATTATTATTATTATTATTATTAGTGTATTATTATTATTATTATTATTAGTAGTAGTAGATTATTATTATTATTATTATTATTATTATTATTATTAGTAGTAGTAGTAGTAGTAGTAGTAGTAGTAGTATTAGTAAATAAAAATAATAATCACCTCAAGTGTTACATTTTCCACCTGTAAATAGACCATTTAAAAAACATGTTTAAACATTGAAACGTTTGCCTTATGCATGATCATTATAATTATTGAATCATATACTTTTCAGCAATACAAGCCTCTTACCCGAAGGATTGGGATGAATGTTCTGTTTTCCTGCAACATAAACCATATTTTGCTGTATTTCTACTGCTTTTATGGAAAATATAAAATTCTTTAAAAGCCAAGAAATATATATCAGAAGGAAATTAACTCATTCACATATTGATCTTTGCATTTGTTTTTGCCTTGGTTTGTGGTTGGTAAAGCATTTTCTATAGATCCCACCTTGTTAGGGTTCAATGGTGTTTCTCTAGACAGCACACCATCCTTCTCTCCTGAATGATGAGGGGGATGATTTGGTGTGCCGCTATGCTAAAGACATACAAGACACATACTTTAAATACTACTTCATATTCACAAGCTAAATTTAAAATTCAAGCCATGGCCATAATACCTTTTCCTCATTTTAATTTTTAAATGCTTATTTGCTCAAATTAATCTAATTAGACTGTGGTGCATACTGGGACAACATCTTACGTGTGGCACTCCATGTGGTATGTCACGGCCTCCCATTTGTGGCGGTCTATAGTACTCTGAAAGTTTCATAAACCCAAAGCCCTCACCCTATCCAAGAAACAGTGCCAAGAGTTGTAATTAGCACTGTAACACAAACTATACAATTTACATGATACTGATGCAAGTGAAGATAACACTGTGAGTGGAGTTTCAGGTTCTGTGATCTCACATTTGGGAATGTTCTGTCTTCCCACTCAGGAATGTTTAAATATGGTCCAAAGGATGGTCCCATAGCATCTTTCTCCATGTCCCAGTTCCTGACAGGGCCTTCAGATGCCTGAATCTGAGCAGGCTGTAGAGTTATAGATAAGTTTTAATTCATTTTCCCATGTTCAACTGTAGCATATAATGTTGAAATTATGACATATGAAACTCACCACAGCAGGAGGCTGAGCATTGCCTGAGCTTGGACTTACTGGCCCTCCAGAGGGAGGCTGACTTGCACTCATTGATGGGTGAAAGTTTTGACCTGGTCCCATTGGCCATGGGGCAAATGGTCCTCCACTCATAGGTGGGTGAGAGTTTTGCCCTCCTCTCACTGACCCTGGGGCAAACACTCCACTCATTGGTGCATTTCCTGGTCTGCCTTTTTGTCCACCCTGTGGTCCGCCCATGGCTCCGCCCATGGGTCCGCCCATGGGTCCGCCCATGGGTCCGCCCATGGGTCCGCCCATGGGTCCGCTCATCAGTCCGCCCATGGATCCGCTCACTTTCCTTTTTTGATTGATCTGCCTGATATTATTTGGCTAAAGATAATAATATTGGATTACCTTGCTATGTTTGCCCAAATTTGGCTGACTGATGCTCCAGAGAAAGTAATTGTGAATTACATTATATGACGACTTCTGGAGTTTGTATGATTTTTAAATATTTCAAATACTAGCACATTTGTTTGAACAAAATAATATACTTTACTCACCAGAGCAGCAGCTCCCACAAATAACACCACCACCACAAACAGGAAGTTCATAGCGCCTTGCAATAATATGACACATAAATGAGACTATTAGAATACAAATCCATGTGGAAAAAATTACTGGAAATATGTGTATTCTACATAAAACTAGTCTGACAAGGACCACACTTTGCAGTAAAACTAAGTGTTCCATTTTGCTGAATCCAATTCTTCACACTTTGAAATGATCATGGGGTTGAAGCTTACCTCCTCGTTGCCTGTTTTCAGTGCTACTCACTGGCATCTGCCTTAACATATATACTGTACAAGCTTGTGGTTGAGCAACAACCATATTGCTTAAGAGCATTCCTTATGGCCCAGAATTTGCTAATTTCAAAACCTTAAAATTATATTGCTTCATGTGTCTTCTTTTAAATTGGGAGCTCATTAGCGTCAATATTTCTCAAAAAATGCAATTTACTTAATGATGAGAAGATATGGTTGAGATGACACTTATGGCATCTCATACTACGAATGAGATGATATTTTATATTGAGCTTTCTTTTATTGTTTCTTAGTTTGTATTTTCCATATCTTACATAATTTATTTATTCATTCATTCATTCATTCATTCATTCATTCATTCATTCATTATTTCCTTGCCATTGTAGTGACATCTGTTCCTGGGAGTGATGAAAGAGGTTTGTGCAGAGAAGTATTATGAAACACTAATGTACTCATTTCAGTACTCAGTATAAGCCCTTAGATTTCTTAATGTCATATGGATGGCAACATTATAAGGATATAAGGATACAACATTATTTTAATGAGAAATTCTCTTTATATTTAATTAGTCAAATCTATAAAATCTGTATTGACACCATTTGTTATTTATATAAATTATGTAAATAAATAATCAAGGCTAGTTGCTTTTAGGCACACCTTGTTGTTTGCTGGTATTATACATTTCAACAGTCTGATTATCTGAAAATTTCTCATAGCAACAGTGCCTGCACAGCCCACCTAAGAATGTGATATAATCCTGCCTAGTCATATTTAAATCCTCATAATGAGAAGATCGTTCATCTTGGGCTCAGACACTGAGGAGCACTGAAGTCACTCCTAAAGGTAACTGGTGCTTAGTTTGTTCACTGCAATATTAAATGTTTTTTCCACCACCATTCTTTCATTTTTATGACTGTTTTTTTCTCTGTTGTTTGTTTGTTTTTGAACATTACAAGTTCCAGAACGATGAAGAAGGCAGTCTGTTTGCTGTGTCTTCTTGGCTTGACCTTGGCTGTCCAAGTAAGTTGTTTTCAGCTGCACAGCTTTAAAAAAAAAATTAAAAAAAATGAAATGGTACATTTTTTCACTTACTTCTGTACTTGCAGACTGAAACTGATCATAAGGCTGTGGTTCGTTACCTCTCCAGCTCCGACTCTGATGAGGTTTGTAAAACCAAAAGAAAAAGAGTAAAATTCAGATGAGACAAAAAAAATGAAAGCAAAATCTCCCTTAAAGACTCACAATTAACTGTTTAGGACTGTACTGCTTGTCAGCTGTAAATCTGTCCCTTTTCTATTATTTGCGTCTGTTACGTTTGTGGACAGATCTGGCCGATTCTCCCCTTCTGGAATCCCTTGAACGCAGAGCAGGCCCACCGACTGCTGCTGGCTCTTCTCTCAGCCCTAGGCCCTATTCCAACTCAGGGTCCTCCGACGAGCCCAGCTCCTCCTCCAGATGGGCGCTGAGTCCCAAGAGACCCGTCTGCATCAGGCAAAGGTGACTTTTCACAAGCACACTCAAGAGAAAAACCTCAGAGTGCTGTGTGTTGGAGTAGCTTGGCATTATGCTAGTTTAAAATGACTGCAAGAGAACAGAGGAGTAGTTGTCGCCCAGACAGCTGTCTGACATGTAATGTTGTAAGGTTAGTTTTAAATTTTAATACTCTGTGCAGTTTATGTTTTGTTTAATGTTTTAATTTTTTTCATTGATAGGACTTAAAAGCACTGTTCCATTTAAACCAAAATCCAAACGTATGTAGTCCTCCTAAGAGTTAAATGTATAGTGATATTTCAATAAAGAGTACAAGGTAAATCTGACTGAGTTTATTTCTATCATAAGAAGTGAATGTAAAATTGAAACAAACATGTTTCATGAGTGAATTTTACCCTTTTTTTTCTGGAAATGTGATTTGGAGCTTGTCTTGAGGCAGACTCCATGCCTCATGGTGACATTCTATTAGTCATGCTAAAAGTGATGACCTGAGCTTCGCTGCATACCCAGGAAAGATGAGAGAGGTTTTGTAGCAGTCTGCACTCTACTCCCTCTGTTACAGAAAGGGACCGTGGTGCAGCAATTTGCATTTGCAACTTTTGATCTGCTGCGTCAGTCAAAAGACAGAAGCAGAGTGATAATGTATAATGAAGGCATCACTGCTATCCCACAATGTACCCTACACACTTACACATATGAAATCCATTTTCAAAACCTCAAAATAAACAGTAAAGGGAAGTGTGACATATGTGAACTTATGTGATTATATAAAATAGAAGTAGAATTCTTCAAAAAAATTGATTTTACACAAATCAGGCTTGTTATTATTCAATGACCAACAGAACAGAGATATTTGAGACTAACCAATGAAAAAAAGTTGTCACAGCACAATAAATGTTACTTTGCTTGATTATTTATGTAACTCTTAAAATTTACACTTCAGAAGTTATTTGTGGTGATTTTTGTTAAAATGTTGTATATAAACCCGCTACCAAACACACCAATATGTGCCTAATATATTTATATGCCACTAATATATTATACATATATTCACAAAAAAAACAAAAAAAACAACTTATCACCGCTAAAAACATACTGTTTTTAATTGGTTCCATGACTCCTGTTTCCATGAGTTATCCAATTTAACTTCCATTAGTGTAAAATATTATTGTGTTAAAGGATAAGAAGTGATTTCCAAACAGGTTTTGCAATAATTTGTTTTGTCCACACGTGACAAAAACATTAACACTTAGAACTGCACCAAAGCTGAGTCCCTAAATCCCCCATTTCCTAACTGCTGGGCTGCGTTCACTTTGCTGAACACAGTGTGATGCAGAAGTCTGTGACCGCCATGACCACAGCAAAACTCCATCATCGCTGTAACTGTGCTGATTGGTTAGTTTTAAACCTATAGGCTCTTTAAAAAGCACATGCCAAGACTCTACTGCATCTGCGACTTGTTTTTCAACAACCATATCTACCTTCCCCAAGGTAAGACTGTGCTAGACTGAATTTGTGCAACATTTTTGAAAAGTCCTGCAAAAGAATGAAGCTACTATGGTAACAACCCTCTAATTTTCAATCTACCACAGATCATAGAAAAAAAAACATGAAGGCTGTGTTCATCGCTGTGTGCCTCGTTGGACTGTGTTGTGCTGTCCCCGTAAGTACCACCAGCTCTCGTGACCTGGTTTGAAGAAAAGATTCCTGCTGTTTGGTAAGAGCTAAATAAACTGATGTGTGCATAGCTTGATGATTTTGTAGCAACAACAAAGCCATGCAGATGACCTGTAAATGTATACATCCCCCTCTTCTCTATCTGGTGACACCCAAAATGCATTGCACACAAATTCACATGTCCTGTCTCCACAGGTTGACACCGAGAATGAACGAGAGAAACGCTCCTCGAGCAGAGAGGTTGGTCAAATCAATTTCAACTGTAGCACTTTAGTGTAGTATAGCACTTTTTACAGGTATTGACAAAGCAGATGTTCCAATATCAGCTTTACTGAGAATCTGGGACCACTAACGAGCAAGATAAAGCTGACAGCGAGAAAAACTCTCTCACAGTTAGTGGAAGAAACCCTGAGGCTCTGACAAGGAACCCACCCTCTTCTTGTCAAACTAACAACACAAAATAAATAAAGTTGCTTTTAGATTAAGTTAGAAGAATAGTAAGAAACAGTTAAGAAATGACTAATGTAATCAACATCAGTCCTGGCTAACCCTGTCTCACCCTGTCTGAAGGGAAAGTTGAATCTGCTCATTTATTTTTTGATGTGTTTGCTGTATTATCAGGATGTATATAATTATGACCAGGAAGTTTTCACTATGTGCAGAAGTATTGTGCGTGTGCATGTTTATGCATGTTTGAGATTGTTTGGGTATGTATTGTTTTGTATTAAAGTCCTAACTGTGAGCATGTGATATTTTCAGTACAGTGGAGCGTACAGACAACCCATGCCATCATTCTATCCCTACTACTACAACAACAACAACAACAACTACAGTCCTCTCAATGTTCTACTGCCCTTGCTACTAGCCCAGTTGTTTGCTACCCCAGCTGCTGCTCCAGCTGCTGCCCCTGCACCTGCCCCTGCTGGTGGCAAATGAGCCAACCACTGGTTGAAATGTTTAATGATTATTGGTCATTGCTTGGAATAAATGTATCATTCAGTGCCAACTTTGGGTTTTTCTTGTGTCTCATTCTGCTATATCTTAAGCTAGGAAAGCTTCATATTACCAATTCTTCTCATGATGTTATCTTGGCAAGGTACATTAATGTAAAAGACAATATCCATGCACACCCACACCCAGTGACACACTGTGACACACTGGTACTGTGAACTATACATGCAACACTCCACTTTACAGATGCATACTATTAACTTAACACCATATATTATATTAATGATCATTATCCAATATCATAACAAACTTTCTTGTTAATTCATAACGTATGCCACTAAAGTGACTGTCAACAGACTCTTATTTCATGGGTTACAGAATGGCAACATATAGGTAAACATACTCTTCCTTCAATCACAGTAAATGACTACATTCTGCATTCGCCATCAGGACTCTCCTTGTTGTTGATAAACCCAACCTGGTGTTGCTCACAAACTGTTGCTGATGACCTACTTTTTATTTTCTTTTTTTGGGATTTCTCCCCTTTTTTTCTCCCCAGTATAAACATAGCCAATTCCCACCCCTCATGTAATTCTCCCCTGTCACACAACAGCTGCCAACCAGTGAGGACCAAAGCTGTAACATGCTTCCTGAGGCACGCGTTGCCAGTCACATAGTTTCAAGCTGCAGCTCATGCAACATCAGGGGGTGGAGTAAAACACTGAGAGGATAGTGTCCTTTCTGATGCATGACATGATTGGCCAGTATCACTGTGATTGGCAGGACAGATTGACTCTGTCACCACTTCCTCCCTAAAAGCACTGCCAATTTTGCTCTCTCAGGCTTTCAGCCACAGATGTTTGTGGCATCTTCATTGACCAATCTCAAGTAAACAATTATCCTTACTGGCTATGACCACTCCTTCTGCTGGCAGTCCAATGAGCTTTGTTTCAGAGAGTCATGTCTGTTGCTAGATTGCCACAGAAGATCTGTTTGCATGTTGCACTCAACCTGTGCAGTGCAAAGTGAAGTCTGTGTGTATCCATAGTTCCATAGCAACTCCACAGTTTGTAAAGGTTTTTCCCACCAATAGTTTTAAGGTGTGGAAAAAGCATTGTGCTTTGCCACATATGAGGAAGATTATCAAGCTGATTCATGTTTGAAGTGGAGGTATATAATGACAGATGACTGGATTTCCCCGTGAATCCAGTGAATTAGTCTTACCATTGTTAATATGCTTGGCTGTGGGTGTTTCATGAAACTTTAACTCCCAGCACAGCGCAGGTCAGTATCTTTTTAGGTATTTTTTAGGTGATCTGCAGAAAATCTGACATAGTTGGTACAAACTCATTTGAGGAATACTGTTCAGAGGTCAGTATCATTATTAATGTGACAGCAAATTGCAGCCAGATAGGTATCACCATTCAGGCAGATCCACATGTCTGAAATTAAACTCACAGTGGTACCCCTCTGATTCTTCTCTGGCTTGCTAATACCTGGCACCAGTAATGTCTTTTAGTCCATTCCTTGTGGGAAGCACATATTTGGTGCCAAACCTCTAAGAACAGGCCCTGAATAATTTGTTTCACCACAAAACATTGTTGTGAATGGTTCTGAAGGTATACTTATATTAAATGCATTCCATAATAGATTATCATTATATGCCTCTTGCCTCAAAATAAAGTCAAATGTTCCTGAGCCACCTGAAGTAGGCCCATCAGATAAAGGATTAGGGTACTTGGAACAAAGGTGCCTCATTGATCAATACTGATGACGACACTGAATAAAACAGTTACTCATTTATATTACATGTTTGCACTGAGCAACCTGCTTTCAAACAATAAACCTTTGTCTCTCTCTGAAATACTAATTATCACTAAAATGCCTATCATGTACCTATATATTTAAAAAAAACCACTTGGTAAATAATGGTGAGAAGGAACATCAGGTGATCTGCCCAATTCTTTTAGGTGATCTGCAGAAAATCTGGCATAGTTGGTACAAACTCATTTGAGGAATACTGTTCATATGAAGTTATAACATCTGATTTAAGATTATTGATTGGCACACTCGACCTGGGTTTAGGTCCAGCTAATGTAGAACCCCCAAAGATATTTCAAAATATCACATGAAAGAATGATGTTTAGGTTACTTTGATACACGCAAAGCAGTGTTTTAACACAGTTTCAAACACACCCATTACTATATTGTTTTCGGAATACAGGTTTGCTGCTGGTTACTGTCTGTCTGCTGTTGTGATCCTCATACATTGACAATGAGTGATGATAGCAGTGCATGAATTTCAACACATTTCACAAAGATTTGCTTTGTTGAGAAATGGCACAAATTCAGTTTCCCATGTATAGTAAAGCACAAATTCTTTCAGTTTTCAAATTCTTATGTTGAGTTTGTTATGCACAAGAAATAAATGCAAGAAACTGCATTTCTTATTGCATAAACAGGTGTGGTACAGGGAGGCTGAGATTGACAATCCCACACAAATCCCAAGATCCACCATCTGTCTCAAGGTGTTACACTGCATGCTGATTGGTCAATTGCGGACTGATAAAATCTTTATAAAGCATGTCCCAGGGCACTCCTGCACCGACTCCGCACCTGATGTTGTGAATCCTCAGTCTTTTCTACCTGCTTTCAGAGGTAAGATGGTATATTAGCATTGTCTTAATGTATGACTGTGTGGCATTTGGAAAAATAATTCAATTAAGCACAAAAATTGTAATGTTTGTTTTCTTTCTGTCAGAGTTCATAGAAAAACCATGAAGGTCGTGCTCATTGCAGTGTGTCTCATCGGCCTGTGCGGTGCTCTCGCTGTAAGTGTGATGTACTTTGGTAGAAATGTAGAAAATTAGAACTGCCATTTGACTTGCTTCCATTTGGCTCCTTGAAGTAATTGATCAGTTACATTCATGTAAAAGACACTGAGTTTACCTGGAGATTCATCCCAACTTTTCCATCATATTCTGAATGCACTGCCCTGAGATTCAGAGGTCCTGTTTTTGCAGGTTGAAGAGGAGCATGAACGACAGAAGCGCTCAGATAGTAAAGAGGTCGGTATTGGTGCATAAACCTAGCTATAGAAAATACAAAAATCTCATCTGTCTCACAGAAAACTTTCTAAAACATTTTTATTCCTTGGAAGCCTTTTAGAAGAGACCAAAAGGAGTAGTGAGGATCCAGTTTCACACTTCAAAATGCTTTAGTAATGACGATAGTTTTACACTTCAAAATGCTTCAGTAGAATGGATACAGTTTTACACTTCATAATGCTTTTATTTGGACAGTTTTTGATAGTATATCAAAACTGTTACACTGACACCATAGTGCATGGTGTATTCAACTGACTATATATGGTTGTAGTTTGATTAACTTGGATAATCTTTATATTTCTAGAGGCGGTATGGATACCTACCATATAATCCAATCTACCCTCCAAACTACCCTCCAAACTACGCTCCAAACTACGCTCCAAACTCCCCTCCAATCAACATTAACAACATTCGCTCTATCCTCCAGTCTGTTGCACAAGCACTGCTTGCCCTTGCGGGAGCTCCTGCTCCTGCTCCTGCTCCTGCTCCTGCCCCTGGGAAATAATACAGTCAATGACAGCATATTATACATGTGCTCAACATGTTCTCAACAATCCCTTGTCATCTCTTAAAATAAAATAAGACTTAAATACGAGATTGTGTTTGTCATGTGTCTCAGTCTACAGTGAACTTATTAATGATCATTTTTAATTGGAATTCTTGGTGATAATGTATAATGTAGAATGCCACATACATATCATGTGAATAATACATCAGATGTTTTTAACAAAGTTTAAACAAAGATTAGTGTGAAACAGCAGTGGTGCTGTTCTAATGGGACTTTGTGTTACCCTGTGCACAAACTAACAGTGAGCTGAAATAGTAGCAGACCACAGTCTTTGCCTTTGGAGAGCCATATTGCTGTTGCATTCAAACTCATGCCATTACTGCTCATAAACCTTTAAAGGTTTGAACACATAAACATTTCAAAGTCATTATTTCAAATGTCGAAAATAGAAAAGAACGATGCCAGGGTATGTGCTTAGTTTCCTTAAAGTCTTGAACTTTCTTTAATCAAAATGGAAGAACTTTGAAAATGGGTTGTTTTGAACACATCCATTACTGTATTTATCTTTTCAGAATACAGGTTTTCTGATGGTTGCTGCCTATCTGCTGTTGTGATCCTCATGCATTGACAATGACTGATGATAGCAGTGCATGAATTTCAACACATTTCACAAAGATTTGCTTTGTCAAGACATGGCACAAGGTCAGTTTATCACCCACTGAAAAGCAAATAATCAATTTCCAAACCATCATTCTGAGAATGTATTGCACAAAAAATACTTATTTAAAACTGAGTTTGTATTGCATTAGCAGGTGTGTTGCCGTGAGGCTGAGATTGGCAATCCCACACAAATCCAAAGATCCACCATCTGTCTCAAGGTGTTACACTGCATGCTGATTGGTCAATTGTGGACTGAAAAATATTTCAGAGATCAGAGAAAACCATGAAGGTCGTGCCTATTGCAGTGTGTCTCATCGGCCTGTGCGGTGCTCTCGCTGTAAGTGTGATGTACTTTGGTAGAAATGTAGAAAATTAGAACTGCCATTTGGCTTGCTTCCATTTGGCTCCTTGAAGTAATTGATCAGTTACATTCATGTAAAAGACACTGAGTTTACCTGGAGATTCATCCCAACACCCTTTTCCATCATATTCTGAATGCACTGCCCTGAGATTCAGAGGTCCTGTTTTTGCAGGTTGAAGAGGAGCATGAACGACAGAAGCGCTCAGATAGTAAAGAGGTCGGTATTGGTGCATAAACCTAGCTATAGAAAATACAAAAATCTCATCTGTCTCACAGAAAACTTCCTAAAACATTTTTATTCCTTGGAAGCCTTTTAGAAGAGACCAAAAGGAGTAGTGAGGATCCAGTTTCACACTTCAAAATGCTTCAGTAGAATGGACAGTTTTACACTTCAAATCACTTTCATTTGGACAGATTTTTGATACTGTTTCAAAATTGTTACCCTCTTCCACCATACTGCCCTGTCTGCAGAAGTGCGTGTACTCAAGTGTGCATTTATCGTTTCAGTTTATTTGACTAACAGACAATCTTTATATTTCTAGAGGTTGTTTAGATCTCCATCATATAATTCAGTCTGAGCTCCAGTCTACAATGACAACACCATTTTGTCCCTCCTCACGGCAATCCTACAATTATGGCAGAGTCCTGCCCCTGCCCCTGCCCCTGCCCCTGCCCCTGCCCCTGCCCTTGCTCCTGCCCCTGCTCCTGCCCCTGCCCCGACCCCTGCTCCTGCTCCTGCCCCTGCTCCTGCCCCTACCCCTGCCCTTGCTCCTGCCCCTGCCCCTACCCCTACCCCTGCCCCTACCCCTGCCCTTGCTCCTGCCCCTGCTCCTGCCCCTGCCCCGACCCCTGCTCCTGCCCCTGCTCCTGCCCCTACCCCTGCCCTTGCTCCTGCCCCTGCCCCTACCCCTGCCCCTGCCCCTACCCCTGCCCTTGCTCCTGCCCCTGCTCCTGCCCCTGCCCCGACCCCTGCTCCTGCTCCTGCTCCTGCCCCTGCTCCTGCCCCTACCCCTGCCCTTGCTCCTGCCCCTGCCCCTACCCCTACCCCTGCCCCTGGCAAATAAGACAGTCAATGACAGCAAATAATACGTGAGGTCAAGATGTTCTCAACAGTCCTTTCTTAAAACAAAGAAAGCTCTGAATTGCAATTTTGTGTTGATCATGTTTCATTTCTTAATTTATAGAAAAGCTATTGGGGCTTTTAGTCAGAAAGCTAACTGGAGAGGAACAACCGTGCTTGTCTTGGTTGACACATGTTGGAGTAAAATCCACAAGGCCAGATACACCATATATGTGTAGATTTAGTGGAAAAAAGAATTACTCAAGGACCATGTACCTCAGCAGATCATACAAGCTATAAAGGACCACAGGCTTCATAGGGCTTTCATAAATAGAGCGTTGATAGAACTGAAAAATGCTTTTGTACCATTGAAAATTGCTGTAAATCCCATATAATCATATAGACAATAGCAGCATCAAGGTAGTTTTGTCTTCGTATTGAAATAAACAAATATATATGAATTGTTTTCCCTTATAAATTATCATCATATGCCTCTTGACTCAAAATAAATGTGAAGGTAATATGCCTAGGCTTCAATAAACACACAGAAACACATGAAAGTATACCTTTACCTGCCAAGTACACCGGAGGTTCCAGATCCACCCGAAGTAGGCCCATCAGATAAAGGATTATGGTACTTGGAACAAAGGTGCCTCGTAGATCAGTACTAACACTGACATTAACAAATATGACACAGTTACTCAATTATATTACATGTTTGCATTGAGAAACCTGCTTTCACAAAATAAACCTCTATCTCTTTCTGAAAACAACCAACATTCTAATTATTACTAAAATGTCTCTCATTTACCTGAAAAAACCAAAAACAAACAAAAACCGCTTGGTAAATATTGGTGAGAAGGAACCTAAGGTGATGTGCCCAATTTTTTCAGGTGATCTGCAGAACATCTGGCAAGTTGGTGCAGACTCATTTGAGGAATACTGTTCATATGAAGTTATGACATCTAATTTAAGATTATTGGTTGCCACACTCGACCTGGGTTCACTTTTAGGTCCAGCTAATGTAGAACCCACTAAACTATTTCAAAATATATGTCACATTAAAGAATGATGTTTTATTTACAGAAATCACACCAATAAGCTACTTTGATACATGCCTGAAAGCAGTGTTTCAACACAGTAGCGTTGCAAAAGTTTTGAAGTGCTTTAAAAAACTGATTCAAATACACCCATTACTATATTGTTTTCGGAATACAGGTTTGCTGCTGGTTACTGTCTGTCTGCTGTTGTGATCCTCATACATTGACAATGAGTGATGATAGCAGTGCATGAATTTCAACACATTTCACAAAGATTTGCTTTGTTGAGAAATGGCACAAATTCAGTTTCCCATGTATAGTAAAGCACAAAGTCTTTCAGTTTTCAAATTCTTATGTTGAGTTTGTTATGCACAAGAAATAAATGCAAGAAACTGCATTTCTTATTGCATAAACAGGTGTGGTACAGGGAGGCTGAGATTGACAATCCCACACAAATCCCAAGATCCACCATCTGTCTCAAGGTGTTACACTGCATGCTGATTGGTCAATTGCGGACTGATAAAATCTTTATAAAGCATGTCCCAGGGCACTCCTGCACCGACTCCGCACCTGATGTTGTGAATCCTCAGTCTTTTCTACCTGCTTTCAGAGGTAAGATGGTATATTAGCATTGTCTTAATGTATGACTGTGTGGCATTTGGAAAAATAATTCAATTAAGCACAAAAATTGTAATGTTTGTTTTCTTTCTGTCAGAGTTCATAGAAAAACCATGAAGGTCGTGCTCATTGCAGTGTGTCTCATTGGCCTGTGCGGTGCTCTCGCTGTAAGTGTGACGTACTTTACTATTGGCTCCTTGACATTTGGCTCCTTGAAGTAATTGATCAGTTACATTCATGTAAAAGACACTGAGTTTACCTGGAGATTCATCCCAACACCCTTTTCCATCATATTCTGAATGCACTGCCCTGAGATTCAGAGGTCCTGTTTTTGCAGGTTGAAGAGGAGCATGAACGACAGAAGCGCTCAGATAGTAAAGAGGTCGGTATTGGTGCATAAACCTAGCTATAGAAAATACAAAAATCTCATCTGTCTCACAGAAAACTTTCTAAAACATTTTTATTCCTTGGAAGCCTTTTAGAAGAGACCAAAAGGAGTAGTGAGGATCCAGTTTCACACTTCAAAATGCTTCAGTAGAATGGATACAGTTTTACATTTCATGATACTTTTATTTGGACAGTTTTTGATAGTATATCAAAATTGTTACCCTATGACACCATAGTGCATGGTGTATTCAACTGACTATATATGGTTGTAGTGTGATTAACTTGGATAATCTTTATATTTCTAGAGGCGGTATGGATACCTACCATATAATCCAATCTACCCTCCAAACTACGCTCCAAACTACGCTCCAAACTACCCTCCAAACAACATTCGCTCCATCATCGAGTCTGTTGTACAAGCACTGCTTGCCCTTGCGGCAGCTCCTGCTCCTGCTCCTGCTCCTGCCCCTGCTCCTGCTCCTGCTCCTGCCCCTGCTCCTGCTCCTGCCCCTGGGAAATAATACAGTCAATGACAGCATATTATACATGTGCTCAACATGTTCTCAACAATCCCTTGTCATCTCTTAAAATAAAATAAGACTTAAATACGAGATTGTGTTTGTCATGTGTCTCAGTCTACAGTGAACTTATTAATGATCATTTTTAATTGGAATTCTTGGTGATAATGTATAATGTAGAATGCCACATACATATCATATGAATAATACATCAGATGTTTTTAACAAAGTTTAAACAAAGATTAGTGTGAAACAGCAGTGGTGCTGTTCTAATGGGACTTTGTGTTACCCTGTGCACAAACTAACAGTGAGCTGAAATAGTAGCAGACCACAGTCTTTGCCTTTGGAGAGCCATATTGCTGTTGCATTCAAACTCATGCCATTACTGCTCATAAACCTTTAAAGGTTCGAACACATAGACATTTCAAAGTCATTATTTCAAATGTAGAAAATAGAAAAGAATGATGCCAGGGTATGTGCTTAGTTTCCTTAAAGTCTTGAACTTTCTTTAATCAAAATGGAAGAACTTTGAAAATGGGTTGTTTTGAACACATCCATTACTGTATTTATCTTTTCAGAATACAGGTTTTCTGATGGTTGCTGTCTATCTGCTGTTGTGATCCTCATGCATTGACAATGACTAATGATAGCAGTGCATGAATTTCAACACATTTCACAAAGATTTGCTTTGTCAAGATATGGCACAAGGTCAGTTTATCACCCACTTAAAAGCAGATCACATTATGCTGACATTGTATCGCACAGAGAATAAACACATAACACTTGAGTTTGTTTGCATAAACAGTGTGGTACAGAGAGTCCCACTGTGTTACACTGCATGCCTTAAAAGCATGCCGACTACATTAAATGTATCAGCGGATTTAATTAAAGGATAATCGACACGTTGTAAATTAACAGTGTTGGTCTCAAGCTATCTAGTGTCTTGTTATGAGCACAGACCTCAGCAGAACATACAAGCTTATAAAAGACCATTGAGCATCATAGAGCTTATATATAAAATGCAAAGGAATCAATGCAAAAAAATGTATTTATTCTTTAATAAATTAGTTTACATGAATATTAGGGATGTGCCAATGTTAAATTTCTTGGGCCAATACGATAATCAATAAAAAGTACAATGTTGTGGGCAATACTGATATTAACTACCAATAATTTTATCCTTATGCATTTTTAAGCAAGTTCAAAATAAAATCTAGGCTATATATGAAGTTCAGTGAGTGTAAGATATGTTAAACTCTAAAAATGAATCATTAATTAATTTTATGTAACCATGTCACTGGACAATCAGTTAATCCAGGTACTGCTGGACATTGGTAAAGCTCATCACTCACTTAGCCTCAGGATTTTTGATTTTCTGGCGTCCACGTTCAGACTCCAGCTGATGAGGCCTTAGTGCCACACTAATGCTCATATATGACTTTGTGTGTTAGTATTTGCACTAGTCAATTATTTTTAATTGACTAACTAGAGTTAATTAATTAATTAATCAATAAACTAGAGTTGTTTTGTAAAAGTCGTAAAAGCCAGATAATTATTTGTTTTGGTCTGTTCCACCTTCTTCAACATGGCTGTAATTGTTTTGCTCAAAGGTGCATGAGAAAGTCCTTAAAACATGTTGTGTATGGGTTTTTACCCAATAAACCTCATAATTATTAATTAATCTCAATTTATCAGTCTCATAATTTCTCCCAATTTCAGTCTGTAATCACATCGGAATCATCACAATTTCTATTTTTTTTAAAGAAAGTAACATTAATGATTTGATCTCTGAAAGATTTAATAAATGTGCTTTCTTTGAAAATATTGGCAACAAACAGAATCTTAATGATATCAAGACAGACAATTTGGTGAGAATGAATGATACATTTATTAATGCAACTGCTCAAAGGTGCAGACAACACAACAACATCAAAAATCTGTGTGTGTGTGTGTGTGTGTGTGTGTGTGTGTGTGTGTGTGTGTGTGTGTGTGTGTGTGTGTGTGTATGTGAGAAATTGGAGTTGAGTGAATGTGTGCATGCATGATGCATGAAGGAAATGGGATTTGCTGTCTTGGTTCTTCTACAGAGAAGAAGGAGACTAATATGGCTCCAAGTGTGAAGATCAGCTATGTGGCTGTATGTGAAAGAGCTCAGCTTGTTTGTTCCAGCATTATTGCAGAAAACATTCTGCTGGTAATGCTACCACCTGTTGGTCACCATTGTACCTGCAGTTGTTTACCATTTACCAGGTACAAGAATGACCCCTGGTGATTCAATATTTCTTTTGGTATTTTATGCTGTGAGAACAATGGTTTTAGATTTGCAATGTTTTGTCAGGAATGAACAAAATAATAGAAACTCCACATGAAAGATTTTAACATTGAAGTAACTGACTATCACCTGCATTTAGGTTGAAAGCCAGTTAGCAGTAGAGCAGGTACCTGAATCAGATGCATCAGGTGAAAAATTATAATATTACTTAATGTGGTAAGGGCAATGTATCAAATATTATGACAATATATGCACACACAGAGACAACCTGTCTCAGCAAGCTTAAGCTTCCTGCAAATAGAAGCTCCCTGTTGAGCAGTTTACAACACAGTTGCTAAACAATACAAAACTCCAGCCTCAGGAATGACCACAGAGAACTTGGCTTCTCTCAGCTGCCTTTTTAAACATGCTTGTGACAAACATTGCTAAAGTGATCGTGACAGCGGAGGAGTTGGCAGAGCTTGACTGGCTTAATGCCTTGCCGGAACAAAAAAAACAGAAGCATATTTGCTCAAGATGTGAACACAAAAAGCAGAAACACACCTGTGCAGACCGGTCCTGAGGCTTCTGATGTGCTGGCCATGTTACACTGCTCTAAACCAACTGTTGCAACATGGGTTTCTTCCACAGCTGGGTTTCATGGGTTTCAACCATAAAGGACTAAATACCACAACCGCATGCTTCATTTATTCAATTCAACTTTACTGTCCTCATACCAATACAGGGCTGTACATAAGGATAAACCGTTTGGTTTCGAGTGCAGTTATAAGAGCAGATAAGACAATATAACAGATAACAGACAAATATGAAGATGAACACACATTTGTGAAACCATGACATTTGCCATGATGTCAGGTCTGACTGTTAAAACTTTTTCCCCTGGTAATGTTTGAATATTGCACATACTTTTATGTACAACTCTGAATTGCATTTCCAGATTCTTTTCTGCAACTTGCACAGCTTCCAGGATTTGTCTCCTTAACCTGTCTGACTTGACCTCACCTTAATCCCTCACATTGCTTTTACAACTCCATTATTGTTACTATTCAACCATTGTTTTATTACTATTCAAAAATCACACCGAGTTTAATCTTCTCTTTAAGTAACATGATCTCTTAAACACCTGATTATATATAAAAGGTCATTTTTCCTTTTTTCTTAAGATTGTAAGGCACAACGTTGCCTCAGTGCTTACTTAATGTGGTCATCTATGTTAATGCATATTTAGATACATAAATATACATTGTTATACATTATACAAGCCTTAAAATTAGGTTTGACAAATTAATTCTGCACTAAAAATTATACTATTCGGAGTAAATAAATTAATAACAATATACTTCTCAATTAAGTCAACTCCTATTCTTACATTGATCAAGCAAGCACTTCTGATATCAAAAATCACAATTTGGATTCTTATCTGGATGCATATTCACATTTGTCAGAAACTCACACGGTGTCTAGCAGTATCAGTAGCCAGGACCATGGATAATCACTCTCTTGTCAAACAGCCCTGTTCATTTAAAAGAAATAATGAATTTAAAAGTGGCCAAACACTCTTTAAAGTCAACAAAACCAAATCCGTGTTGAAAACAGTTTGAGAGAGGTGAGTAAACCTTTAACTGCATATAGGTATTCTACCAAATGCCACTAATGTATGGTCTCATGACCATGTTGCTACATTCGTATTCTCATTTCACACACATATTCTACACTGTTAATATGTCGTTGTGGCCTCAGAAAGCATTTCGCAATGCTTTGTTTTGTCCATGTATGACAGAGATTCATCTTAACACTTTTGTTTTTGCAGAAAAGTAGAGTCTGAATCACTGCTCATTTCCTAACTGTTGTGCAGAGTTAATTTTACAAAATCTAGAGTGCGGCAGAGGGCTTCCCACTACAAACCCCCAAGACCCATCAGAGGTGTCACTCTGTCACCTTTCACGCCAATTGGTCAGTTGTAGTCTCAAGACTTCTTTAAAAGGCATGTCTTATGACACTACTTCAGCAGTTTCAACCCTGAAGTTGTGAATCTCCTTTTCTAACCTGCCTCCACATGTAAGATGGTGTATGGCAAAATGCAAAAAGTTAGATGTATGACTTGTGTGGCATTTTAAAAATACCTCATATGATCCAATGAATGACGAATATGTTGTTAACATTCTTTTTAAAAATTTATCTTTCTTTAAAGTCTAAAATTACAGGACCATGAAGGTTGCACTTGCTGCACTGTGTCTGATTGGACTGTGCTGTGCTGTTCCCGTAAGTATGGTTCTTCACAGTTTGGCAATGATTTGACTTGTTGCTGTAAGCAATAACTAAACCTGAAAATTTCTGATGGTGCTCTTGTGTCATTGCAATGAGGTCCTTTTCCCCACAGGTGGATGATGTGCATGAACGAGAAAAGCGCTCGTCAAGCAACGAGGTTGGTACGCTTGCGTAGCACATCTGCACAGGAAGGCAATACATGCCGTATCCTCACTAGCATTTATTCTTTGATGTATCTGTTAAGCGTTACTATCTTGCGTATTTACCCAGTTGCCAAACTGGACATTACCAGTGTTTTTAACTCCTGTTCATGCATGCACTGAGTTATGTTGTTTTGCAACTATTTCCCTTATAACTGTGGGCATCCGTATGTCTGCAGTACAGCGGCGGCTACGGGGCACAATACCAGCCACAATTCATTCCCTACTACATGAACAACAACAACAACAACAACCTTCTCAATATTCTTTTGCCCTTCCTACTGTTGCGTCTGGCCGCATCTCCTGCCACAGCCCCCGCCGCTGCCCCTGCTCCTGCCCCCGCTGGTGGCAAATAAGACAACCAGTGACAGCTCACACTATGGGAAACTGATATGTTCTATCCTTGTTGATTTCTTGAAATGAAAATATGACTGAATTACAATTGTATGCTTGTCACGTTTCATATTTCATGTAGATCATTTTAAAGGCTAATAAAAAAAACCTTACCACTTAAACCTAAGTACAGAACATTTCTTATCGAAGAGCCACGTTTTGAATGCAGCAGGACAAAACTTAATGTGTCAATTACAGCATGAAAAGGCGTTAATGAAGTGTTAGCCTTAACAAGCTGTGCTGCTGGTCTCAGGCTATGTAGTGTTTTTGCAAAGTAGCAACTTTAACAGTGTGCATAAGTTGTAAGAGACCAGAAGTCTCTTACAGACCTCCTATACAGTCGATGAAGGATTGGAGCAGACAGATGATAAGACTGCCTGTTTCGTCCATGGAGACATCAGAAGTACAGACATGGGTTTCCTTCTAAATTGGTGCACATGGACAGTTTGTAGCAGCTACTATCTGCAAGATCATTACGCGGTTCTCATACATTTTGTGCATTTGTTCTGCTCTCCTGATCAGACATAATTTAGCATAATTTAGCATCAGTTGAGAGACACAACTCAGTCTTTTAAATGAGATGTATCCTAGTGTAACAGGGGAGGGGTGACATGCGAACACACGTGCAAAGTGCCGGTGCCTTGGATGTTATGATACACTGAACCAGCTAAGGACGCCATAATGTGAACAACAGACAAACTGGATAGAAGAAATGAATAATAAGTTTAATAACATAAACAGACTAACCAGGGAAACAATACAATAACAGGCTAATAGGGTTAGGGCGAGACTACGGTAGACGAATACTCACGGAAAACAACGTAGACTAAAACACACAGAGAAAGTGTTACAGACGAGGGAACAGCAGACAACTAAACCAGGAAAGCAACATGGACAGCGAGAATAACTAAACAGGGAACGAGCTAAAACGGGAATATACTGAACACATGCGAGCGCGGACAAATGAGACCTAACGAGAGACAATGACCGACAAACAACAGTTGCAGGAACGGGGTTTACATAGGAATACAATTAGGGACAAACTCGGATCAGCCGGAGACAAAAGGGAGGAGACACGGAACCATGGAGACCGACGAAAACCCCGAAGTGACTCGGTTGCTAGGGAAACGGGGAACGTTCAGGTCTGCGGGTATGACACCTAGTCTGTGCCTATAGTTGGTCTAGATACACAGGTCAAATATATGATGAGGATCACTTTTTGAAAATGCATTTTGAAAATATTTTATATTGTTTCTTCCACTGAGATGTGACTGAGGTTAAAGCATGTGAGCTCTGTGGAAAAAGCCCAGAACAGCTTTTGGAAAGACAAATGACATTTCCTTCAAAATAAACATTTATTGGCTTTGGACTGCTTTGTGTTCTGTGGCAAATGAGATATTAGATAAACCCATCTCCCTCTGGCCAGAGGTGAGTGGAGTGGGTGAGTGCTAACTAATGACAGATTATTAAGAAAAATATTATTATTTAGCATGAAATTATAATTCCTAATTTGAAAATACAATCAAGGGTCTTAGATATTGAGCTTGGAACAGCTGTTAGCTCATTAGCTATTTTGTAACAAAGACTTTAGCATGATGAAGCATAAAATGTACTGTAAACGCTAAGCTTCATATAATTTCCTGTCTTGTAATTGTATCTGACCCATTTTTCTATGCTGAGTAACATATGAGATATCTACAAGTCCATTCAGTCCCAGCGCTGATTTCTTTAAAGTGGATGTGTGTTCCTGAGGACTTGAATTCTCAAAGGGAAGTTGAAGTTGAGGAGAAGCTGTATTTAATTCAACACCCTTGAGTTCTTAAAGGGAATGTGAAGTTGAGGGGAAGCTGAATTCAATACAACACCCTTTCCATATTCTGGTCTCCAGCACTTTTCAAAGCAAAGCTCACCCATGTCTAGATGGTTACATTTATTTAACATAGTTGCCTCTATTGGAAGCTAAGAAACTGGCCACAAAAGTCTAAGTAAGTTTGCAATTAAACTGCAATATTATCTGTATTATTAACACTTTAACATCTGAAAACATGCTAATACTATAATTAAACATGCAATAAGGTTTACAGAGAACTATACATTAATTTACAACAAAGTACTGGGCACCCTGGAAGGTTACACTTATCACTTATCATTGAGCACTGAAGCAAATGAAACTGCACGTTCCCACCCAGAATAACTGAATAATTAATGAGCAAGTTTCAAGTATCAAGTCATATGCACAGAAAGCCAGAGACAGTTGAATATTGAAATGCTAGTGTGAGGCTCAGGTACTCTACAGCTGTGCCTTGCAAAGAAAACCAAAACAAAACAAAAACAAAGGATCCCACTATAAATATGCAGGGGTGCATTTACATAAAGTTTTTGAATAAACAGACACAAGAAATGCAGAAAAGTTGAGAATGTTTAAATATATAGGCGGAGAAGTGTGTGTTCTGGTTATGCAGGAGTAAGTGCAGATCCTAACTCTGGACACTATAGTCTGTGTGGAGAGTCTGCAACAAGGATAGTAAGGGAAAAAAAAATATGCAAAAATCCAACCACTAAAAATATACATGAATAAGAAATAATAGTATATATAAATAGTACCTGTGTGCAGTATTTAGGTATGGTGTATGTAGTAAATATGATAATATATCCCACAGAGACAGAACTGAGTCCTTAGTGACAGTACCACGATAGTACTGTCTTTACAAATATTGCAATATGCCCACAGTAACAGAAACTAAAGGAGAGATCCCTGAGTATCTGCGGTAACCAGTGTGAGAGAGATGCGAGTGGAAAAACGGAAGGAAGAGATTGATGAGGGGATTACAGTTTATTCAGGATGGCCAGCAGGTAGAAACTGTTCTTCAGCCTGCTGCTTCTCGACTGAATTCTGCAATAACACCTGCCAGATGGTGGTCTGGTAAAAAGTCCATGTGCTGGGTCACTGCAGTCAGTGATCATTTTGAGGGCCTTTCTTTAACAACGAGTATGGAAGACGTCATGCAAGTCTGGGAGATTTTTTTTGCCAGTGATAAGTTCAGCTGTTCTTGCTAAACTCTGGTAGGCTCTACGGCCGTTGCATACAGTCAGAACACTCTCTATGGTGCAATTGTAGAAATTAGTCAGAATATGGGGGTGGGGGTAGGCCAAACCTCCTGAGCCTATGCTGATGTGTGGATTTCGCCACTGTGTTTTTGTGAAGGGACCTGGTCTCGTCGTTGGAGAGGGACCCGCTACTGCTGAACAACATGTTCAGGGGGGTGTGACCATTCCTCTGCAGCCTTCTGTAATCCATGATCATTCCCATAATCTTGGTGATGTTGAAGCAGAGGTTGCTGTTATTGCATCACTCTGTTAGTGCCCCAACCTCATATCTGTCGGCTGTTTCATAACCATCTGTGATGTACTCAATGCATTTTACTACTGGCCATCCTTTGCATATTAATAGTCAAGTTTTTTTTTTATTGTTATCATCATCAATATTATGGCTACTACTATTATTTTTGCCTGTTTTATTTTCAAGTTAGGTTTTACAGTTTGTGTTCATATTTTCTAGCCATGTCAGTGCCATGTAGGGATAAATTAGAAATGCTGACCTTATAAACAGCAAACACATTAATGCCACATGAGATTAATTAATTAACACATTAATTAAAGCAGTGCTTAGTCATCCAGAAATAAACAATTAACTATTATTGGTCATCAGGTAAATTAATGATTGCAGCAGACAGCAATCATTTACAAAACATTCCTCTCCCTGCTTGGGAAATGTGCATTAATTTTGAAAAAAACACTCTAAGCTCTTGCTTCACGGATAATTGCCATCGTGCCTTGTTGTGACAGCTAAAATGAATTACCAGGGCGGGATGGTGGGTTTAGGCCAAGTGGCTTTCAGATCTCTCTGATCTGTCCCTGTCTTCATTCCTTTTTCATCTAACACTTCTGTTAAGTTCTGTTGTCTCCTGCTGAAGACATTCATGTAAGTCCTGGGACTCAAATATCATCTTTCTGCTTATATGTTGCAAATTATATCAAGTTAGGTTTGAACATTAATCTTCCAAGCAATTGTATCTTTTGAGAATTGATTTTATTGGACTGACATTATTTTCATAAATATTATAGAACTAACACAGTTAAAACAGTTGCAATATTGTTATATTTAGACATTGATTGTCCACGGGTAACACTTTGTGATTAAATGTGATACTTGCATTTAGTATTGACTTCAAGTGGATTTACATAATTTCCTGAGTAAATTTGCTTATAGTTCATAATTTTGCTTTATTGAAAAATGATGCTTTACATAAAGGTACCTGAGCTGCATGTAATTTTTGAGTGATTTTATTTATTTAATTTGCTTTTGTCTTGCCACACTCCAGATTCTGAATTTGTACTCCTGAGTAAAAAGAAACAACCTTGTTATATTGTAATTATTTAGATTACTGGTTAATCAAAAGCTGCATCATATGAAAAGTAAAGCAATAAACGTAGAAATTAGAACATCAAGAATATTTAGTGCATTGTGCCTGAATGGTTTCATTTCCACTGAGAAATGAAGCAGTAAACAAGCTAGGACAAACATCCAATAATAAATAGATAAGTGAACAGTGCAAGAGAGTTATGCAACTCTTTTGTTTTTAGTCATTCAGGTGAACAATGAACAATCTTAGAATGGTCTCTTTCCTATTCATATCTGCCCTGTGTTTGATGCTTCCTGGGGCTGTAAGTACAGATTGATATTTTATGAATTTGTCACCCAATTCTTTGTACATAATAAAAGTATCAAGGGACCCTAACGAAGAACCATTTTTTAAAAATAGATTTCTGGCCATCGCCGATGGAAATCTTCAAGCGATGAGGTAAACTTGATCACAAATGTTTTTTTCTAACTGACATGTAAGAAGTGCATAAAACTTGGTGAGAACATATGAAAATCCCTGCAGGCATGTGTCCATTGTGGTTGTGTCTTTTCTCCAGAGGATCTACCTGCAACGCTACCCTGGGTATTATCAGTACCCCTTTGATCAGACTGCATGGATTCGTCTCCTATGGATTCTCTATCCTGGGATTCTCCCTGCCCCTGCCCCTGCCCCTGTTCCTGCCCCTGTTCCTGCCCCTACTGCTGGTCCGCCCCCTGTCACCAACCGTGGAGATGCTGGCTAGAATGATACAATTATGAAAGCAATCGAGACGGAGGGGCCACGGGTTTAGAGATTGTTCATGGAAAGATCCAAGATTTACTACTGATTTAACACTAAAACTGATTGAGAATTACATTTATTGACAATTACTGCAACTATTGAAATCTTATGTCTGTCTCTCCCACATCGAATAAACTTCATTGTAATTTTTTGACTAAGCTTTACACGTGACATTTTCCTTTCTTTTTTCTAATTATTTTAATGTGCAGTGGCGCTAGCTGGTTTACTGAGCAGCAGTAACTGCTAGAATTTCTTATGTTTCATGGTTAGGAGCTTTAATTTATAAGGTGCAATACTTAAGTCAAAGCTGTGTCCAGTGGCAGGGTGTGGAAGTGTAATTTAGAGATTCTGAAGTTGTCCTGGGCGGGACCAACCATCTTGAGTCACCTTTTCCCTGTGGGTAAATCCATCACACCTATGGTTGTGACAAAGTTCCAGCTACGTATCATTCTGTAAGTTTAGTGCTGTAGGTTAGGAAGCCTATTCCTCTAAGTTCAGCAGCAGATTTATCAATATTTGGACTCACATCATGAACAGCTTCACCAAGAGTGAATCCTCAACGAATGTTTAAGAGTCTGACTGGGGGTTTTGCCATTTCTTTCTCTCACAATGTGCCACACTAATACAATTAACTAAGAGGATAATGTGGTTTTTTTATGGTTATTGAAGACTGTAAAAAGAAAAAAAACATGATAACATCTGAACTAAGAGAAAGAGCAAAAAGAAACCACAAGAAGGAAAGGACCTAATCTTTTAACAACTTTGTGAAAATGACTGGTTGTCTCCTCTTTTTTTTCTGATGCAACCTTTTGCAGTTTTTTGGGGGGGATATTTCCTGGAGGAAGGAATACTGCAGGAATCCTGTGGTATACGCTTACCTGCAAATCCATGAAAGGCTCAGTGAGAGATATTCCACATGTGTGGTCCTGATTGACTACAGTACTAGGCATGACAGGCCAAGTCTCACCGAGTTCAAACTTAATTACACAAACTGTGCAACCCTTAAGCATTTGTCTCTGTGGTCATGTTTTAGCTTTCAGGTGTGTTGTCAAAAATATTTAGTCTAAACAAAGCTTATTTCAGAAACCAGGTTTGTGGTGGAGAAACCTGAGAGAGTCATAATTAATTTGATAGATACTGATATGAATCCAAACACGAGTTATTGGGTTCAACAGAAAACCTCTTCACCTCTGTCGAAATGGTTTAGCTCTCCTCTGCTAGTGTCCAGACTAGCACATCACTGCATTGACCAGCCAGTGCAGTCCTAGCTGTTTGCTGCAAATGCATGTTAGTTACCAGCACAATCAATGCAAGACTGGAGACTCTCCTGTGGGCTTTAATAAAGACAGTAATGAAGGTGATTATTAATAGTCTGGTGATTAGGATTGGGGTGTGGCTGGGAGGAGCAGTGAGTGTGTGCGCGCACGTGTCTGTGCATGTGTGGTCATGTCCCTCTGTCTGGATACTGACCAGATTGTGACAGCAACATTCAATGTATATTCACAAAACATTTTGAAAAATGCATTTAGTATTGTGTGCAGAAGAGCACAAGGGCTTGACTTGTGATTGGGAGGTTGCTGGGTGAAGCCCCGCCACTGCTGGGTTGCTGTTGTTGTGCCCCAGAGCAAGGCAATTAAAACCCTCAGTTGCTCCTGTCGAGGTTTGGGCTGTCTGGCAGTATTCTGGCCCGTTGGCATAGTACTCAGCAGTGGTATCCTGTACCTCTGTTCTACTGTGTATGATGGTGGTGATTATGAGAAGAAAGTGGAATCCATTTTAAATGAACCTGAAATGTTCCAAAATGTAGAAAATTTATTTGTGTCTGAAAACTTTCCATATGCATATTAGGTTAAATATGTCACATAGGTTCATTCAGAGCTGCTGACTTTACAGTTGACCTCCTCTTCAATAATTCCAGAATTTGACAAATTCTCTCAGGTTTTTTAGCTTCACAGACAAGGTTCTGAGATATGTACAGTTCTGAGATATGCACAGATACCTGGTATTACTCCATAAATCCTTCCATTCTTTCCCAAAATTAAAATACCTTAAACAAAATGCCTCATATGTCAGTCTGCAATACTGAACTGCTACTGAACTGTTCCCCTCCAGCTAAAGACACAGACATTGAGTTTATGTCAGAGAAATGTCAGATTTATTGCATTTATTATACTTAACCATTATCAGGCTCCTCTTCATGAAATGCAGATACAAGGCCTGTAATTATATTGCTCGCCAAACTGAACTCTTAAGATCCTGCAAGAGCTGCCATGTTTGTGCTGTCCTGTCAGATTCATCCTGCGCCTTTGTTTTCATGCCAACAGGAAGAATATAAAAATCCATGAATGCTTCCATAACCATAAAACTTTAAAACTGCATTAATGCTGTGTCTTGCTAAAACATTTAATAAAGCAACTATGTCCATACAATGAAGTTATATTTTTTTTGTGGTGAGCAATATGTAATACTTTCCTTTGTTTTTAGATTCAAATTCCACATTCAATTCTTAATTTTACTGGTGTGCATTATTGGAGTTGCTCTCTGCACTCCAGTAATTATTTTTTAAGGAACCATAATGAAATTAAAAAAAAATGTTTTGAGCAACATCAACATTAGTGCGTGCTCCTGAAAACACACACACACACACACACACACACACACACACACACACACACACACACACACACACACACACACACACAACCTCTTGTTCTCTCACTTTGTTCTGTTCTTCCCACCCTTACATGCAGATCACAGATCACACTGTACTCGCCCCTCACTCGGCAATATTACACTGACTTCACATGTATATTCATGCTAAGAAAGTTCTTGTTAGTAGCTGAATAACTTTAAAATGTGATGGATAACTGGAGTCAACAAGAGAAAATGGATACGTGTTTATGGTGTGTGTGTGTGTGTGTGTGTGTGTGTGTGTGTGTGTGTGTGTGTGTGGGCACCTATTCATGAGGGAGATGATGATGATGTCCACGATGACAAAAACAGCTGAATCAGCTGAGTACCAGGAGCCATAAATGTAACCTCTGTAGCCAGCATTTAATTAAACTAGAGGGAAAGTTGGCAATAATAGTTCACTACGTGCTGATTAGTACGAATAGCATATTATAGACTTACTGTCTGGCACCGCATTCAGTATACCACTGGTAGTGTGCATTAGAAAGATTGTGTATTTTATCATAGTGCACTCTACTTCAGCTACACTGAAAAAAACATACTTGGACATCCAATTCAAATGGAGCTATCTGCTGGAAGTGAATGGTCTTTTTGTTATTATATTTCTGTTTCTGCTTCTTAAAGTCTGTTCATTCTCTTTTTCATTCTTTTTTTTGAAAAAGCTACAAGGGCCTTAAATTCTAGTAGGGGAGAGAGAGAGAGAGAGAGAGAGAGAGAGAGAGAGAGAGAGCACAAATAGTGTACAATGCTTCAGTGAGTGAGTTTATTTAAACTTACCCAAATTTGCATTTAGTTTATTAAGCCAATTGTGCTTTGGCCTAAGAGCCAGCTGAAGTGATGTTTGGTGCTGTGTTGTTGATACCAGTTTAACTGGCAATAAGTTATTGTCACTGGCAATAAGTTTTAATTGTTATTTTAGGATCATCATTGCACTGTTTATTGTTATTAGAATCGCAAGTCAATGTATCTAACCATGCATAACATACATAGAGAAATCAAGGTTTCCAGTTAAGAAAACAATTATTAGATCCGCACTTATTAGAAACACAGCTCGATGTTTATTAGCTTGCTCTTCAAGGTTGTTCTAGTATTACATAATAGAATATATGACATAGAATACAGAAGTTCCTCATTGCAAAATACTATATCTAATTTTATACCGGTTCTACTATTTTAATAGTCTTTGCGCAGCACACGCATATAGCAAAACAGAGTGTGAAGCTGAAACCTCATTTGTCCTTGAGCTTGGTGAAGTATACGGATGTCTGCAGTTCCCTGCCATGTTATCATGATAATCACAACTGCACTGAGATTTCAAACGCTGTCTGGCTACAGGTCATTTAGTAAATTACCATGTCCACCAGGCTATGACTAAGTAGAACGTAAGAGCCAGCGACAGAATAAAAGCGGGCCGGCTTTCCCCCACAGCCATCAACCGAGTCACCGTCGTCACTGCCAGCTCAGCCTTAAGGTGAGATTCAAGTTCTTCTACCGTTAACATCTTCAGTTTTTGTTCAATGGCGCATTTCCCGTGAAATCTTATTGAATGCTGGGTCGCACTGATGTTTTGCAGGACCACATTCCTCCTCTGCAAATTACTGTTACTGGCATCTGGAACCATGTGGAGCTCCATTCTCTGCCTGTCATTTGTCACCGCAGTGTCTGCTGCACCAGTATGTAAAAATGCGATAAAAAAGAAAAAAAAAAATGCCACTGGCATCAGACTTTTAGATAGTTCTGGCCATCAGTGCTGAAATGCTTTGGGGATCAATGGGGTTTTCTACTGTAGATCTAGAACAGTTGTGTCTGGTACTGTCTAGATCAAGTTTCAAGTTTGGTTTATTTGTCACGTACATAGTCATACACGGTATAACTCGCAGTCAAATGGTTTGAGAGTCAGAGGAGTCTGATCTTGTGCATATAGGGCCAGTTCTGCTGCAGGTCTGCATTCCAACCTAGCAAGTACAATCAGTTGTGTTCCTGCTTGTCTGGAATGGATACATGCCACCACACTGGCCCCCTGTGGATAGAAGCGGACATGCCTGATTTAGACAGTATCTCAGGAGCTTGAAGTTTCTTCTTTCATTCTGGTGCAAATATATTTACAGATGCCACCATTCCTCAATTACTTGCCACACTACGGAAACCCAATTCCATCAGGACCCTCTACTCAGGTAACTCATACATACAGTATGCTGCTATATCCTGCTATCTCTGAGAGTGGGAGCGGGTCATTGGTCCCAAACATTAAAAATTAACAATGAAGTTTGTTTCATAAGATCAAGTATTAACTGTGGGAAAATATGTTAAAAAGTGTCAATTTATAAAACTGTCCTTTTGTGTGGATTTGTTTTGAAGGGGAATAATGATTTCTTCCCTCCGGTGCCAACTCACCTTCAACCTAATATCAACAGCCCCATCAGCATGGAGATTGTATGCCCCATTTTCTACTCCTTACCATTATGCCCGTCAAAATATAACCCCCCCAACCCGCTGTGTCTAACTTTTTTATATGATCGCTATCCAGGTGTTTCCTCCAAGATACCCAGGCTCTCCAGTAGGCGCAGGGTCCGGACCTGTGAGTGCTCTCACTGACCTTGCACTTTGGGAATCCATTTCTCCTTCTAGCATGTTGCATACACCTGTGTACCATGCATGCCTTCATTTATTTCTTTACAAACCAGAAACATATATTCATCTCACTCGGTTGCATGCATACACTGAAATGTTTCATCTCGTCCTGAGTGATGAAGTAATTACTTTTTACCATTCACAGGTTTTTCCAAGCCAGGCTTTCATTAAGTACTCTCTCCCTAAGGCTCCAGGTAGAAAAAGTGTGGAAATTGTAAGTAATCCATCCACAGCTCTGGTTCGCTCCGTTTCTTTAAGCTTATTGCTGACTTTTACCTTGAACCATTATTGATTTTATTACTGAACATTGTTTCTTTGCGGAAATATTAAAGCAGTTAGTTTAAATTACATTTAAAGTTTAATAAAGCATTTTAGATCTGAATTTAAATTGCTTCGGCCTATTCTGCTGTGGCTCTGGTTTTGGACTGTAACAGAAGGCCTTCCATAGACTCGTGTCTCTAAGAGCAGTGCAATTTTGCTGAACTGTAAGTCAGCAGCAACAGGGCATGTGTGAATTATATATTGTAAAAAACAAAGTATGCTAGACCTACTTTACTGTGTTCTTTTAAACTGTCTCAGGCTAGTGTCTTATCATAGGTAATTAGCCCATGGCATATTTTTATGGAACTGCCATACTGTAGCTGTCATGGTAACTCTGTGTTTTACTTTTTCCATTCAAGTATTACCCTTATGACTTCAGCAGAGGCCAGGTATCACTTTCTACTCCTTTTCTGTTTTTTTCGCAATTACCCAGAGTATTTGCCAGGAGTATTGGCTATTAAAATTATATTTTGAAATCCATTCTGCAGATCCTGCCCATTGACTATGCACCACAGACTGTTCCTCAACAGCAACAGCCTAGAGTAAGATTACTATGAGTTAATATCATATAAAGATTGATTATTTTGAAGGGAAAATTGATTTAGTAGCTCTTTTCTTCTCTCTCCCCATCTCTCTTGCTCTCCTTCACAAATCTTTTAATACCAGGCTACTCCTCCTCAGTTTAGTGATGTTCAACAACAACCTCAGCAAGATCAGCAAATGCAAGCAGGCCAGGTATGACTGGAGAGAGAGAGAGAGAGAGAGAGAGAGAGAGAGAGAGTGCGTGTGTGTGTGTGTGTGTGTGTGTGCGCGTGCATGCATGTGTGAAGTTCATTAAATTAAGCATCCAAAATTGTGATTACCCCTAACTCTCTTCCATGTTGACTCCTGCATTGCAGCCATAAAGACTGAAGGTAAGTTACTATCCTGCTATGGAAAACCGATGAATATTCATATTGAAAATGGTAATATTTGGATATTTTGTAGTCTGTGTTTTAAGTCCTTCCTTTTTTCCTCTCCGCATTTGTGACAGAAGCCTTCTTGCCATAAAGATCTGGAGAATGAGATGTTAAGATCCAAGCACAGCCTTATAGAAGAGTGCTGTTCAGATAACTTTAGCTCTGTAGCATAGCCCATTTATTTCTGTGCCTTCTGGGTAGGTCTCAGTGACTGCACTGTTCTACTTAAATTCACAAGTGAAAATTGATATTTAAAAAACTGGTGAACAAAATGAACTGATGAACAAAAGTTTACTATGTGAATCAAGTTTGAAAAATAAACTAAACTCTATGCTTATATTTTTGGTTGAATGTACTCTTGAATCGGTCACATGAGAAAATGACTGCACAATGCTTTGAAATTTCTGGGGTCGAATCAAAGCCAAACTCATGACTTCTACACTAAGACTGTACTACTGTAAAAGTGTATCTTACAGAAAGGAAAAAACAAGTTTGCCTCCGGTCCTTTATCACACCATCTGTTTTTTTCTCATGCAACTTGTAAAGACACATTTATCATCAACTTTTCAACAGTTTGTCACTGTCTCATAAGATTATCGTTACTGTCTCTACATGCTCTCACACTGTGTGCTGCATCAAACTGGAATTCAATCTCCAACCTCATCTGTCACTTTCTGCTCTGTTGAAATGAACATCTGTAAGAGTATTCAGTGTCTAGAAAAATGGTCAACTTATGTGCCATCACTTCTTTAAATATTTTTGTGATTCATTCAGAGCAAAAGGAAGACATAGGCGGTAAAGTTGAACTAAAAAAAAAGTGTGTGTTCAGCATTGATGCAATGGTGCAACTCGTGATAGTGGAGCTCAGAGAAAGGGTAGAACTACACTGCAATAAAGTATAGAAGTATACCACCAGAAAAGGTAGAACTATACCACAAGAGAGGTAAAAGCCTATGCTACCTTGCCAAAGGACTATAAACAATAAACAAATAATAAATAATCAGGATACAAGATATATTCAAGTTGGGTAGATGTGGTCACAGGTGTTATAGAATTTGTTATAGATTTTTGTCCTCAGAGTACAGAACTAAAATGATAGTCTATTCATTTCAGTCATGTTATGCACTCATTGCTTGAGTGAATATGAAAATGAGTATAAAATAACTTGCAAGATTGGTTACTCCTCTGCAGTTACTACCTCATGTTTGGTGGTCCTCTGCTTCTTCAAGGCCAGAGACTTATAACACTCATGCCAAGTTTTATAGGGACATTTGGACGATAAGAAATCGTGATATTCTCTCAAAAACACCAGAAACTTTAAGACTTAAGTCTTATCACATTTAATGAACTCACTTGTGAAGAATGTGCAGATCTCTTCTAATGGGTGTCTGGAGCAACTTTGAGGGCCACCCAGCTTGATAAGAGCAAATAAGAACTACATGTTACTATTGAAGTGCTTTGACTTGTTTCCATATAGTGGGCTTCCAAGTAAAGACAGTCGCATTCTTACATTGGGAATTAGCTACAAAGTTAGAAACAGAAAACATTAGTCAAAACAAGACTATGTTTTTGATAATGAATCTGATTTCTTTGGAGCATCATGAATTTGTACCTTCTGTCCCCTAATTATGTAGCCTATGTGACGATTCAAGCCCAATGATACTGCCATCATTGCCATATTTTATGGTTGTTCAGATTGCAGTGAACCTAGGAAGAAGATTGAAATAACATCCAGTGGGGGGAGGGAAGCTTAAATCAGTTTACCCAACCAGAACCACATACAATTACCACGCATCCTTTTAAAAAAGTGTGTCCTAAAACAATTACTATACCAATCTCCACAAACTCCACAGAGGTGTGGTGTGCAGGCACAGCTAGCGACTGCCAAAAGACATCACTAAAAATTGTTTAGGCTGCATGCAAGAAATTATCACTCTTAAAACCACACCATGCACAGAATACAATGGTGTGAAATTTACAATGATGTGAAAATCACTAAGAGATTTACTAACCCGCCAGTAAAATTTACAAGAGGGAGGAAGATCTTTTCAATTAAAACCTCTGTACATATTGGATTTAAAGGTTAGGCAGTAAAAAAATGTTTAAAAGAAAAAAATTGTGTGAGGAAAAACTGCCCAGATTATCTTAAATCACGTCATTTTGAACAAGTCAAGTCAAATTTATTCATATAGTGCTTTTTTTTACAGCATACCTTGTCACAAATGTAGCTTTGCAAAGGTGTAGCTCCAGATTAATGAACAAGTCAGTGGTGACAGTTGCAAAGAAAAATCCCTGGTGAAATTAAGGAAGAAACCTTGAGAGGATCAAGACTCAAAAGGTCAAATCAAAGGCCTGAGTCATTGTATATGTGATCAAAGCCTCTCCTCTCCCAGTGTTTTAATAGGAAATATTATGCTGCACAGAACAAATGTATATAGGACAAAGAAAAACATTTCCAAGCCTCTAACTATCTGTTTCACATATATGACTATGATCTCTATAAAGCTCTGATGTCTGTACGCTTTTAAGAGTACAAATATTTGACAGCACTGTAAGACATGGACAAAGCCTCGTAGTGTGAAGTGTTTAGTGATTGCACCCCCCCCCCCCCCCCTTTGAGGAACTGTACACCAAGCAAAAAATGAGTCTATAATTATTCATAACTCTTGGAATTCTGATTTGTTTTTGAAGAGTTAATCTCTCCTCTATCTTTCCTGAGGCATGATTGGTTCATTCCAGGAGGTACAGAGTATATATATATATTGCAACTCTTTAGACCAAACTTGTGTTGTGTTTCTTGACGTGTTGTCTTCAGATTTGCTTAACAAGAAAGGTACAGTTAATATTTTTTTTTAACCTCTCTCTTTAACTTATTCTGTAACCTAGGCTGTGATTCAGGGGGGCAATTTTGAAAACCATTCTAACTATATACCAAAGGGGTGGCTGTGTTATTAACAAGGCTGTTTTTCCCTTGAAAAGCTCTAAAGAACCGTGTGTTTGTGTGTGTGATTATTTCTCATCTGGCTAGATTGAGATGCAGTCTGTGGTGTTCCTGGTGTGTTTAATGGGATACTCATTAGCTGTCCCAGTGAGTAATTCATTCACTTCAGAAACATTTCTGAACGTTTCCTCCCTACAGTGGAAGACTGCTGGTATAAATATAATTGCCAGTGACTTAGCATACATGAACATCCTGCCCTTGCCATAATATTGTGTGACATAGCCATTTTATATTACTTCTTTAACATTTCTTGTTAGGCTCCAGACGGTGGTAGCAAAGAGGTAAGATCGCTGTCTATAATCTAATCAGACACCTACTGTTAAGATTGCTTTTTGCAAAATGATTTGTACACTCTCGTGTAGCAGCGTGCAGCTGCTCATGCTCACACAGCCCTGCGGCTGATGGAGATCTACCGGATGTTTGGCCACCTGCAGCAGCAGGTCAGTGCTAATGGAATGCCTTGATTACCAATGGCAGTCCACCGAATCCGAAAGCAATCTCTGCAACCCGTTTTACTTTTATTCTTTTGCGTTCTCAGGGTGTTCCAGTTCTTGGTTCTCCCCAGATGCCTGTAAGCTACCAGATACGCATTTTCTTAAAACTCTTACTCTCACCTTTGACGTGAAACACCACACGCTGTATTGACGCTTATATCAGTTTCTTTTAGGGATTCACGTTCGACAACAACCCACTGCTGCCCCCTAGAGGAGATGGCTCTGTCAAGGAAGCAATAGTGAGTTATTCGACTAGACTCTCAGGATCACATTACATCCGTATACTCCAAATCTCTAAAACAGCAGTTTGAGTCCACTGAGGATTTACTGTGCCACTGTGCCAGCCCCATTCTGGAGGATTCTATGGCAACCGGGTGGTGCCTGCAGTCCCGCTGAAGTCAGACGAGGCAGATGAGGCAGAAGAGGCAGAAGGCGGAGAATCCCCTGCAGGTGACCCCGCTGATGACTCCACCGCCACTGATGCAACATTAAATGATCCTGTTCTGTCTTTTCTATGAGTGACACAGCCTGAGCTCCTGCCTCCTGTAGCTCTGACAAAAGAGGCACAGAATTGAGATCAAGGCCACACTCATGTGTACTAATAATGCCAAGAGAGGTGGAGTTCATATAATGAAAAGGGGCTACATGGTTGGAACAGAAGAGCATGTTATGTTTAATGGGAGAATTGGGGAGGGGGATTAAAGTTTGAATGATTCTTGTGCACCTCAGTGCAATCAATATAAGAAACAAACCTTTGTGACCGAGGCTGTCTCATGATTGTTTTTTTTTTTTCTCTCTCTCTTGTGTCTTGACTTATTTTTCAAATAAACATGCAGCATGTCATTCTGCAAATAGGGACCTCTTTATTATATCCACACCTTTAATACAAATGTGTAGCTCTTGGGTGTAAAGAGAAATCTTACTATTAATATGGCTGTGGACATAACAAAATCATCATTGCTGAATTAATTCTTAAGAGTGCTGCTTGCATTCGGTGGACTTCATTATCAGTGTAGATGTTTATTCAACACTGGGAATTTTACCTTTTGCCATTCTACTTTGCTAATGCACCTGATACATTTCATCATAAGAGCATCACTGGAGAAACATGGGCTTTACACCTACATTACCCAGCTTTGAATGAAGCAGCAAAACAGAAGGTTGTATGTGGCTAAGAAGACAGCCAGCTTGCTTTAATAGGATAAGAGAGACCTCGGGCCGAGTGCTGAGTGGGCAAGTGTCTCTATGCTATGAGTAAATCCCCCACACATCTTTCTGATTACACAACACACAGGGAGAACACGCTTAATAATGGGTGATCTTGTGCTTATTCAGTCAAACCAAAAGCTGTAGTTAAGGCCCTTGGTGTAACATGACATAAATTAAGACTGTGCTGAGAAGTTAGGTCATGCTTTTGGTAGTACAGCTTCTTTCTGGTTCACAGCTTGCACCCTCTCTCCATAATAACACTGCCCAATACTCTAATGTAGCATGGGACTTCAGCCCATATTAAACACACCTGGGACAAAATGTGCAAGTCATTTATCTCCCAAGTGCAATTAATTTTCATTTAACATTAATTTATTTCCAAGTGTATGGTCGTGAAGTTTAATTTCTATAATATACCACACCTACATTTACATTGTATATACCCAATATGACTGTAAATACTGCTACATAACTATTACCATACAGATGCACAATGCAGCAGCCTCCTATTTACATTTTGCACCATGCACTTGTATGTTTCAATACTTTGTGATAGTATTTAAATTTACAGCATTTAGCTGACACTTTTATCCAAAGAAACTTACAATTATGACTGAGAACAAGTTGAGCAACTGAGGGTTAAAGGTCTTGCACAGGAGCCCAACAGTGGCCATGGTGGGGCCTGAATCAGCAACCTTCTGATTACAAACCAAATACCTTAACTACTGAGCTACATACATATGATGACATAGATCCAACATATCTTGCTGATCGCTTGTGTTACAAGTGCTACAATACGTTTGAAATGTTGAAATGGGATTGAATTAATAATAAAAAATGCTATACAATTATTATTATTATTATTTTTATATTATTATTATTATTATTATTATTAGTAGTAGTAGTATATTATTATTATTATTATTAGTAGTAGTAGTAGTAGTAGTGTATTATTATTATTATTATTATTAGTGGTAGTAGTAGTAGTAGTAGTAGTAGTGTATTATTATTATTATTATTATTAGTAGTAGTAGTAGTACTAGTGATAGTAGTAGTAGTGGTGGTAGTAGTAGTAGTAGTGGTAGTAGTAGTAGTAGTAGTAGTAGTAGTGGTGGTAGTAGTAGTGGTGGTAGTAGTAGTGGTGGTAGTAGTAGTAGTAGTGGTAGTAGTAGTAGTAGTAGTAGTAGTAGTGGTAGTAGTAGTGGTGGTAGTAGTAGTGGTGGTAGTAGTAGTGGTAGTAGTAGTAGTGGTAGTAGTAGTGGTAGTAGTAGTAGTGGTAGTAGTAGTGGTGGTAGTAGTGGTGGTAGTAGTGGTAGTAGTAGTGGTGGTAGTAGTGGTAGTAGTAGTGGTAGTAGTAGTGGTGGTAGTGGTAGTAGTAGTGGTAGTAGTAGTGGTAGTAGTAGTGGTGGTAGTAGTGGTAGTAGTAGTAGTGGTAGTAGTAGTGGTGGTAGTAGTAGTAGTGGTAGTAGTGGTGGTGGTGGTAGTAGTAGTGGTAGTAGTGGTAGTAGTAGTGGTGGTAGTGGTGGTGGTGGTAGTAGTAGTGGTAGTAGTAGTGGTAGTAGTAGTGGTGGTAGTAGTGGTAGTAGTAGTAGTGGTAGTAGTAGTGGTGGTAGTAGTAGTAGTGGTAGTAGTAGTGGTGGTGGTGGTAGTAGTAGTGGTAGTAGTGGTGGTAGTAGTAGTGGTGGTAGTAGTAGTAGTGGTAGTAGTAGTGGTGGTAGTAGTAGTAGTGGTAGTAGTGGTGGTGGTGGTAGTAGTAGTGGTAGTAGTGGTAGTAGTAGTGGTAGTAGTAGTGGTAGTAGTAGTGGTGGTAGTAGTAGTAGTGGTAGTAGTGGTGGTGGTGGTAGTAGTAGTAGTAGTAGTGGTAGTAGTGGTGGTAGTAGTAGTAGTGGTAGTAGTGGTGGTGGTGGTAGTAGTAGTAGTAGTAGTAGTAGTGGTGGTAGTAGTAGTAGTGGTAGTAGTGGTGGTGGTGGTAGTAGTAGTGGTAGTAGTGGTAGTAGTAGTAGTAGTGGTGGTGGTGGTAGTAGTAGTGGTAGTAGTGGTAGTAGTGGTGGTGGTGGTAGTAGTAGTGGTAGTAGTGGTAGTAGTAGTAGTAGTAGTGGTGGTGGTGATAGTGGTGGTAGTAGTAGTAGTAGTAGTAGTAGTGGTGGTAGTAGTAGTAGTGGTAGTAGTGGTGGTGGTGGTAGTAGTAGTGGTAGTAGTGGTAGTAGTAGTAGTAGTGGTGGTGGTGGTAGTAGTAGTGGTAGTAGTGGTAGTAGTGGTGGTGGTGGTAGTAGTAGTGGTAGTAGTGGTAGTAGTAGTAGTAGTAGTGGTAGTAGTAGTAGTAGTAGTGGTGGTGGTGATAGTGGTGGTAGTAGTAGTAGTAGTAGTAGTAGTAGTGGTAGTGGTAGTAGTAGTAGTAGTAGTGGTAGTAGTAGTAGTAGTAGTAGTAGTAGTAGTAGTGGTAGTGGTAGTAGTAGTAGTAGTGGTAGTAATAATAGTATAGTAGTAGCAGTAGTAGTGGTGGTGGTGGTGATAGTGGTGGTAGTAGTAGTAGTAGTAGTGGTAGTAGTGGTGGTAGTGGTAGTAGTAGTAGTAGTAGTAGTGGTAGTGGTAGTAATAATAGTATAGTAGTAGCAGTAGTAGTGGTGGTGGTGGTGTTGAGAGAGATCACCAACATTTTTAGCCATGCAGAGGCAGGGAGGGGATAAAAGACTTTGTCACTTGCATTTTATCCTCTTAATGATCACCCAATCCTTCTCAGGGTCAGTACACTTGGGCTCTACAAAGAAGTGAAGTCACTTTTAGAAGACAATTTCAGATTTTTAACATAATCCTGTTTTATTCAAATGTGTTATTTGACTGTACTAAAGCCTGAAGCTTTTTTTTAGAACTAAAACCGGGTGAAGATTAGAAGAATGTTATGAGAAGAGAGGCTGAGAGGATAATCTTGGTGAGTTTGAAGTGAATTTAATCAAATTAACTACTTGATTCTATATCTAGGTTTCCCTTCATTGTTTTCATGTGGTATATCGATAACATTAAATAATAAGGCATTCTGATAAGAAAGAATGGTAAGGTAGTAAACTGAATGCTATAATGCTATGGAATGGTTAGTCTGCCTTCGATACAGCTGAACCCTGGGGTGGACACTCTGGCTTCTACAGTATCTTTGGACTTCCACAAAGTTCAATTCTTGGCCCTTCATTATTACATCTGTATGTGCTTTCACTAGCTTTTAGCTCAATAAATATATAGCTATATCTGTGTTTAGAATCTGATGCCCACAACTCTATTTCTTCCTTGTTTGGTAGTATAGATAACATTATCCATTAACAAATGGAACTTTTATAATTTCCTGCAACTAAACAAAGTGGATGCAGGTTCAATCACATTTCCCCAGCTCTTAAAAATGACCTTTTAGAGGACTTATCATTGTAAAGTGTCTTCATGGTGTTTATATAAAAATCATTATTAAAAAGGAGAAAAGTTTCATCTAGATTATTGATGCTGTCAAACAGCAATCTGATGATCCTCTCACAATCCTGGCTGAAGAGGGCATAGAACTTTACATTCTATTTAATTAGGTTTTTATTCCAGATTTTTTCCCCCCAGATTTTAGTTTGTTCTTTCTCCTTGTACTTTGAATTTAAATATCTTTTACAGTTAATAGCTGGTAAAACACATTTTCTGAAATTACATTGCCTTTTGGTTTTTTTTCAAATCATGAACACAAATCCAAAAATTCTACTAAATTCACTAAAATAACTCTTTGTATAAAGCAAACGATTGACTCAAAAACATTACATGTTGAAACTGTGCCTTCAGAACAAACATATATACACAGCAACAATTAATACTGAAAATCAAGTAGACCATAGTGCTATTAACTGAATAACACTAGTGCTATAAATTGAAAGCATTAGCATATTTGATGTCACACAAGAGAAAAAAGATATTTTCATGAAATCCATGTCAAAAGTGAGTAAAATGGATCAATGCAATACAAAAACTATATCCAGATTTGAAACTCTTATTTACTCAGCTACAAATTAAGTTTTGGGACAAAACTACAAACCAAACACAACAGTTTAATAGGAAGAATTGTAACGAAGGCTGAAGGCAGCCACCCTACTAGGGACTTGAACACAGGGTGGACAGGAAGTAAATGTGCTCTCTGACTACCAGATCAAAGAGCATAGCAGCTAGAGCACCCATTCAACCTAAGTGAATGTCTCAGTCACATCATCTTCCCATTCGGAGAATGATGGTCTAGGTCACAGGAGCTTTTAGGGGGAAAAAAAAGTAAATTTTTTTTCTTGCCACAGTATCTTTGGGCAGGCCAAAGAAATGTATTTACTTCACATGTTATATCCTCCCTGTCAAATAGGGCTACCTCTCAGTAAGGAGACTAAGGTGGATGACATGCGTTTAGAGACTAAAACTGGATAATGTAAATAGTCTGTTCCTGCTTCCTCTATAATGTAATGGGGGCACCAACAGCCTGGAAGTGAGCACGCCCATCAGGACAGAAATGTTTTCTCACAGAAGGAAGGTGATCTGGCAGAATAAATGAAGTCAAGTGCAAGTGATTTTTATAGTTCTTTTAACAACACGTGTTGTCTCAAAGCAGCCTTACAAATGTATGGGTCCAGGCTCTCTGTTGATTTGTAGAGACCTTTCCCTTGAAGGGGATAAATGAACCCAAAACATGTCATACTCTTAAAAGGGTCGAAGCCCTTCATAGGCATCACAGAATATGTACCAGCATCAAAGCCATTGGTTGATCCTGACTTTATAACCATGTGTTAACAATGTCATGGTTTAAATGTTAACAAGCATATTGTTGTGTTTCACCGAAGTAAATTTACTGCTTTAATAGCTGTTTTTCTGCATAAGAACATAAGATTAATTGTGTTTTAGGTTGAAAGTTGAGTTTCTTGCCTGCAAAAAGATCTTAGATGCATGACAATGTGTGTGTATAAGGTAATAACTGTACAAAATCTTCTCAAAAGAGAGTTTTCCTTTAGGTAACTGAATTTTTTTTTTTTAATGTGTATGCAAAATGTCAGAATCAGTTTTAATAATAATCATAATAGTTACTGTTATTATGAAGCATTTATAGAAGATAAGCGGACCCTCTCTTTCTAAATGACTCCAGTTATGGAAGACCCTAAGAAAGACAACAAATGCCCTTGTCCTCCTTCCAGTCTAGGGTTGCAGGGTAATGTCTTCAGCAAAAACAGCAATAAGGAGTAAGTAATCACAAGCCGACTTACCACCGCAGAGATTTTAGAGCTAATCGTATACAGCAAGCACATTCCTAGCTTATGATGCAAACTGCCACATGAATTTATTTTATATTTGCTAGAGAAGAAAAGGAAGAAGTGAATAAAGAGAAAAAGCTGCCCAACAGAAAAAAAGAAAGGAGAGAGAAGAAGAAGAGGGAGAAGAAGGAACAGGATAGTGAGAAAGAAAAGGAAGAAGAAAGTGAGAAGATACAAGAGAAAGTAAAAGAAAATGTTAAGGCACAAGAAAAGGAAGAAGAAAGAGAGAAGATACAAGAGAAAGTAAAAGAAAATGTTAAGGCACAAGAAAAGGAAGAAGAAAGTGAGAAGATACAAGAGAAAGTAAAAGAAAATGTTAAGGCACAAGAAAAGGAAGAAGAAAGAGAACAAAAACCAGAACAAGAGAAAGAAAAGGAACAAGAAAAGAAGTACAAACCAGAGTGGTAGGTGCAAATAATTAACACTTCAGTTAGTGGCTTTCTGATTCTATCAGTGGGCATCAGTGCTTGCTCTTCAGTATCTCTTGTTCATTTCCTCTTTCAAGGCCAAAAGAAGTGTTTGTGATTAATCCAGCTAGCAGTCTTTATTACCATTGGCTGGCTCTCATCACTGTTCCTGTTATGTATAATTGGACAATAATCATTGCAAGGTAAGCTTGCCATGCATTGAAATCATTTTTACTCATACAAATGTGATCAGTGAGACATTCAAACTGAAGCGCTGTCTAGCAGTTAATGAAGTTTCACTACATTATAACCTGCAGCGTAGATCTTAGCTATAGAATGCGGGACATCTGTTTATATTTTATTTTCTTTATAATTTCTAGATCAATTTAAGCAATAAGTCTACATGATCAATTAACATGGCTTGCAATCTAAGTCTTGAGCTGGTTTTAGCTCCTGAAGGTTTGGTTGTCTGTTATTGCTGTCATAGAGAAAGCTTTAATCACGGTTTGTTGGCAGATTTGAGTGGCAATTTGTTTGACATTATAATGTCCAATATTAGTATAGTATTGTAATGTTTAAGATAAACTATAGCTTTATTTGATGTACAATTTAATGCAAGTGTACCAAATCTTAAACTCAATCTCTCGCTATACAGTACATAACCCACTACACGAGACTGTATCTGCAGAATGAGCTGCAGTACTTTCAGAATTCACATAGCATGGAGCAAAACATGGAGCAGTAATCAATCATTCTTTTATGCAGAGCCTGCTTTGAAGAACTGCAGCATGAATACCTGATAACATGGTTCATCCTTGACTACATCTGTGATCTTCTTTATGCGGCTGACATGGCCTTTAGGACTAGGACTGGTAAAGCCTAGCCTCAAGAAAGCTCAGATGAGTTCAGAAACTTGGAAATTTAAAGTCTTACACCTTAGCTTAGTGGGTTCAATCTTTTATCAACATCAAACAAACTGAACTGACTTGCTTTTCTTTTATGCATCAGTGATTTAATTTTTCACTCTGTCAAACAGGGTATCTTGAGCAGGGGTTGCTGGTCAAAGATGAGATGCTCCTTCGTAAGCACTACATGGACAGCATTCAATTCAGACTCGACATCATCTCCATGATTCCCACTGATGTGCTGTATTTTGCCCTGGGGCTAGACTACCCCGAGATCCGCATCAACAAGTTGCTGCGCATCAGCCGCATGTTCGAGTTCTTTGAGCGCTCCCAGACCATGACCAACTATCCCAACATCTTCCGCATCTGCACCCTGCTCATGTATATTCTTATCATTATTCACTGGAATGCGTGTTTCTACTTCTCTTTCTCCAAGTCCATTGGTTTTGGCTCGGATGCCTGGGTCTATCCTGCGCTTACAGAGCCGGAGTTCGATAAGCTGATGAGGAAGTACTCCTTCAGCCTCTACTGGTCCACCCTCACACTCACAACTATTGGAGAGACGCCCTCACCCGAACTAGACTCAGAGTTCTTTTTCCATGTGATGGACTTCCTTGTAGGTGTTCTGATCTTTGCCACCATTGTTGGCAACATCGCCACCATGATCTCCAACATGAACGCGGCTCAGGCACAATTCCAGGCGCGCATTGACAACATCAAACAATACATGCAAGTACGCCATGTTAGCAAGGACCTGGAGATTCGTGTCATCAAGTGGTTTGACTATCTGTGGACTAATAAAAAGGCACAGAATGAGAGGGAGGTTCTCCGGTACCTCCCGGACAAGCTGCGAGCAGAGATAGGCATGAATGTGCACCTGGACACACTGAAGAAGGTGAGAATCTTTGCAGAGTGTGAAGCAGGTCTGCTGCTAGAGCTGGTGCTTAAATTACAACCACAGGTGTTCAGCCCTGGTGACTACATCTGCCGCAAGGGTGACGTTGGGCGAGAAATGTACATCATCAAGGAGGGCAAGCTGGCTGTGGTGGCAGATGATGGCATCACACAGTTCTGTGTCCTGGGTGATGGGAGTTACTTTGGTGAGATCAGCATCCTCAACATCAAGGGCAGCAAAGCGGGTAACCGCAGGACAGCGAACATCTGCAGCATCGGGTATTCGGACCTCTTTTGCTTGTCGAAGGATGACCTAATGGAAGCTCTGACAGAGTACCCCGAGGCCAAAATGATGCTGGAGGAAAAAGGGAGACAAATCCTCATGAAAGATGACCTTATCGACCTGGACCCGGTCAACCTGAAGCCCGACCAGAAGGATCTGGAGGACCGCGTGAACCGGATTTACAGCACAATGGAGCTGATGCAGGCTAAGGTGAAAAAACTGCTCTCTGACTATGAAAGAACTGAGAAAGGGCTCGAGCAACGGATTGCTCAGATAGAGGGCTACACTGGGGAGGAGGCAGAAGACGATGATGGTGAGGAGGTGGGGTGGGAGAGGAAAGACGAAATCACACCAGAGCAAGACAAGAAAGAGGATGCCAAAGAAGAATTGAAAGACGAGATGGAAAAAACAGAGTCAGAGGAAAAGCCAGATGAATAGAAAAAAAATAATGGACATTTCAAGGTCCCTAAGACTGTGCAATTAAAAAAAGAGAAAAAGGTAGGATTAAGCAGTGTTCTACAAATACAAGGTGCAGTGAGACCCTGGGGAACACAAGCCACAATGATTAACGGCTTTCAAACATATTGCACTAGAATTAAGCATGTTGAGACCTATAGTGACTAAAGAAGACTATGTGATGGCGTTTATAGCAGTATATTCAAATGGCCACAAGACTGCAGTAGAGAGTCTGTGACGACTGCTTTCAAGTATTGTGCTGCTTAGTTCATCTATAAATGCATGCATTTTTACATTTATGGAACTATATAAACTGGGAAACAAGTCAGGAAACTAAAGCAACCCATTTTATTTACTAGTTTATGGATGGCTGAAAAATTCAACACATTTCTGCCCATCTTTTTAACTTAAGAAGAGTTGCCTTATTTTCCTGCTTCATTCTTTTGCACAATCAAAAATAAATAAAAATGGACCCGCAGCACTGCACTCTTAATTTTTTAAACATTTTTTAATGTTTTAAATGCTTTTAGCGTATGAATACATATTATAAGTAAGTTCATAAGAGTATCAAACTACTTGCTGAGTGAACCTGCGTAGAAGACACCGCAAACCCCACATTATTTACAGCAAAAAAAAAACATGCTATATTTGAGGAGCATTAAAAACAACCACATGAATATAAAAAGTAAATAAATATATTTATATTTAAAGTCATTTGAAAATGAATGATCTTTCAATCACTTATATACTGTTCATCTGATTTTACACTTTGGGGGTTTTTTTGAGGTGGGGGTGATTTTTTGGGGGGAACTTTGTGAGAAATAAAAAACATTACACTGAATTCAGTGGCGCCAAATGTGGAAAACAAGAAGGTAAATTATATGACACATTTTATCTATGTAGCTCAGCACTGAAGGGTTGAACGTTTAATTTAATTGTATTCTAAAATACATATTCAGACATACATGTTATTGAGTAGTTTAATTGTCATTCCCAAGTCATTAACTCCAGATAACTGTAGAAATGGGAACAAAATCCAGTTTATGTGGATTTATTTCATGCTTAGTAAATAAACTCATTAAGATTTTGAACTGCTTTTATTTCCAGGGAAAAAGTCATTAGCTTAATGACATTATGTATATGAAGGGGAAGCTGTCTAGGGAAACACACAGAGCCTATGGTGTTAATGCAGAAACTTTCCTGGAATTGTTTGAAATTGGGTTTGAGTCATTAGGCACCAGATGCTGTCAGAAGAGCTTCTGCAAAATGGCATAATGCATTAACTCAATTTTGAGCCTTTTATTTATTTTGTAATTTTTTTTTAAGAAGTATACTGTACGCATACAGCAGTCAAATTACAGTTTGAGACAGTGGTTTACTTGTTTAAACCATGAAACGTGCATTATTAGGATGTTTATAAGATATTTAAATCAAGGTTTAGACCCTTTCCCTCTTTATTGAAGAAATATTGGTCAGAGCGGAATAATTGCTGAGTAATTTCCCTTTTCATCAGTTTGAAGAAAACCAGCTGAGAAAATTTTCCTAATTTCTGATGCAATTAGGAAATTTTCCTAATTTCCTCAAATGAGGAATAGTGTCCAGCTATCACTAAGAACTGATGTTAATTCTCATTTTTCTCTCATTTTTAACTGCTGTGATGGACTGTCACTGCATCTGGCTAAGGATTCAGTATGACTAGTTATGTACATAAGTAGGAAAGAAATACTTTATATTGTATTTCTCCCAGGTACTGAATGAGTGTAAGCTAAGCCCCCTGAATCAAAACCCACTGAACATGTACAAATATGGCCAAAGCTGTGTCCATTTACACACATTAATTTTAGTTATTAACTTCAAGCCTAAAAATGCTCTTGGAATTCTTTGTCCTACTGCATTATTCACATGTCTCTATTTTCTGAGTTTGATGTAGGACCTTACTATGACATTAAAGTTTAAGCCTCTAACCCCTGGAGCTGCTCTAGTATTTCTACATGCACCCTTGAACTTGATGCACTTTGAGGCGGCATATATGATCATTTATAATTCAGGTCCATGTTAAGCCATTCAAATGAAGAGTGGAATGAGATTCTGGATGCTCTGCTTGATTAGTGTCTACAGGTATCTAAATAAAGATGCCAAGGACAGCATCATTAAATGCCCTGTGTCTACAAGCCTCCTCTAAGTTGATTTCTATTCTCCTCTTCACCCTGCAACCCACTCTGGATACATTCATTCATGGGTGTATACAACATCTGTGGTTCATAACTGATACAGCTGGTTTGATCTCATTTCCCAGAAAATAGGATTTTCAAATTCAGCCCTATATTTCCTGGGTGTGACTGTATATTGCAACGTGTGGTGGCCCGAGTGCCGCAGGGCGAGGGGCAGCACACATAGTCTCTCTTCGACATGGACGAACATTTAATTGAAACAAAGACGACGGCACTCACATGTGTTACACACAATGAATGCAACACGGTTACCATTGAACAAACACGATTACATTTAACAACGGCAAGAAAAACATTTAACGTTCACACATTACGCCAACAATAACCGACAACACTGCACACAACGACAAAAGTTTAAATACACAAAGACTAACACAATACAGGTGTGTCCAGGTGTGGCTACGAACATGACCCTCCTACTGCACGTGGCTGGCCAAACCATGTGCCTCGCGGGAGGCGAGCGTTCCGTGACATATATATGCTACAGTTACAATAAATCAATAAATCACAAAATATCTCTTTCTAAATACACTATATTGCTGTGAGTACAATTTCTGTATAAATATTTATAAGCTTTATAAGTTATAAGCTCTCTCACATATATATGTACACACACAAATATTATATATGAGAGAGAGAGTTGGTAATCATACATACATATTGTTGTAAACAAGTTGGTAATCATATACACATATTGTTGTAAACTATAATTATTTTGCTTGTTTTTTAACAGATTTTTTTTTTGCATTTGTGAAATTATAGCTAGTTTTCAAGATGCAGTTTGTTTCTCCTTTAAGAAAAGGTCGACAGAGAGAAAGGGCATTCATGCTGACGTGCTTATTTGAACCTTTTAAGGAGATGGACCTTTTGACATTTGAGAGAACTCCCCTCCAGCTCTTTTTGATGATGTGCCTGAGAAGAGCTGCACTGCCTTTCCTGCCATGAACGGTGAGAGCCTCGTTCCTCTTTCCCTCTGCCTTGCTCGAAGCCCTTCATCATGGAAGATGATTTTGTCACAGATCTTTCAGGTCTCTCTACAACGGTTGCGCTACTCTATGCATTTATCCATTTATTAGGCTCTTAAGCAGGCTGCATGAGGCATCGCTCCAGAGGTTCCCCTTTTCTGCCAGTTTAGAACACTCTCGTATAATGTAGGATCAGTAGTTCTCATGTGGAAAAGATCAGGAAGGATTTTGGAGGTCACCCTGCTGAACTTGGGCCTTCATTCATTCCAGTTCCGCATTGTGGCCTTATGATCCTTGTCCTATTGTCCATCGAGTGCTTGCATCATTGGCACCTTAACCTGCATGGGGGCAGCTATTGTGTTTGCTCAGAGATGGGTAGGGATAGAAAGGGAGATGGCTACAAAACCCTAACTTTACAATATTATTAATTAGGTTGAGATAGTGTCCTGCATTCACTAAGCCTATGATATTGTAGTGGAATTAGAAATAATGTGGCATCTTCCTCCAAAGGCTTGAGGTATCTAATTGGAAGCCAAGTAATATAAAACTGTTCATTTGAATTTAGTCTTTTTTGTAGTTAGTATATAAATGCCAAATATGCAACACTGTGCAAAGGTTTTAGGCAGGCGTGGAAAAAATGCTTTCAAATTCTGTCAAAAATAGAAGTGTTAATAGTTTATTATTGTCCATTAACTAAATGCAAAGTGAATGAAGAAAAGAGAAATCTAAACCAAATCAATATTTAATTCAACCCAATTATGGGAGATGAGGGCAAATTAGGTGAACCACCAACTGATCCCAGAACCCCAGTGTGTTGCTTGGGTTCATCACCAGCATGTCACAGAGGTGACTTGAGAGAACTCATGGTAGAGAACTATGAACTGAAAATTAAAACTGGCAAAAATTGGCTTCCCCAACAAAGGGCGAGAAACGTCTGGTAAAGGCTTGAGAGAACTGGAGAGAGGAGAAGGCACAACTCAGGGCTTTTAGGAGAAGCTCAAGAAGTGAGATTAAAAAAGAGACCCATGACACTGCACTTGAGGGTGCTACCCAAAATACCAGCATTGTCATTTTCCAGAATCCTGAGCAACGACTCAGTAGAGGAATGCCTGTGAACTGCTCTTAATTAGCTAGAAGCACAGGTGTAGCAAATTTCACCTGATGATCTTGGCGCTGCCCTTGTGCCCTCTGGTGGCCAAAGGCAATTTAACAAGAGGCACAGCCTCAGACTGCCACAGTTTCCCCATGTTCATTCAAGTCTCAGGCAGGTTGGATGGGAAGAATCATTACAAAGCAATTTTCAAGTCTCTCCAGAGATGCTCCCTTTAGACTCTCACTGGGCCACTTCAGGACTTTCATTTAGTTTTCCTGAAGCCATTATAGGGGATGTTTTATAGGGGATGTGTTTCGCGTCATTGTCTCATTGAAGTGCAAACTTTTACCCAAGCCTGATGACTTGAGCATGATGTGGAAAAAGTTTTCACCCAGTACTGCTCTGTGTTTCTACATGAATTTTCCCCTCTATTCTGACTAGCCTTTATACCTCTGTCATAAAAAAATCCTCATAACATAATGAGGGATCATTTTAATGATGCTTAGCGTCTGGTTCCTGAAAATTGTGGCCAAATATTTCAATCATCTTTTCATCAGACTCTTAAGGTCTGAGAGTTTGTCATTTGACAGACCCCAAGGTTATCTTCCTGTAAGATTGTTCCATCTCCACAAAGGAACTCTGGATCTCCTTCATGCTGAACACCTGTTACCTGTCTGACCAAGGTCGTCCTTCCCTAATTAGTGCATTTTTACAGCATTTCCTGATTACGCAGACTGGCTGGGTGGCCAGATAAAGGAAAACTGTTGGGGTTCCACACTTCTTCCATTTGACAATGATAAGATACTGACATGTGTATCTCAGCTCTTCAGCACTTTCCTTGTAAACCTGTATCCTGTATCGCTTCTTGTAACTGTGCCTTGATGCAAGCCTGTCCTGCAGGTCTACTGACAGTTCTCCTGACCTCATGGCTTAGTTTTTACTCTGACATATACCATTCTTCTATAGACAAGCATGACAAGCACGTTTCAGTAGACTACAGAAGCATTTTAATTAGCATTGATAGAAGTAGAATGTAACCTGGCAGAGCTCAAATGTGTGTCATAATACAAAAAAAACTGTAAATATGATACTTCTCATATATACTTTTAATAAATTTAAAATACATAAACTTTTTAAATAATTTTGGAGTATTGTCTGTAGATTAGGATAGGTCTGAAATATTACAAAATCTGCTTAAAGGGCCTGAAAACTTTCTATGGATAGATATGATATTCAAAATTGTAGTAAAGTACTCAGTTTTGGACAGAGGTCCTTCATTAGCTGTGCAAGCAAAGAATTGCTTTAAAAAGAATCTTCTTTGGATATATATGTATATATATATATATATATATATATAATTACACACACATACATTGTGTCTGTGTGTGTGCAGAAAGAATCACACCTCTAATTTTAGCTGATCAATGCTGATGTTCTCTACATCTCCCTTTGCTTCAGTAATAAAAGAAAGACCAAAGCAAAAGCATGATGACAAAAGATAGCTTGGGAGTTCCATTTTGCCTCATTATAGCCCTTTTGCTCATTGCTTACCACTGCAATTTTTCCCTAGGATTTTCTGTGTTATCATCATTGAGGGATAGAGCCAGGCACTCCATTCCATGTTGAGTGGGTCGCTGAGTGCAGTTCAATAGTAGATGATTGTAACAACCAATTTTTCCAGTCGTGTGATGTCTCTTACACACTGGAACGACCCCAGTGAGGAGTCTCTTAGCCCCCTGTGGTCCCATTTATGCCTCCTGTCTCGAAAAGTAACAACTCAAGCAGTGTTCAGAACACTCCGGGCAATTGTTCCCACATATTTTCATGTCATCCCAGATTTAGGCTTTTTGACCCTCAGAAATGGATCTCCATAAATCTCTTTTATAAAGAATGCATTCTCTTTTGATATGGTGAAAGTGCTTTAGACAGCCTTACTACAATAAAAGGCATTTTATATTCACTAAGATTTAGCAGAAGTGCTATTATTTTGTTTATAAAATCAGGGTCTCCTACTGTTCACCCAGCACATAATTAAAGTTCTGTATGGCTGATACTATCAGTTGTGCACCAGGATTATGCTTCTTGGCATTAACTAACCTCCTATGATAATCAACACCCTGCGCATTGTGATCTCATTTTAGTATTCATAATTGTTTCCATTTCGGAATGCTCATTATCATATCAGACTTCAGTTACACAATGCTGATTTGAATACACAAAGTGTGATGGATAATTAGCCTGCATAACGACAGGTTCTGCTTTACTGCTGTACTTCTGAGCAGAGTGGTCCCCCTTATCATACCGTGGCTAAATTAAGAACCAGGCCTGTCTCTGCACAGGGAACAACTGACATTTTTGCTTTATTGTCTGCATGTCTTATGACATAGTTGGATCTGTGACATGGTCTCTCCAGGTCATGGTGTCAAACTGCTGCCTGACCAATAAGGCTCTGAGATTTAGGCAGACCAGGCTATTAGCATAAAGGAGCTAAATTCCCAAAGGAAGCTGGATTGATTTAACACCAAGGTCCCGATGGGATGTTTGAAGCTGGATATTAATACACCTTGACACTTGTGAGATATACCCTTTAGTGTGTCAGACTGCAAACAGGAGCCTAGACCACACTGTGTATCAGAGCTATGTACGCATGAAGGAAGGATGGAGGATGGAACTCTCAGAAGGCCATGGTGATTCTGACACTGGATGATTTTATATATATAACAAATGTGAAGAAATCACAAATTTAGCCACTGTGCAACTGAAATGCATTTGCATATCTCCTGTCATTTTTCCTCGCTATTTTGGCATGTCACTGGACAACTATTGCAATAGACTATTGTTTACAGAGGGTAATAAAAGTTATTATTTATAATTTTAATAAATAAACTTCTAAATTAAAACTAGTTATTTTGGACTTTTTACAGGGATTTAAAGCTGTGCTGGTTTGATTTTGTGCACTGAACAAAAGCTCAACAATTTACTATTACAGGCAGCTTTGATCTCTCCACAAACTCTGCCACACTATGAAAATCAAACAGATCCACAAATCCTGCCCAAAAAGAGCATGCAACTGTAAAATCAAAAGCTTTTCATTTATATATGTATTAAGATTAGAGCTCTAAATTGGACCAGGAAATTTTCATTGGATTTCAATCTGTTTGTTCAAATTTTGTATGATTTCTGTTTAAGATCTGTTTAAGTTAGCAGTGGAAGTTCTACCTGGCATTTTTGGGTCCAGCAACACCTTTGATCATCACTGGCGTCATCAGGAGATTATGGTGAGATTTATTCTATTACTGTTTTTGGGTCCCTGCATTTTTCTACCACTAGAAAACAAGGTTACTTTGTTTATAGGACAAGATGGCCAAAAAAACCACCAGATGTTTTGTTAATTTTGTAAGGAACAAACAGCATTTTCCACTGCTTTCCAGTGTATTGTTTGAAACACACAATGATCAGCCTAAAATACATCTGTATATATTCTGTTAATTGCATTCTGCTCACTGGGTGGCATCCAATGGCACATAATATGGTTGCAGTGCGACAAGCTTGCACTCCTCACATGGTGAGTGGCAAGCGTGAAATCTCAGCGATGCTGCTGTCACTTGTATTCAACTAAGCGTTTCAGAAAAGAAAGCAGGGGATGTCATGGCCACGTGTTGGGGTCACAATAGAGTGGCAGAGAAAGGAAGGGAGAGAGAGCAAGAGAGAGCGAGAGAGAGCAAGAGAGAGCGACAGAGTGCAGGCGCTGTGCTCGGTAATGCCAAGAGGCTTCTTATTTTGATTTCAGCTATGTACAGGTTAACAGTGAAAAGACAAAAAATTTGAAAATACAGATAACACATAGAGCAGCACCATCCAGTACACATCACCACGTGGATGTGCAAAGAAAGTACCATACTGTGACAGGTTAACAGATATGCTAATAGCATCCAGCAGCCAGTACACTAATTTATGAACACTGTATTGTTAAATGGAATACAGTATTTGTTCAATATCTGTTTGTCATTCTCTGGGAGTTGAGGAGTCTGATAGAATAGGGGAAGAAACTATTGCACAGTCTGGCTTTAAGGGTCTTTATGCCTCTTCCCAGATGGTAGGAGAGAGAATTTATGTGAGGGGTGTGTGGGATCACATAATTGTGCCATGCTTAAGGCTTGGTTCTCAGAGTGAAGCTTGAAACTTGTGCTCTTGGGTCATTACCTGTTCATACCTCCTGTACTTCAGTAATTTACAGAACCATAGACACAGGGAACATGCACTTTAAAGGCAACTAAAATAATATTTCTTAATAATGCCAAAACCTCATGCCATGACTTGACATCCAGAGATCTGTATTTTTGCCTCGCACGATTTTAAGATATCGTATATTTTTGACTTTTAACTGTGCACTTTGTTTTTCTTGCTGCAGGTACACTTGAAAGGATATTTTAAAATTGTCTTATAATTGTCTTTTAAATGATTACTTCACAGTACTGCACAATATTTGTCCTCTTGATTTGCATTTGATTTTTCATTTTATTTTTCCATTTAATCCAACCATATTTATGTCACAGTTGGCCGGCCATCAGCCAGAAAGGACACACCCACTCCTGAGAGGGGCCGTACTTTTGTTCTGCTACGCTCCCAATCACCAACATATTAATGCATTACACCTGTTCTAACTTGACTCCCCTATTTAATCCTGCAGGTCCCGAGAGAGGACGCTGCACATTGACGGACTACTGCTGTGAGACCAGCTGCTTATCGCACTGCTACCAGCATATTTTGTTGTTTGTGGATTTTCGTTCCTTATTGTCCGAATGGAAAATAAAGAACACTTCAGCTCAGACTTGCCTCTCGCTTCATCTGTGCTGCCAGCATCACAATTTAACTATAATAAACTGCTTCTGTAACATTTTATATTTGGCAAAAACCTTGAGTTGAGAAGGATGTAAAAAAAACTATAATCCTATGTATTCTCTATTTATTGTATTATAATTCTTCTACTAATAATAATTATTATCATTGTTATCCTTTCAGTCCAATTTGTGGAGAAGTACTAGGAATATAGGCCTACACCCTAAACTGTGAAAATGGAAAGCTTATAGAGTCTCAGAAAGCCTTTCCCTGTTGTGGTGCCTGCTCACCTTCACCCACAGTACTTTCTCTTGAGTATTTACCCATTGTTGTGGAGACATTGCCAGCTGCATATTGCCAACTCAGGATTGCAAAAGAACAGGTTTGTGAAGCATTACTTTTCAGTATGTCTTGTTTGTTAGATTAGAGCATTTTAACCCATGAATAATGTATGTAAGTGTGAGTGAAGGAAAAAAGACAATGAGGGAAAATATACCAAGATAACATTACATTTTGAAACTTTGTGACATACACTAGTTTGAGTTCGGAAGCAACCCAGGCCAAAATAAGAAACAAACCCCCAAATTTACTTATGTTATAAACACATTTCATCTTACCTCTATGTCAACTGCTGCACCAAGCTTTATTGCAAATCTCCAACATTTATCAATTTTGACTGGGATATCATCAAACCTTGTCTAAATGACTGAATGCTGGTTAGATCATACTTAACCGATCATTACAAGTTTGTCAACATAAATGGTGACTTTTCAGCATACCCCAAGGTTAGTTTTGGGGTCACACAGGGCTATGTTCTAGGGCACCTGCTTTTTTTTTTTTATATGCTACTTCTGGGTGAAATGAGTCATAAACTCTGCGCTTATTTTCACTGCTATGCTGATGACACTCAGTTGCATGTTTCAGGCAAACCAGAGGACAAATAACTTATTAATCAGAAATGTGTCAAAGACATCAGACACTATAATTTTAGAAACTTTCTCTCCCTTAAACCAGTTGGAACAGAAGTATTCTTATTAGGCCTCTTATCAGTGCTTGTATAACACTCTTGCCTTGTGTTATGCTTTACTCTGTGGTTTCTGGCTATTTCTATGTTCAGTGCATATATTGTAGTTTATTCCCATTTGTATATTCTTTGTGTTTCATTTCTTTTCATCATAATGTTATCGGGTGTTTTAATGTTGGACCACGTTACTGCTAATACTTCTAATAAATGTCTTCCAGCTATGCCCCACAGTACCATAGCGAACTCTTGGACTCAGTCTATATGTCTAGGCATTTGATTAAATACCTCTCATTCTAGGTAAAGGTGTATATCTGGGGGTTCATGGGCACCGAGAGTGACTGAGAGTAAACTGCTGTTTGTTTTGTGGGAACAGGGGAGTGCAGCTGTTCCTGTTCCAGACACACACTCATCAAAAGCAGACTAGGCTTTTTAGCAGCTCACAATAGACCTGTATTATTCATTCATTCTTATTATCACTTTTGTTCTCTGTTGCTTATTTTGTTTGTATCCAGTGTCACCCAGAGGAGGATGGGCTTCCCCTTTGAGTCAAGCTTCCTTCCTCACGGCCTTAGGGAGCTTTTCCTGACTACTGTCTCTGTATCACAATTTAATGTTACAAGACAATTACAAGAACAAAAAAGAAGAGAGCATAAAGCTGGCCACCTCTGTTTACAGTATCCTTAAACAGTCCCCTCTACATTTACATTTATGGCATTTAGCAGACGCTCTTATCCAGAGCGACTTACAAAACTGCTTTGTCATTTACTCAGTAGAGTAAGTTAGAGTCCAATATACCAATTGTCTAAAATACTGTAGAAATGCAGGGATCAATGCTGATGCCTAGAGGTACAAAATACATAAGGTCACTCTTAAAAATGATAAGTGCAATAAACAATAAGGACTAGAGTTTGTTAGACAACATCAGTGTAATGAACAATGCCCTACAATAAGTACTAGTTTAAATTAGTCAATATAGGAGCAGGTTCAGTGGTCATTTAAATATTCCTTGAATAAATGGGACTTCAGTCTGCATTTGAAGACTGCAAGGGACTCTGCTGTCCGGACAGCAAGCAGTTTCAGCAAGGACAGCAAGTCTGTTCATTCCACAAACTGGGAGCCAGGACAGAGAATAGGACAGAGAATAGTCTCGATGCTTGTCTTCCACGAGACTTGACGCATGCTATTTCTAGCCGAGCTGTACTTGAGGTTCGAAGTATTCAAGGTACGGCTTGGGCTTTGACCTTTGACCTCATGTATGGAGGCGCTGGCCCATTTTTGGCTTTGTAGGCAAGCATCAAGGTTTTAAATCTGATGTGTGCACCTACTGGAAGCCAATGAAGTGAGCACAGCAGTGGCGTAACGTGTGAATGTGTGAAGATTGAAGACCAGTCATGCTGCTTCAGTCATGCAGAAAATCACATGATGCACAGAGGGGAAGCATACAAAATGAGTACTAGAGTTACACTACAGGGGAAGTGGACTGGAAATGGAACCAAGTGGGACAAATACAACCCACACATGGAACACAACACTGGTGGCAGCAGTGGGGGGGGGATATATACCAGGAGATGTCAGGCATTTACAAAAATGAATGAGCTATGAATGAAGATCTTTTTGATAAAGGATGCAATGGGAGCTGAAACCAGAAGTGCACCCCCATCTGTCTCTGGGCTTTGCATTTGACTGCCTCGGAGTACATTTTTAACATTATGTACTACACTACCTCAGTCCTTGAAAGCACAGTTATTTATACATATGACCAAGGATTGCATTTTAAAAAGGTTAACCGATTCGGCTGGAGTCACTTTTTAATCAACACTGCACATAAAGATTGTCCCAAGGTGCCTTAGAAATGCTGTCTTGAGCTCATACACCACAGAAAGAAGCTTTTGGAGTGCTCAGAAGTTAGCCGCTTTCTCACAGGATCTTTCCATATTCCCTATAGGGGTAGAATGAAAACACTTTATATGATTTATGATCTGTCAGTCTTCAGAAGGAGCAGGAGGGCCTTTATGGCCAGCAGACATCTTTGCTAACAAAGCTGACATTTCAGTAGGGCAACGTTTGACAGGTGTTTACTCACAGCAGCAGGGAGAATGGAAACATGCTCTCATGCTCATAATATTTCAGTGCTACATTACTGCCCATACTTGGGAGTAAACATATGGACTGTATTAGAGAAGTCTATCTTTTAAGTGCACCTCAGAGGTGAGGCAGTTGTGACAGTGTAACACCCAATACAGTACTACAGCAATGCCAGCGTAACTGCTGCCTCCAAAAGTTATGAATGGGATAAAAGACAGCTGGCAAACTGAGCATTCTAACAAATGGGTAACAGAATGCAATTGTGCACTTATACAATGTACCTATGAGCAAGCTGCACCTAAGTCAGTGCACGAGACCCACAGATCTAATCAAGTGCTCGATATGTGTTTATCAATATATTTTCATCAGGGAAATGCATTAATTGATTAACAATTAGCAAAGCACTATGGAGGAGTATTGAAGTACGGACACTAATGCCCTACTCAATAATGGAAATGGTTTATTGATTATTAACAAAATTAATAATAATTCTAGAACTACCTTAATTTGCTGAGTCAGAAAAAAGAAAAAAGTTGCATATTACATGATTCAGAGACTGAAAATATTTCAGACAGGCAACATTTGTTACAGAACATCTTGCCAAACTAAGTCATGGCTGCTGTTGAAATTTCCAAAGCTATTTGAAAGGAAAAAAATCTCTGTATTTTGTATTTAGTGGTACAATGTCTTCTCATACCAAGAATATAAGTGGTCTCATTCACCATGTTACTCCATGTGCACATAATGTATGCTTCCAGTAGGAGTGCTCATTCATTGGCACATCCAAGCTATGCAGCTGAGCTAAATAGGGGAATGTGCACACGCCTGCATAATGACAGACCTGACCGCGTTCTGAAATATGAAAGAAATATGCTGTGCTTAGCTGCTTATTACTACCACATCCCTCAGATGCTTCTGAGGACTGCAAACCTTGCTCTTTGCCCCAATGTGTTTGTCTGAGGCAGAGAATAAACAGCAACCTCCTGAATAAGACAAGGGAGTCTGCGGTTTCAACCTGTTGCCAACTGGTAACGGCATCCCTGTAGCCTGCGTTGTTATCCGCCGTTAGCTGCACACTGAAAGCTGTATTAGCTGTCAAGTTCAGCTGCAGTTTTGGGGGTCACAGGACAATATGGTAAGAAAAGCCAGCACTATAACGTAGGGGTGTCATCTTCTTAAATACACTAAGCCATGCACGTGGAGAAGTTGATTAGTCTGTGGTGCCATTGTCCGGCATAGTACCACAAACCATATATTCATGCAGGCCTATACGTTTCAAAACTTAATTTCATGGCATTAATTTTAAATATCACCGTTTTATACAGAACTGCATCACTATCATTCTCTATCATTTCGTATTGTTGTGTAATCCTGTTTTTAGGGCGAGGGCGTGAACAGACAGACAAGCTAATGCAGGAACTCCTGAACACTTTAAGGCTTTTAATAAACAGGAATTTTGTGTTCCCTTTTTTCCAAGCTGAAACCAAAATGAATTTACAATTCTCTCAAGTCCCATCATATCCATGACACTGATGATGTCCTCAGCTCATAAATGTGTGGCTTCCATATAGGTTGATGGGGGCACAGGGGGATCCAAAAACATAAGTCATCTTTTTTTCAAACTTAGGGATGTGAATTCATTTACGGAATTTAGCAGACGCTCTTATCCAGAGCGACTTACACAAGTGCTTTGTCATTTTCTCATAGAACACATCCTAGTGCAGTACAGCAGGTTAGAGTCCAATATACCAATGGACTAGAATACTGTAGAACTACAGGGATCACTGCTGATACCTAGAAGTACAAAATACATAAGATCTATCTTAAACAATGATAAGTACTATAAGCAATAAGTGCTGGAGTTTGTTAAACAACAAACTCACTTGACAAATTCACTTGCCATTATCATTATATTTGATAGAGCAGCAGGTGCACAGGTGAAACAGACTTTCATTACATGGCAGGTGCTGATAAAAAGATAGAAAGGTGGCCTATATGTAAAGATCACTGCAGTCACACGTAGGGTTTGATGAGGTTCACTGCATCCAGTGGAATGTGTTCGCCACTTCCCTGAAAAACAACCCTCAAGCTCTCTGGACAGTTAAGGCATTGGACTCCAGTTAAAGCCCTGTTACTGAGAGGAAATGCATCATGGAAATGACATGCTCTCAACAGCTCTGCAGCTGACTGGGCTGATCAGTTCTCTCTTCTGCTCGCACGAAGCCTCCTGGGAGGATAAATAATTTACCTCTGCACAAAACACACTCATGTAATTGCTCCATTACGTCCTAACATGCGTAATTAAGCCACTTCAGGCAAAGAATGATTGATTTCTCCCATCAGGTAATGTTTTCCTACACTCAGGTTATTTGTTCAGTGTGATTGCTCTTAATTCAACTGAATCAGAGTTCAGTTGCAGGGTTGATGTCACCACATTAGAGAGCAGGCCTGTTCAGTTGAGGACTTGGCTACAGATTTTTTGCTCAAATCCAAAAGGGCTCCCCCAAGAAAATATCCTAATTAATTATGTTAGGGACTTCTATACAGGGACAGACTAGAAACACTTGGACTTTAAACACATCACTGTATCACAATTGGGTTCGATTATTGAAAATAAAGGTTATTTAAATTAAAAAAATAATAATTTTTAGTCACATTTTTTATTCCATTGCAAATGTGGGAAATGAGTTTCCCAGGTTACTGTGATAAAACAGATAGACAATAATTGAATAGACACATAATAAACACAGTACAGAAGGGAAGTGATATGCAGACAGTTTAGATCATCATAGTAACATTAAATGGTGCAAAAGCTGTGGTAATACTGAGACATTTACAATTAAACATTGTCAAATGGTATTAAACCTTATGTGTGAAGAGATCTCAGTTCATGTGTGTGTGGTCCCTGATGATACTGCATGCCTTCCTCTTAAATTGTTTTTGATAGATGTCAGACATGAATGGGAGTGATGAGGAGTTCATTTCAATGCCTCTCTAGGGTTTTGACAGCATGCACCATGCACTGACAATGTAACTCAACAGAATTCAAACACGGAAGTTTTTCCAGATATAGACCAAGCTGAAACCTTATTGATAAATGATTCTTGCCAAAGCTGTAATGGCCGAAGGCAATAAGGACACTTGCGGATTACAATGTTGAATAATGATTTACTTAGGGAAAGACGGGGGCAAGACGTGATCCAAAAACAGGCACGATCAGAAGTAATGCAGAGGATGAACAAACAGGTAAGGTTTTCCAAATCAAAGTCAGGTACAGGTATGAGTCAAAACCAGGGTAACAATAAATGTGCAACGTGAGTAAAACTAAAAGTATCGCAATCCAAACATGTTGAAAACATGGAAAAAAAATCCAAAAAATAACGCTTAGTACACAAAATGAAATGGCAAAACTCCACACTGATGAATGGTTGCAGTTTTACTTAAATATTAAGAGGATAATTAGAGTCAGGTGTAATCAATATTCTGCAGAGGCCGATCTCCGGTGTTCTGAGGCATGATGGGATTTGGTGTTCATCTTGGTGGAGTAGGGCAGTGTGACAGATGCTGAAGACAAAGTGTGCTTCAAAAAGACTGTAAAATGGTGATGTGGGTTATCAGTGTCTTGCATCTTGCATGACACATTGCACTCATCATCATCATCATCATTTCCACTTATATAGTGCATTTTTCAGACTCAAGGACAGATCAGGTTTTACAGTCACTCACTCACCGATGAGAAGTGGCAGCACAGCGTACCCTCTATTGGAAATAGAATATTGGAACCCGCAGCCCCCAGGGGGTCTGACACTGGGTACAGGGGAAGATGATGATCTTTTGTTTTCAAAACAGGAATAAATGGACAGGAAATGCTGAGACCCACAAGAGAACACACAGGAAACCCCACCTCTGCACACATAAGTAAAAAATATATAGCTATTAAAGCACTAATCGCTCAAATACCACCTGATGAGATAATGCATCTCAGTGTAATAAAATGCTATTAATATTTAAATATAATCTGACCATTTTCCATTATTTTGATTTTCTAATAAGATGATTCATAGTAGTTTCAGTGTAGTTACTCAATAATACATGTTAAGATTAATAAACCTGCAGTTTAAGAGGTTAAGTTCCCACACTGTGAAAGCATAGCACCACAGGTATGAGTATACCATGAACTTGTTTTTTGTTGTTTTTCTTAGTGTGAGTTGTGTGGAGCCACAGGTCCAAAGCCAGTTCTGATCAGTGTTTTCCTGGCACTTATGAATTCATAGCCAAGTTGTGCCCAGTCCCTTTGTCCTTTGTGTGTTTATCTCGACACAGTCCGGCTGCTGTCTAAACCGGCTGCTGTCTGTGGTGCTGAAATGTAGATAGTGCTGGAGTAAATCCTTACACTTCATGGTTTCATGAGCCACTCCTTCTGGCAGTTTGGCAAAACAAGACAACATAAATACAATCCAGCAACAAACAAAAGGAGCATTCCCTACTGAACTGTCCTCTCCATGGATGGAACAATTTTTGGAGTCTTCTTGTGGTCGTTTGAATTCTGTGGCAATAGTTCCATGAGTAACAGCGAGACTGACAGGTCAATGTGCTAAGATGACGGTTCTATATGGGCTAGGATCATCCTCCAAATTGTTAAATGGACACTGCTGTTACATTCTGAATAAGGTCAGGAGCCTAATCTGTGCATACTCTATGCATGTGCCCCTTATCAATTTCATCTTCATTCAGAGTAGATTTGATTAACATGCAAGGCAGGCTGTCTCTCAATAAATCACAAGGTGCCATAGAACCTTGGAAAGGCACACCAATATAGATTTTCTAGTGATCGTGTGTACTCAGGTATTATTGAAAAGTTGGCTGCAATTTTCTCCTTCCCTGCTGACTGATCTGATGAAGGCCCAGGAACATGGCTTCCTTGCGGTCATCAGCAGGCAGCTGCTGTGGGCTTAATGAATGCTCCCTTCTCAAACTGTGCACGCCACGCTACTGTTCCCTTTATTCCAAAGTGATGAAGTGCTGAGAGGGGCTGGCTAACTTCATCTTAATCGCTACCTTGTGTGTAAACGTAAAAGTTGCAATAGCATCCATCAAAGAGCAACTGGCATAAGTTACCAGGAAAGGAAGACAAAGGTGTCACTCAGCTTTGAAAGCATGAAAATGAAGGCATGGCTAAATGATAAGTGTTGGTTAGAAGTTACTGATTCTAAGTAACACTATTTACACAAAGGCTTTCACTCCCAGAACACTTTCAGCAGAATCAAACCACCATTTAATCAGTGTAGATTCGAACCAACTCTGAAGGACTGAGAAGCTCTGAGAATGAACTATGGCCTTCATTGAATTACAATTGTGGTGGGAATGTTGACCTTAACACACACACCTTGGCACTTGTACCTTTTATTTCACACGTGACATACCTTTTAGTGTGTCAGACTGCAACAGGAGTCCAGACCACACTGTGTATCAGAGCTATGTACGCATGAAGGAAGGATGGAGGATGGAGGATGGAACTTCTGTGGGTATCACAGAAGGCCACGGTGATTCTGACACTGGATGATTTTATTTATATATATAACAAATGTGAAGAAGTCACAAATTTAGCCACTGTGCAACTGAAATGCATTTGCACATCTGTCATTGTTCCTCTATATTTTGTCACTGGATATCTATTGCAATGGATTATTGTTCATAGTGGGTAATAAATAAGTTAGTATTCATAATTTTAATAAACTTCTAAATTAAAACTAATTATTTTGGACTTTTTACAGGGATTTAAAGCTGTGCTGGTGTGATTTTGTGCACTGAACAAAAACTCAACAATTTACTATTACAGTCAGCTTTGATCTCTCCACAAAATCTGCCACACCATGAAAAATCAAAACAGATCCCCTATTCCTTTCCAAAAAGATCACTCAAACGTTTTTCAATTCTAGACATGTTAAGCTCTAGACTGGATTTTCTTTGTGTGTACATACAGCTCTGTTAGAATGTATATTCAGCTCTGACCTGTCACAGTATTGATTCCACAAGAGCTCTGAAGGTGTCCTGAGGTATCTGATACCAAGACATTAGCAGCAGGTTCCTTAAATTGCAAGGTGAGGCCTCAATGGATAGTCCTCCCTGGTGCCACCTATCTGACACAGCCAGCATTAACTTTTAGGTTATAGTAGCTCTTCGATGGGATCCGACTAGAGAGGCTAGCATTTGCTCCCCTGTGTGGATCAGTGAGCCCATGATCATGACTACAGACTACGTTCCCCATTCTCCACCTTTCAGCTGCCCGTCTGTCACTCTGATCCACCAATCACAGCTCTCTTCTCCGTTCAGCTTCTGTTGATTATCAACTGTACTTACCTGTTCCTCATTACACTCACCTATTTAGTCTGCCCAATTCTCTTTTCTCATTGCAAAGTACTGCCATGTCTTGTGCATGCACACTGAGTAGCTTCTCCTCTGCTGGTTTCTCTGTGTGCGGTTTTGTTTATTGGTTACCATCTTTGCGGTTTTGTGGCCCGTTATGTTTGGTTTCTTGTATAGACTGCTTCTCCTGGTATTTGGATCATTAACTCATGCCTGGCTTTTGATTAGCGCTCTTATAATAAATCGTTTATGCTCATTCCTGTCTCCAAAGCCTGGTTAATGTCTGTTGTGTTTCCATGTCTGATCAGTGTATTAGGGAGTTATACAAATATCTACAGCAGTGTTCAATCTACCTGAAATTATTACATTGGATTGTAGAAATGGAATGATGACAAACGTGTCTCTCATTGTGTGTGTGTGTGTGTGTGTGTGGGGGGGGGTCATGTGTGTTTGTGTACCATTGTGTCTTTTCTCTCTTTTTCATCATACAGTTAAATAATAAATGTTTGCTCAACTATAGTTCAAAGCATTTGCTGTCATTTGTATTTGGCACTTCTTATTTTCCTTTATGTAAATAGTAACCCACAGAGTTCTCAAACTTTCAGGGACACAACATAAATCTTCCCCTTTAAACAGAAAAGCTTGGATTAGTAAAAAAAAGTCTTCAGATAATGCACTTAAGGAGTAATTGCTCATTAAGGCTCTTTCAAGGTGTATTTTGTTCCATTTTTGCAAAGCACAAGTTAAATGTTTAGACTTCAATACAAAATCAACATTACAGTTAATCCCAAGTACTTTTGTCTTGCCAGATTTAATCCCTGTTCCTATTAGTCTTTGTGATGTATTTGCACACCTCTGTAATAGCTGTCTCAGTATAGGTTTTGCATTACATATTGATCAAATAAAATGCATCCCCTTATCATGCTAATTAGCAATTTTAAGCGGTTTCACGAGACAGCAGACCTCTTATCTGGAAGAACATGCAACATGCTTCATTTGCAATGCAGAATATGATGAGTCACACGAAATGACTGGAAGCACAACAGCCATGCCCTTTCATGTCATACTTTCACCGGTGAACTTCTGAGTTATGATAGTTTATCTTAGGTTAATTGGATATTAAATTAATTTACCAATTAGGCATAAAACCCACATATAATTTGTAGCCATGTAAAATTGTGCATTAATATTTAAGTACAGTAATATAATGCATTCCCCAATACAAGATTTTGGGTCAGAATTCTATAAGCACCCAACTGTTTGCTTAGAGGACAGAATAAATACAAATGAATGACATTGTGTGTTTGGTGACTAACTGAATTCCCAATCTCAAACAGAAATACCTCCTGTATTTATACATCCTGTATCTACCCCTGTTGTGGAGGAAAAACACTTACATTTCTACCTGAAATAATATGGCTGTCTCACTGTGTGATTTTATAATAAAGCATTTTTCCCCACCATCTTAACCTGCCAAGTTCCTTCTTCCACGTTGACCACAGCATCTCATGCTCCGGGGGGGGGGGGGGTCTAGATGGGTGAATTGTCTTTTGTGTTATACAGAGATCAATAAATGCAAAAGAACTTGTGCTAAGGTCACTGCAACCAGTCCTCCTGGTGCCTCAGGAACCAAGGCTTGCACCAGAAGAATGCTGCCAAAAGCTTTTACTGTGCACATAATGTTGCAGATAACATTATTAATGCAGCTGATTGCAACTTTATCAAGAACTGTTTCTCAGTCTCCTCCCTACTGAAAACCTAGAGCACATGTACAATCCAGGGCTCATGATAACCCCAGACACTGTGAAATTCTTAATGCATGCTTTTTCTAAACCAGGGTAGAAGCACTTCTGCCTCCTAATTACACTATTTGAAATGGAATGGGGTCTGGTGCCCCTAATCGCCTTTCGCAGCCTTTAAAGTACACCCTCGTATACATAGTTATTTATACCAAGACTTCAATCAGAACAGTGATTACATTTATGACAGACCAGTGCCACTATTGTAGAAGAAAAAAAGGAGAAAGACTTTTGGACTTTCTTTTCTCTGTGAGAGAGACCATGTTAACACTAGAGTGAGAACCATTATCTGCAGGTGCAATTTGAATTCCCCTTAAGGTTTTGCCAAGCATTCAAGAATGTGTGCCAGGAACATCAGTGAGCGCCACTCGCTTTGAGGTAGAGACATATGAAGAATATGCCATTAGAAAGCCTTCTTTTCAAGTCGCTGTGTCACACCGGTTCTGTTACGGGGAAAGATAATGTACTGGGAAATACCAAGCTATTGTTAGAGCTTCAGCATCTATGGACAAACATCGTATCTGAGAACATAACAGAATACAAAAACAACCCATACATTTAGAATACTAAAAGTATGGGTTGCCAACATAATACTAAATTTGATTAATTTAATTTTATCTGTTGCACAACCTAAATATTTGGATTCTCTCTCTCTCTCTCTCTCTCTCTCTCTCTCTCACACACACACACATAATAAGTTATTGACAATACCAGTACCAATAGACAGCAGCACACAAAGGACATTGGTGTGATGCATACCTTGTCTGATGTGCCTAAACGAACCTGTCTGTAACAAGCTGGCTGATGCCTGGAGAGAGCAGGAGATGCTGTTGAGTCATGAAACATACGTGTTCCAGCTACTTCAATGCTGAGATGCAGTGCAATGCATATAAATGACCTTAAGATGTGCATAAAAATAGCTTTCTTCCAGGAGGTTCCAGAAGGCTGATTTGAGTCTCTAGTGAATCTTCAAAGGACTTCCAGCTTTTTTTTTTTCTTTTTTTTTTTTTTTGGCACTTAAGCTCATTCATTTTGCATGACGAGTGTGAAGATGGATAAATGACTGATATACATTTATCATCATTATGATTATTATTGTTGTTGCAGTTTAGAACATTCTAGTCTCTAAACAATGCACTTAATGATTAAATCCCCCCACACCATGTCCAATCCCATTTATCCTTGCCAGTATTTTGTAATCAATCGACTCCTCTTTCTCCCAATAACACGAGTTACAGCGGCACCCTGCAGTGTGCATCGCTCAGCACGCGCCTGTGTGATTCGCTCAACAGGAGAGTGGAGCGACTCTTTACGCCTCCGGAGTTTTAGGATGGACATTAAAACTCTTCGCTAAAGAACATTAACGCTCCGCTGATAATACTGCAAGTCACAGCCACGTGCAATTATTATTATTTTAAAAAAATTGTAGTTACTTTTACGCGTGTGTCAGGGATTGGAGCCAACGCGCCTGGTCAGTGTGAGCCGACAGGCACGAACAGCGAACATATCTGCAATGGCGCAGCCGCAAAACGGATCTAATCTCACTGGGAACTTTACGAACCAGTTTGTCCAGCCGCCTTGGCGTGTCGCACTCTGGTCTGTTGCCTACAGCTCCATCTTGGCGGTCGCGGTCTTCGGTAATTTGATCGTAATGTGGATCATTCTGGCGCACAAGCGAATGCGCACCGTGACCAATTACTTCTTACTCAATTTGGCATTTTCGGACGCGTCCATGGCCGCCTTCAATACTTTGATTAATTTTGTTTATGCGACGCACGGCGACTGGTACTTTGGGGAATCATACTGCAAATTTCACAACTTTTTCCCCGTGACTTCTGTGTTTGCAAGCATTTATTCCATGACTGCGATCGCTGTCGACAGGTAAAGACGTGTGCCTGAGTGTGGGTGCGTGCGCGCACCGTTGTACCTAAACGATTTTCCTTAGACTACGAGGATCAGCAGTAGGTTAACAGAAGGTTCGCAATACCAATTACATTTTTATTGCACATTGATCTCTGCTTATACAAATGAAATGTATTTGAGAGTATTTTATGTAGGCATCATATAAAGCCTTCCAAACCTTTTTGGAAAAACTGAAAACATGCATTTTTAAAGGGCACTTAGTATGTATTTATAATATGTATTTCATTCAGTATTGCCTGCAGTTAAATTCTCTGTACTGAGAAAGTGCTTAGCGCAGATGTAAAAATACTTATGATGGAGCCGAGGGCTTCTCCACATTTACACATATTGAAACTGTTGCGAGCTTCCATCAGCTGGCTGTAATAACTTATTTACAATATCTCCAGGGCAGAAAACAAGAGAAGCATTCATTCATTTTTCACCGCAGAACTCTTTATTTCCAGTGCAAGTCTAAAATAAATCAGTGATCATTTTTGTTGTTTTGGCTCCGTACCGGAAGGATTAGTGGCATCCGCTGAGTTCTGAAACAGAAGGCATTTAGATCAGATGATAAGATGCAGATAACATGCTTCTTCAGCACTCATTAGTTCACCCTGTTACCACACCAGCTGCCATACCTTTGGTAGAAATAAAAAGCATAACATGAGTCCAGTGCCACTGGCAGTCAAACATTCCTCTGGTACCATGTTTCACAGAAGCGGGGGTGCGCTGCAGCTCATGAGCGGTTTTTCCTCTTTCCACAACCCTGGTGCACATTCATTGTCTTCTCAGACATGTAGCCTATGTTTTAACAAACTGTAAACTGGATCCTCTTTTCCTGGGGCTTATCACTGGTTTGTGTCTTATACTTCTCTTTATATAAACTTCTGAGTAGCAACAAGTTGTGTATGAGATATGATTAATTTGAGGGCTTACATAAGGATCAGCATTATTATTAAATCTGCTGGCTGCTATTATTAAATCTGCTGGCTGCTGTCATACTGTACCATTTCAAGGCCGTTAAATATGTTCATTATCTTTAGTAATTTGGCATAGGAGATCCTGGGGGAAGCAACGTGCCATGAGCACTTTTCATTCTGTGCTTAAATACTGATTTAACAAATACGATCATCTTGTCAATTTAAGAGAGATGTTAAAGAGAGAGAGAAGGGGACTCAGTGAGAGCAGATTGCTGAAATGGCAATGGTGGCATGGAGATGAAAATGGAAAAATTGATGGTGAGAGGGAGAGTGTGTCCAGTGCCTCTCTCTCCGCAGACCGATTCCTATCAAATCACACATCTGTAGCTATCACAGGACGTGAATTAGTCTGGGTCTCCAATAAGAGCTCACACTCTGCCTACAGGCGCCGTGTTTAGGATCTGCTCTAGTGCTGAGGTTATGGGTGAATAGGCACCAAGATCTGTCCAAGCTCTGCTGCACAGGAGAGGAAAACAATTGGCTCTGATCTTTTAGTAGCTCCAGACACACAATGGGGCTGATCTGCAGTCTGGGTAAAGTCCCCTTCTCCTCACACACACACACACACACACACACACACACACACACACACACACACACACACACACATTATATATATATATATATAAAATAGCTTTCATTTTGACAACCAGCAGCACATTTGATACCCAACAGCCTCACTCATGTCTGCTGGAAAAAAAAACTACAACATTGCAGTATGAAATGGTGGCCTTTTAGACTTGATCAATAACCTTGTCGTGAACTTTGCCAGCATGGGTGGTTTAATACCTTTTAAGGGCTCTTGGTGTGAGTGTGTGTCAATAGGGGCACTTAAGTAAACCTTATTGGGAACGGTACAGAGCACTTTAATCAGATGAGCAGCGCATAGTACAATCGGATATACCTGAATGGTCTATTGATGGCAAATCTAATGAGCACAAGTGTAATTACTGAATACTTCAGATATTTACGATGGATGAGTGATGGGAAAAGGCAAACCATCTCTTTCCATGAGCAATGGCTTTTTCTGACTGAATTTCATAGAACTGAGGTTTCATAGAAGTGGGCGCCTTTTTTTCACAGAAGCACAGCAGGGCTGCTGAAGCAAAGAGCTCATTTCTGTCCGCCACGTCCTGAGCCCACCGTCTACCTCAGACCACCCAGAACGCCACCCTGAGTTACAGCCAAGAAGCACAGACAAGCAAACAAACCAAAATAAAAGGGGGGGGGGGGGGGGAATGGTGCCAAACAAACAAGCTTTGGCGGAGATGTAGAATAATCCGGCTCTTGCGCAAGGGCCGGCTGACTGAAATGTTCCGTGGCATGAGGTTTTTGGGGGTCTGCTTTGCTGACAGCACCAGTTCAGCTGCTTGCGATTTTCACTGACATTTATGCAGGAACTGGACAACTTCCCTGACACCCAGGTACAAGCCAGTGGAATTAAATGGTGCACTCAATTAGCATTAGCCACTGCCACTGAGACAGCTGCGTGTGGTTGGCACGCCTCTGAGTGGTTTGTGTCTCATATCGCATGGAAATGGCTGTCCCCCAGATTGTGCTCCCTCAATGCACACGGTCAGAAGTCTTTAGTATCGTAATATGTTTTAAGCAGTTCAAACTTTCTCCCGATCTCTGGAAGAGCATACGAGAGTCTACCCTTAAATTCTGTCTTCCATTTACCACATTCATGAAACGTGATCGTGTAGAATATATCATACGGAAATTACTTTAAAACCTTATTCAGTTTTCAAGGTTAGTGCAACATTGTGACAAAGTCAAGGAGCTTTTTCCCCCTTTAACAACTCCAGTTAGCTATAGAACACCAAATGGGTGTCAATGCAACACACCTGCAAAAAAACAGTGTATAATTAATGGCTCTTTCCGCACAGATTTCAGCACATTTCAGCACATGCTATATACACGCTATAGTGCACAGTATTAGACTCAAAAATGAGCACCACATGGTCATTAAGGAAAAGTTCAATTCAAGCAAGTGTGCACGTTACATTTTTGGTCTGGGAACTAATCCCTCTTTTAGATAAAGTTTTGTTTCCAATCCTGGGCATATAGTGACCCAGGTTGGAAAAACCATCAGACAAAGTGCTTAGCACACACAGGATTTTGACTACTATAGCTGGGACAGCCATCAAAATTAACTTTTTCCTATCGGCTCTTCTGCCTTTTGTGGCTGGGGGCCATTGTGGTATTTTGTGCTGGCCTGTGCAGCAAACAGCAGAGCAGCTCCCGAGAGAGCAGCTCAAACGATGATAGCAGGTCTGGTACATGCAAGAAGGTAAAAAGGTGCACCTTCGCAAAGGTAGTTGTCAAGTCATGGGTGGAGATACTCTGATTTGGGGTGATATAATTCTAATGTCTTCCCTTGACGTGAATCAGATTGGTGATGACCTCACCATCACTTTTTCAGATTACGCATTCTGAACAGCTTGTTTTAACATGTTTTCTAACAGACAGCCCACAACAACACTGGGTTGACTTATTTCACAGTTTGTGGGTTGGTAGGCACTCATGATGACCAAACATTTGTGCATAAACACTGAACAAGTGAGTTTTTCATAATATGTCCCCTTTAAGAAATCCTGAATGGCGTGCAGGATTTTCAAGAAGCTACATCAATAAGTGAGAGATGACATGAATTTAAATGAGGTTTCACCACCACAACCACATTTTAGATATATATAATCACATTTCCCAAGCTCAGCATCACTTTACAGATTCAATCACAGAACATGTATGGACAATAAAACAAAAATAAAAAAAAACCCTGAAACAGTAGACATATAGAACCCACTAGATACAGAACGTAAGACAACAGTATAACAAGGATACACTAGAAAACAGCAGAATGAGATGGAAAGAACAAAGAGAAGTGGAAGGTTTTTAGACTGTGATTTGAAGACTGAAATAGATCAGATGTTTTGGATGCTTGGAAGGGTCCAGTGTTGAGGTGCTACTACATTGAAAGGCATGCCACATGTGGACAAGAGATATGATATGATATGAAGTTGCACTTATATAGTGCCTATCTCAGTACCCAAGGATGCTTCACAATCAACACACTACATGTCACTTTTACATCCAGTCAACACACGGGCGAGAAGTGACTGCCAATTGCGCATGGTGTAATCTCAATCTGAAATCACAGCCCCCTGGGAGACTGGATCGAGTGCACGGAGGGGAGAACAACCAGGACAGAGCACCATCCATCACTGGACATGCAGGCATACAGTTAGTAATTCACATACCTACCTACCTACACACACACACACACACACACACACACACACACTTTTTAGGGTAGCCAATTTTTACAATCACATTATAGGCATGTAAGGGATCTGTTGTATGTTGCTGGGCAGACAAAACCATTGGCTTTGTGTTTGCCTTCAGCCCGTTAACACAAGTATGGTGAGAGAGAACAAGCGTGAATCAGATTGGCGGTGAGAACACTTGCCCGGACTCCGCGTTCTGTTCAGTTAATGCTTAGTCTTTTTGACAGAGATGGTGTTCGGGTTCTTTTCCACGATAATATGGCTCATTTTCCAGATATTCTGTATGGAACGCCACATGTCAGGTGCTGTGTGTTGCTGTCTGGTCAAATAATGTGCATCCATTCAGAGGCTTTGAACCTCGGGAGTCTTAAAACAAATGTTAGGTGCCCTGTTTGCAAAGGATGATGAATTTACCCAGAAAGCTTCATGGATACTGGAGATTGGGTTTTCGAAAGGCTTTGATGTCATGTAATTGTGTTATTCGCCTTAGCAATCACTTTCATGTGAGAGGGGCCTCAAACTTACTTGAGAGTCAAGTTTAAAAAAAAAAAAAAAAAAAAAAAAACTAATTTCATTAGAAGTCATTTCATTAGAAATTAGGCAAGAAGCAAATGTATGATTTTGTATGTTGGTCGTGATTACATATGCATAGAACAAATCCCCTCCCTGGCTATGCAGAGTCACTCAAAGTGCTCTGGTGCCATTTCCCTTCAGATAAACTTGTCTGCCCTAGAAAAATAACTGACTGCCTAACAGGCTGTCCACTGTCTACATAAGTCCCCTGAGGAAAAGACAGGCTTATGTCATTAGTGATAAGGGGTATATGAGAAATCCCCACAATGTCGTGCCATCTGGTTTCCAGTGGAATATGGAATATACCAAACACGTGTATGCTATGAATTCCTCACTGTTTTTACAGGACTAGGTTTTAGGGGCTAAAATCGGTCCTTTTTGACACTTGAATGCTATTGTTAGGGAATCCCCACCCTGGAAGCCCCTGCTGTTCCTCTGTCCATGACTGGTTTATGCCAGTTCTTCAAAACGTTTGTACAGACAAATATAATACAGATCAATCAAATACCCCTTTAACCTATATAGGATCAAATTGAGCTGTCATTGTCCTTATAGAATGAATTTGTTAATCTTGAGCACCCAAGATTTTTTTTTCAACTGGGAGCCGGTGATGATCATTTGTACCGATTTTTTAATTTAGGTACCCTGTTCTTTTTGTGACTCTTCACTCTTCTAGACTTGAACCTCTGTCCAGTCGTCGTTGGCCTTAGAGCGGAAAACAAATGTAAACAATTTTTCTGGGTCCAGGTAAAGAAACAGGCAGGCAGGGGAAATGCAGAGCTCGCGTTATTATTCTTTTAAACTTAAGAATTTGCATACCATCGATGCTTTTCAGCTTCATTATCACTCTATGTCTTGGGAACCCTCTCTCGCTGGCTCTGGCAACCTACTGAAACAGAAGTAGCCTGAAGTAGGCTGTGGTTAACTGCACACAGGTGCAACCAATTTTAATGATCTGCAGGTTTACCTGGGCCATCCCTCTGCTTCACACATGCCCCTGGTATATGCCCCCCCACTACCACAAAGCATAAAATGCAGTGTGCAAATGTTGCCTTTTCATTGTACAGGTATGGGAACATTTTCTTGGGATTCTAATCTACTCCTTTCTCTCTGTGTAGGTACATGGCCATTATTCACCCACTGAAGCCTCATTTATCAGCTACGGCTACTAAAGTGGTCATCGTGTGTATCTGGGTGCTGGCTGTGGCGCTCGCCTTCCCACTCTGCTTGTTCTCTACCATTAAAAAGTTACCCAAGAGGACGCTATGCTTTGTGGCGTGGCCTCAACCCAGCGAGGACCCATTCGTGTGAGAATGTTTCAGATTCAGTATTAAACATTAAAATACCGTATTGAATCATTTCTTTAAAATGAACCATTTCACCTGTGCATGCTCATAGAGAGCAAAGTAAGAATATACATTATACATTTTGGATTGCATTGTTATTCCAAACTCTGTAGCTGTTTCCATGCTAAACACTTTACCTGACAGTAGCAAGTTTTCAACAGTACATCATCTGTCTACACTCTGTACGTTGTGTTTGATAACATCTCCAAACACCATCTAGTGCCCCATACCCATCTATATCTGCTAACTTTTGCCTACTGTAAAACAAACCCATTTAGATGTGAGTTTTTAATCTTAGAATTTGATTTGTGTTTATACTTAGGGAGAGATCACCTAAAAGCATTGTTTCATTTATTTATTTATTTTTGTTAGAGGAAAACTAATTTGTCTCCAGACAATTAAGGTCTATATACAGAGATTGCCTAGCGAAAACCTTTTTAAAAGTATAGGACAAGCTAGGATGGTCTAGTCATGCTAACCTGTCAAAACCTGGCTGCCTAATAAAAGAAATTGTTTGAACCACTTGTAACCTGCAGTTTATATTTATAGCCCCGGTGACGGATTCCCTCCATACAATTTACAAATTGTTAGGGTTACACTTTCACACTTCTTCACTCCCTGATTACTAATTCCCATTTTGTCCGGCAGGTATCATATCATAGTGATGGTGTTGGTCTACATGCTGCCCCTAGTGGTGATGGGCATCACCTACACCATTGTGGGTGTGACGCTGTGGGGCGGGGAGATCCCGGGAGACTCATCAGACAACTATCACGGGCAGCTACGAGCCAAGAGGAAGGTACACACAGCTGCCTTTGATGTCTTAGATCAGTTCACCGTTAGTTATATTGTTTGGAGCCAGTTTACATCAATGGTATTTCAAAACTGATCTGCATAGCAAGGCTTAAGCAAAAATCAAAACTTATTTCATTAAAAAACAACATTCAAGTTTGTCCATTCCACAGTCTGTCTCAACATATTGCTAATTATCATTATGGAGATACTGACAAATATGGACGAACCTGTGATATCTGCTGACATGCATAGTTCAGGCTATACTGAATGTAAGCTTGCATTCCTATAAATTGGGACCTCTGAGAACCTCTTTTCTTTCTGTTGAGCTTGAACACTGGCTGATTTGTTTGCCTGAGGTTTCACAGTACATTATTAAATGGTCAATCATTTCTAAAAGTGACGTTCTCCCTACTGAAACTCTGCAAACAAAACCCCTGCATCTTGTTAGGCCGTGTTGTTACACCGTCTCGTTAGGCCTTGCACATTGAACTATGATCTGTCATAAGTATCCCCACATGCCCTGCTGTTCTGCATGCCATTACACTACGTTTTGTAAAACTCATTCTTACCATGCCTGCTATATCTTGGCCAAAAAAGATCGTAAGATGGCCCCTAAAAAGACCTGCTCCACATCTGCTCAGAATCCGAGCAACCAGCAGAGCATCACGGAAAGAAGTGTGACCCCGTCTAAAGATTACTTACCTGCATTCCTTACGTGTTGCCGTTATGCAGCTTGCATGACAAATTCTTTAAGACTAACAGGTAAGGGGGAGAAGAAAAAGAAGAAGGGAGGAATGAACCAATGGACAGATACTGTGAAAATGAATTCATTTTTTTTAACACTTCACCTCATCTCTACTGAGCTTTCAAATAGTAACATTTTACGAGTGCAGCCTGCTTCTTTGCTCACACTTTCACAGCCATAAATTCAAAATAATATTTAATTATTTTGATTTTGTGGGTGTACCAATGTGAGCAAAGGAGCAGGCTGCACTCATAAAATGTTTGAGTAACTTATTGCTGCTCCAGTTATTCAGTGACCAAACATGATGGAAGGGGCGATCCTAAAACAAAAGGCTATGAGACGGTTCAAAAACCAGGGATAGCAAATAAAAGAACATGGCAAACACAGCAGATAGGAACAGCAGTTATAGGAGAAACAGTATGGCAAAACAATACTTCACACAGATCGCAGGAATCAAGGGTATACATACACAGCAGACAAGGCAAATACGCAAAGTTGAGGTCAATAATGACTCGGACTGAGATGACGAGGACGGAGTGAACACAGGTGGGGCTAGCACGTAAAACGCACTCACTGCTAGGAAGTAAACAGAAGCACATGGGAGGACCGACAGAAACAAAAACAGAGCAGGAAAACAGGATACTGGGGGAAAATGTGGAGGGGAAAAGGTACAGACATCTGAAATTACTTGTCTGCAGTTTCTGCTTTATAATGAAATTATATAAATAGCAAATTTATAGAAACAACCGCTATCAAAGGTAGTTATTGTGTTTGTCTGTGTGTTTGTCTGTGTGTGTGAGAGAAACAGGTACATACAAAAGGAAAACAGTAATTAAAATTTTATAGAGTCATTAGAATTCCAATTCATTCTTGCAGTTCAGTCATTTATTACCCAAGCCATTCCCTACCTGCAACCACTCTCTAGATACACCACTTCCTGTGGCTACAGCCTGCTGTGTGTGTGTGTGTAGGTGTGTGTCTGTCTGTCTCCAGGACCACTGTTGCTAACTGTACTTTAAAAATTCAAAGCCAAAAACAGAGTTATGATATGAGAAAGGAACCATGCATCACTCATGGTACATTAACTGCCAAGTAATGTTTAACTATATAGCTGTCAGTTCTTTTTAAGCATGAACTTGCAGCCAGATGTTCCTTTAAGTGGAACTGATGTGCTTTTAGATACTTTAACAGCTGTTTTTAAATCCTTCACAGTTGGGTGGGGGAGTTTGTTTCTGAGAGTAGGCATTTGAGTCATTTGGAATCTCTCAGTTTCATTACTTTGGAGAAACCGTGCTGCTTCACAGGCTGGTCAAACCTCTCTGACCACCCACATTTTGGCGAGAGCCATAGCTGACTTATTGTGTTCACAGACCCTTTTGAGTAGCGTAGGTCAGCTTCCGGGCATCTGTCCAGCACCCGTGATGAATCCACGCCCATGGGTATTGTCTGGCGGTTGTTGCTGGATGTCCCTAACTTGGCTTGAGTGGTGATGTCGGTGTGGCTGAGGTAATAAATCCTTGGTAGAGGGGATGGGTGGTGGTGGTGGCGTTGGTATTGCCGAGGTAATAAATCCTTGGTAGAGGGGATGGGTGGTGGTGGTGGCGTTGGTATTGCCGAGGTAATAAATCCTTGGTAGAGGGGATGGGTGGTGGTGGTGGTGTTGGTATTGCCGAGGTAATAAATCCTTGGTAGAGGGGATGGGTGGTGGTGGTGGTGTTGGTATTGCCGAGGTAATAAATCCTTGGTAGAGGGGATGGGTGGTGGTGGTGGCGTTGGTATTGCCGAGGTAATAAATCCTTGGTAGAGGGGATGGGTGGTGGTGGTGGCGTTGGTATTGCCGAGGTAATAAATCCTTGGTAGAGGGGATGGGTGGTGGTGGTGGTGTTGGTATTGCCGAGGTAATAAATCCTTGGTAGAGGGGATGGGTGGTGGTGGTGGTGTTGGTATTGCCGAGGTAATAAAACCTTGGTAGAGGGGATGGGTGGTGGTGGTGGTGTTGGTATTGCCGAGGTAATAAAACCTTGGTAGAGGGGATGGGTGGTGGTGGTGGTGTTGGTATTGCCGAGGTAATAAATCCTTGGCGGTTGCAATATGCCCTCTGTTTTGCATATACTGCACTCCACTCCAGCCCAGCTGCCACTCAGGGCTTTCAGGCTGCTAAACTAAGGCCTTTCATCACACTTGGTAGAATTGCTGGAGCTCCTCACTTCATTCTGTGCTCTGCACCGTATTCTTTCGCTCTATTAAGAGCTAATTGGGAACTTAAATGCATGTGTCTGGCTGTGTCTGGTTGTGTGTGTGTGTGTGTGTGTGTGTGTGTGCCTGCATGCGGGGGGGGGGGGGGGGGGGTGAAGTAACGACAGAGGCAAGAGCGTGTTCTGAAGGGCCAACTACCCCATCTCTTTTCTACCTCAAGGATAATTAAGAGGACTCAGAAGGACGAACACCTTCCACAGCCTTTGAAATCCATCCTAATTACAGCAGGAGACAGGTCTACGCAATATGATTAGAGGTCCTTGTAGTGCATAAAGATGAAAATGGATAGTGGAGTGAAGGGAGTGGGTGCCTGTCCATCTCCACTTTATCTGTTGTCTCTGTTGAGATGACGAAGGGACAGTGTTTAAAGCCTTAAAGATCGTGTGACATATTTGAGTGTAACATGACATTCAGGCCTGGAATAATGCATGGAAGGACTTCGGATTTGTGATGTAATTGGACTGTGAAGACGATTCATTGATTCTACTATTATTTTTCCCCTGTCCTTTCCTTATCCTTAGAGATACAGACAGAAATTAAAAGTCATCTTGGAGGCAGAAGTCATTCTACTTTTGAATAACTAATTGACCTTTTGAATAACTAATACTGATGTGAACAGCACATAAAATGAGCAGGAACATGAACAACAAGCTAAAAAATGTCAAGTTTCATTTGTGATTGTATTAAAATATGGCTGAACATGGTTGTAGTAAATGTACTGGAAAACATGAGGATATCAGCATTTTCTAAAACATGCTTTTTGATATTAGATCTGTTTAATGTACAGATTCCTCACCTTATTTGACACTGATATTTGTTTGAATGAGCATGTCCATATTTAGACATTGCCAGCTGACTCTTTCAGTAGTTTATAGTTCGGTTTAACAAGCACTACTTTGCTTTACGAAGTAAAAATACTGATAGCATCCGTACAATCCATTTTTGATGGAAAAAAATGGTCCCATTTACTCATAATGGCTTAATCAATATCCAAGGCCTGCTCCTTTGGGCATAGCACGTAGCACACATTCCGACATTTCCAACAAGCTTTAGCTCTCTTTAGCTTGTCCATGACATTCCAGTATCATTGTAACGAAGCCTTAGTTAAGATGTCTGATTGCTTCAGGGATTACCAAAGGAGGTGCTCACTTCACTATGTAAAAGTTCAATGAGAGGGCTAATGTGAGGCTCAGGAACGCCATTGAGCTATTGGAGCTTTTCTTTAAAGGGTGAGGATTAGTAAGCTCAGCCGGCAAGTCAAACCTGCAGACTCCTCGTCATCTCACCTGGGGCAGAGTTTAATGAATGTTCGCAGATCTCTGATTGGCCCGATCGGAGGGAAGATGCATCATCATCATCACTCCCCACCTGTGTCTAACATTCCTTCATGCATATGTATACTCACATGCACACATGTGAAGCCATCTGTCTCCCTCATGCTCTCTTCTCATGAAATTAGCCTAGGTTCCCTGTCAGAAATGTTCAGCGCTTCTCAGACAATGATGCAAAGCATAAATTATTTGTTGGGCACTTGCTGGAAGAAGGCTGGAGGCTTTTGGAACTGCATAATTCAATATCCATTATATACTTTAAGAAAATTAAGCTCTACATTTGTATTCAGAGCACATCTCTGAAAGTTTAATAGCAGTTTTTGTTTCCTGGTCTTGTGTTCTTTTGTCATTTTCATTCAAAATGTGCTCAGTAAATATTTTAATCTTGTTAATATGATAATTTAGACAAGAGAACAAGATTCTGAATTACAAGCATGAAACCACGTGTGTGTGTGTGAATTCTTGTCAAGGAACTGAATATGTACCAAAGTAAAACATTTTTTTGAAATGGAAGCTTCCCCACAGTATGCTATAGCAAGATAATTGCTATATTTTAAAGACTTTTTAATAACATTGACTACACAAGCCAGTAATGTTCACATTTCCATGTTAATCAAAACATATAGCTACATTATTACAGAAATTAGTTTTAGAAATTAGAGACCAGCCGTCTAGAGAAAGAAAATAATTTGTCACTGACAACCTTTTATTCGTTTTCCTTAAAAGCTTTGTTTCTGTAATTTTAAAGCTCTAAAGTACAAGAAATAAAAGTTGTCAGGGGCCTGGTCCCTCAAAAACATTCCCAACTCACATTCTTACTCCCTATTGAACCACAATTCATCTTATCCATGGTTTATTAAATTGGAATCATAACACTATATAGGCAATGCATCCCAGTCAAGCCTTTTTAGAGTGTGCTGTCCATCACTTTCAACTGCCAGTGAAATGTTAAAGAAGAAGATTCAGTATAATCAACATATGTAATCAACTCAATCCCCGCTGTGCGAGGGAGAGTCAGAATATATCCCCCCCATCTGAGTCGTTTCTCGCTCGCTTCATTTGATATAAATAAGCACAGTGGAAGCCATTCTGGAGAAATGAACAAATCAGTGCGCCGTAATGCATTGCCTCTGGCATGCTTGGCCTTTTGAATCCCTCCACCTCCTCTCTGCTTTCCGCGAGCTCATTCCCCTCGCACCACTAAAGCGATTTATTTCCATTTTACTTCTCAGAAAAGACAACCCATCAGTGGTGGAAGACATGACTAAATCACATGCTTTTTCGTGCTTAGTTTGCATTTGTTTGATTTATTTTTTGCCTGACCAATTGTAAATAAGCATTTTCCAGCTCTCTTATAGTATAGTTATCAAACTGGCCCAAGAGACCAGAGTCATGTGTAGGTCATAAAACTGGCAAAAGGGTATATTAACAATACAGTAAAAAAAAAAATCTGCAGGCAAAAGGATAGTTTTAAAGAGATACAGTTGGATTAAACAAGAGTAACGAAACGGGAAACCAGTACTGAGAAGACTAAACAGAAGGCAACAGTTCACAAAGACCGAGCCGGCGACTGAGGTATATATACAGAGCTGATGAGGTGAACTGGGAAGCAAGTGAGGGTGATTAATTGGAAGGTGAACTAGATCTGGTGGAGGAGACGGAGGAGACAGAGGGTGTGGCGTGTGGCTAAGGATTCTGGGAAATGGAGTTGCTGGCAAGGGCGTGACAACAGTAAAAGACAAATTTACTGAACTCCCCACAATACATCAAAGAAAATAAGTACCAAAACAGCCAACAGACCAAACCAAATTCATTCTGCTTTTCACTTTTACCATATTTAACACTTTTAATACTTTTTTGTCTGAGGCGCTTGTCTGTGCTATACAAGTTAAGTTTTCATTTGCCCAATGCTAAAACTGTGCAATGTTTTTTTATCTGTGCCTGAAAGCAGCCTAGCATATGCTGTCACTATTGTGATGAAGCCATGTAAACAGAATTAAACATATCAATGTAATATATAAGTAAAGTGTGACTTGTGATTTATCCAGACTGTGAGCTACTGTATCAAACATGGACACTTAAAAATGCTTAGCATTTTCCATATTGACATATACAGGCTATACACTCCATCTCCACCACAAACCTTCCACAAGTGATCCAGGTGATCCACAAGTGATCGGGGGGTCCAAACCCACAACCTTTCCCCTTAATGAACAAATGCTGATGTAAGACAGCATATCATATCAATCAAACGTATCAAATCAAATTCTTTTATGGGCCATAAGTGCATGGCATAAAACTGTAGAAATGTGCCGAAATGTTTTAGTCAGGTGAGATGAGAGAAAAAACCTTGGCACATTTTGTTGTTTCTCTCATTAAAGACGATCCCCATCATCCCCTGCCTAGGAAGAACCAGTTGCCGTCCTGTCCTATCGACTGAGGACTGCAGTCTGAGTAATGTCTTGAAAAGATTAGTTTGGACCCTGGTGCCAAATGCCTGGTGTCAACAATGATTAGTCATGTTTAGTTCTATAAGAACTGAGTTAATATCCACACCACATGAGTTCAACCTCCCCAGGGTAGCAAAGAGGCTTGGGCAATTCCATCTAAGCAGCAGCACAGAGCCAGCGCCTTCTCATAGCTGGCTTTGAATAATTTACAAATGTGAAATAATTGAATAAATGAAGCATAACGCCCCAAAGTGAGGTTTAGAAATGGCTTTAGCGGAGACGCCGTCCCACCCTGTCATGTGGGATCTTCAGCTGCAGCCATGTTCTTCTGTGACTGGCTGTCTGGCTGTCCTTCATTTTGCATACAGATGCATGTTTAAGCTCCCTTCAGCAACTACCGTGTGCTTTGACATGGCATCAGAGACAGGCTCAGAGACCCGGTGCCTCTCGTCACCAGTGTAGAGACACCCAAGTGAAATGGACCCTAACGGATTTAAATACAGCAACTGGGGTGCTTTTTATGTGGATTTTTAGAAGTGATTGCCACTTTTTTAGCACTCTGAAAAGGAAATTAAAATTTCTTACCATTCTGTAACATTTTGTATTGAGGCTAATTCGTGTTTTTTCTATCACGCAGAAGGCACAATTTTAAGCAGTTTAATCAAGTTGGATACATTCAGTGAGGAGTATTGTGCACGCAAGGAAGTCCCATGATTCAACATTATTTGCAATACATTATCATCATATTTTATTTGCAGAAAAATCTCCCTTTGTTCTTTGTCTTGTTTTTGCTTCATTTATGTATGGCGGCATTATTTTGGCACAGTAACTCTTAAATCTGACAACTGCTACTCCAGAGCCCAGCTAAGATGTTGGCTTACACCTGTTCAACTGTACGTTAACACAAATATCTAATAAGTCAACCACATGGCAGCAACTGGAGGCATGTAGGCATGTAGGCATGTCTTTTGACACACTCATTCAATATTAACCGGTTGTAGCATGTAGCTAGGACACAGATATTCTGATGCAAGAGGAGTTGGCTTTGCTATTGAGCACTCGGGAAAGTGTAACACCCAGTTAAGCCAATCATATCAGGCCATGTAAATTTTAGACCAATGATAACAGACCACGACATCAGCTAAGATGTTCAAACCCTTCGCTAGGGACATAGGAAATCTCTGGTAGAGACTACATGTGTGATGCCGGTGGCTCAGAGAAAGCGAGAGGCAGGGTTGTGGGGAAGTGCATTTTATTATCCATAGATAATAAGGTAACTGATGCACGAAATACACACAAGGTGGTCATCGTCTCGAAGGCAGCGCAGTGGACACTGTTGCTGGATTGTCCGCCAATGTGCAGTGCTGTTTTCGGCTGTGGATTTTAAATAGACACACCATTAGCGAGGGCAGGTGCGCCCAATTTATACTCCAGGGATTGGGAGCGAGGTTGGGAAGTGGAATGATCTCTTTTATGAGTGGACCGGCCTCCCATGACACTATGGAATAACCTGCACAGAAATCCTCTTCAAGCTAGCTGAACCAAGTCAAAAGAACTGTTCACTAGCCACATATCTAACTCTTGTAAATAAATCCACTTTCTCTGCCCAAAACACCAGCTAATACAGCCAACTATCTAGCTATCTATTACATCTATGTTTACTTCCAGATACACAACATTGGATAGCTAGCTAGATAATTTACAATACTAGACATCCTGGTATTTTGAGGGTGTGTCATAAAACATAACTGTGTTGTAGAACAAATTGCGAATTAACTGTCACAAAATTCCCTACATTACTCATCTTTACAAAATCTTGCTTTTTGCAAATAGATACATCATGGCACTTTACAGAATGGGCATGTTATGAAGATTCGTGGCAAAACAATTACCTGATGATTGATGTTGATAAAACTGGAGTTTGTACACAGGGATTTACTTAATTTACTTCCATTCAGGCAGTTGAGTGTCTAATCTTCCTGGTTTTACCATGTTGTGCATTTTACACAGAGACATTTCCCCCCGGGGAAGGGTTTCTGGAAAGGAAGTGAGCTAGCACTATAGCTAGGACGTGCACTAACAGCGAACTAACAATAGTGGTTGGTATGAAGAAAAGCTCCCAGAGTGACCACCATTGCAAATGATCTGTTTTACATCCATTTCTGCCTTTTGGCAGATTTTATTTCATTTTTCCTAAACACAGAGTCATGTTTCATCTAGACTATTAAATTGTCTGAACAAACCCATCTTATCCCAGACCTATTTACTGAGCTCCCACTGCTTGTCTGTTGATGAGTAGCTCCTGGTACAGTGTGCTGTGCTCTGCTCTGTGCCGGCAGGTGTGAGGTCTGCCACAGATTTCCATACTAAGGAAGACTCAGCTAGATCCATGTTCTTGCCCATGGCACAGGCTGGGGAAGCATGAGGAATGTAATCATCTCCATTAGTGCAGTGAGATTGGAAACCCTTCCAATCAGAAGGAAACTGTGAAAGAGAAGTTTCTCCTCGAGTGGGGGTGGGTGAGGGTGCAGTTATGGGTCTCATGATCACTCACTGCACCAAGGACCACTTGGAAGTGGACAACAGAAATTCCTCCATTTCTCTTGATTGCCATTCCCCTGTTCTTTGGTCTTTTCCTGGTAATTCCTAGGTTCACATTTTCATTACTTTTTCTGAAGCTTCTGGATTGTGCGTCCGTATGCGTTCATAACTTTTTCTAGCTTTTTTTGTCAGTTGCACAATGATTTTAACCTTTTCAAAATCAGGTAATTGTATTCAAAATGTAAAAAAAAGTTATATAGTGTTTTGTTTATTTGTTTCATCATATTTGTCATTTGTACTCTCGTGGGCTCTCTGCAGCAGTTTGATTAGAGTGGCCCAGCTTCACATAAGTGTGTCAATGCTCCTTCACTGTGCATAATCAACATGTCATTTCACTTCCTCTATCTTACAGTAATCTACAGCTGTGCATCAGCAAGATAAATAGATGTGCCTAAAACAAAACAAATGTGTTTATGCATAGTAGTTGCCTTAAATCATTTTATTTCAAGCCGACAGTTTTATTCAAAGCAACTTGCATTTCTGAACACAATTTAAGCAATCAAGGGATAAGCGCATTGCTCAGAGGCTAACAGTGGCAACCTGGCTGTGGTGGGGCTTGAACTGGCAACCTTCTGATTACTAGTCAAGTACCTCAAACACTGAGCTACCACTGGAGAGCCAACACATGCATTTGTAGATTTTTTGTTTGTTTGTTTATTTAATTTGCATAATTCATACATCTTAAATTCCTGTGGTTTTACACCTCTAGTATGTCATTATTGTGAATTGATGTTGCCATATTTGCTATCTCAACCTTATTTTTAGACTTACTTGTTGCGGTCACTGTTAGGGCAAAAGATCTTTAGAAGGTGTCTGTTCCATGTTCCAAAATGATTGAGATGTGTTGATTATTTTGTCAGTGATCCGCAAGTAGGAACAGTGTGCACAATGTGAAGTGACATGCAATGATTGGATCTGATTTTCAGGCAGACCCTGGGTGTCTTCATTAGGATGGAGACTTTGATCATACTCATGCTTGGAGACTTGATAATGATAATTGTAATAAGAAAGCACCCTAGTGGAAAACGTGTTGGTTTAGTTCAAGCAACTGAGTGAACCAATCACAAAAAAACCCAAACCAAACCAAAAAAAAGCATTTATGCTATTGGTGGGGTCCAAGATGTTGGTTTCTTTCATGTTGTCACTGAAAAGATCTGTTATTAAAAAAAATTGTAATAAAAAAAAAATTAAAAATTGTATAACTCAGCGTGAAACACTTTTTGGCATACTTTCTCTCATCAATTTGACCTCCTTAGCCACTTTACCTCCTCCAATAGGGGAAGCATCATTGTTGCCGAGTACATTATAACAATACAAAATGATAAATACAGATACTAAATACAAAGCTAACAGTAAATGAAGTAAATTTAAAAAATGTCTACATTACAAATCCTGATCACTGGTTTATATTTATGTTTAAATGGGAAAAAAAGACACTACATTAGAAAAGGTAGCTAAAAAGCTTCCTTCTAAGAATATTGGCTGAGACATTCTTTAAGAATGTGTTGAATATTCTCCCAACAGCACATTGTACGAAGGAACCAACAAAATGTCACCTCTTCCTGCAAAATGACAGCTCTTCTATCTCATCTTCCCTCCCTCGCATCCAGGTGGTGAAGATGATGATTATTGTGGTCGTGACCTTTGCCATCTGCTGGTTGCCTTATCATGTCTACTTCCTGACCACGGGTCTAAACAAGCAACTGGTTAAGAGGAAGTCCATCCAGCAAGTTTACCTCTCAGTCATGTGGTTGGCCATGAGCTCAACCATGTATAATCCCATCATCTACTGCTGCCTCAACAGCAGGTAAAATGCAAAACGCTCACATATTCTTTTGGCCGTTGTGTACCATTTCTGCTACTGTAAAATCTTCTTATGCCAAGAAGATGCATGACCAGAAGAACATGCTGGCCAAAGTAAAGCACCTGTTGAGTCTTTGAGCACTGAAAGTAGCTAAGGAATAGCAAAAATACTATGGCTATTCAAAGGCCTATTCAAGGAGATACAGAAATAGATTAGTGAAAGAGGCTGACAAGTTTCTTTGAAATATCAAGTGGGTACTGGAAGAATTATTTTTCTTATTACACCAATTGTACACCACATTGAGTTGGTCTCCCATGAAAATCATTGTTTCTTACAAATGATCAAATTTAAAGAGTAAGGAAAATGACAAAAACAAACTATCAACAGAAATATGAGTTGTGGAAAAAAAAAATACATGAAATTGAGTGAAGAAAGGATAAGGGGACATGGGAAAAAGCCTAAACTTGAAATCAGTAACGTATAAATTATGTAGCCCCAGTATGGCTTATACAAACTGGGTCTTACACCTAACTGGGCAATTTTTCCAGACTTAATGATGTCACCTTGATGCCCCTCCCACTTCCTCTTATTCGGGCTCTTCTTCACTAAAGGTTTCGGGCAGGCTTCAAGCGGGCGTTCCGCTGGTGCCCCTTCGTGCGCTTGTCAAGCTACGAGGAGCTAGAACTGAGGGCCACCCGCCTGCACGTGACTCACCAGGGCAGCATGTACACGCTGTCCCGTGTAGAGACCACCGTTGTGGCCATGGGTGACCAGAGCGAGCCGCCGACCGACCCGACCCGAAAAAGCCTTGTGGGCCACCCCAATCACAATGGATGCCCTCATAACACCAAGAGCAGAGCAGGCACCTACATGCCCAGTGACGCTCAAGAGGAATTCTGCTAAAGGACCGCGGGACGTCCACAGGGATGGTACCCTCAGCAACAATGCTGTGTTCGGGTGGACAAATAGGGGACATTGTGCTTCTTTTCCATTTCAGTGTACACCTTCATCAAGCTTCTATAAAAGACAGAGATGAAGGTTATCTGTTGCATCTGGTGAGTATGGACACTCAGGCCAAAAAGGAACTATAGCTGGTCTGTGTCATTTCATGATTAAAATGCATTGGATCTGTGAAAGCATGGTGAAAAAATGTAAATGTTTCTGTACTGCATGAGTAATCTTTTCCCCAGCAAGGATCTACAGCTCTGTAAAAAATAATTTTTGGGCCAGACAGATAAGGTTTAGCAGCCTAATGGACTAAATATTCAATGAAAAATCTCTGAATTCAATATCCAGATTTTTTTTTTTTAATTGAAATGAAACAAAATCCATCATTCGCCATTGTTTTGGTTAAAATACCTGGTTGAGAATGTTTTAACAGGAGCTACATCATTTCTTGTAGCCGTAACACTCTAATTCCCACCTTCATAATAGGCTTTCGTGATAAATGGTCGTCTGCGGTTCAGTCCGTCTTCTCTAGAGATAACTGTGCAGTAATTACTTCACAAGGACTGCAGAGTGTATTGAATATAATCCCCACTATTAAGTCTCTGAGGACACTTGAGGTTTGTGTACTTGTGGAAGGCATAGGTTTATGAAGACTCTGTAAAAGCTTCCAAGTGCTGCTCAACAGCACCGTGCATTGAAAGTTTCAAAATGGAACTTTGAATTATTGGCTAAAATGAAGACTAAAATGTGCCCAAGTGGGACTCCCCCCCCATAAGCATGAAAGAGACCATCCAGTGGCGCTCCAGCTCAGCGTTCCTGTCGCAGTAGAGAAAAAGGAAAACGGTACGTCCCAGAGCATGGTGAGGGCTGAGGTTAGTTCTTCTCTTCTACTATTTCAGTCACCCGTGTTTAATACTGTGCCGTTTTGAATGATTTCAAACGACAGCTTAATATCACGATACTCCTTGTTTGTTTTTCAGTAAAACGATTAATATAGAGTTCTGATTTTGCTAGCTTGTCACATATTACACAGAGTGCAGTCCCTCTGGCTCTCACCTTGAGATTACTCATAATGCAATAGTGTCAGTTGTGATTAGGAATACATCCCTGTTGGCATGCCCACACACATGCCTGTGCATATACACACACACACACACACACACACACAGAGCTCCATACTGCACACAATTCTTGCATTTTAAAAGACAATAGCTGTGTTTCTTTACCTATGTGAAATGGCCCTAGCATTTACAGTTACGTGTTGTGGTAAACACAGCTGGGAGTCATAACTGTGAGCAGGGGGATGAGGACTGTCCCCTCATAGCCTAAGATATTGATTAGTGAAGCCTGAGGAGATTAGCCCCATGCCTGGACTCTGAACTCCAGTCTAGAGAAAAGAAATATGTCTGGGAGCCATGAAGATTTCTCATTCAAGTGTGCAGCAAAGTCAAGTGTGATGGATTTCTTCCAGATAAGTGACATCCACCTGTGGCCTCCACAGATAACACACATATACTATATATATTCAAGATTGTAGTAAAAGTATAGCATTTCCAGAGAAAACATTTCTGACAGAGGTCCTTCATCAGCTGTGCAAGCAAAGTGCTTCAAAGTGCAAGCAAAGTGGGAAGTGGAAGCACTTTGCTGGCACAGCTGATGAAGGATCTCTGTCTGAAACATTCTGTTCCTCTGGAAACTGTACTGGAAACTGTAGTCACTCACCTAGAATCTTCTGCTATATATGAATGATAACCTAAAAATACTTTACAGTAAATGTGTATAAATGTTTAAATAACTGCCGTCCATTTTAAAGAGGTTTGTTAATATTATATAGTACAGTATAGAGATCAGTTTTTATTGTTTGCATGAAAGCATGTGAAAACATTGAAAAATGAAACATGAATGCATCATCTAGATTAGTTATTAGTTAAATGTAGTAGACTGCCAATCCTGATAGTTGAACAGTTTAGCAGGTAATTCCTTTAAATCCTTTGCATTTTAAAAAGAGTTGCATGGCTTAAGTAATAGCTTCCTTATCAGCATGCAGAATGCAACAAAATTTGCTCCATTACTTATCAACTGGTTAAAATCAGTGAGCTATTATTTCTGTACTATTTCTGAATTAGTTTCATCTAGAGGTACTATATACAATCAGTGTACTGCATTTTGCTTCTTCCACTGAAAACATTTACATTTCTTAGTGCTTGCTGCTTGAAAAGTGCTACTAACGCTTAAAACGTTTGGATGTTTGACTGTAATCCTAATAAGCTATCAATGCCTTTCCAAGACTGGCTGTAATTCTTTTTTGACTGGTTTGTAAAGGGTAACATTGATTTAATGGTTAATCTTGTTCACTCGTTTTTGTTAGGTTTTTTGGGGACAAGCTTGCCTTTTTGTGTTCTGTAAATATGACCACAAAGACAAATACAGACATGTTCCGACATTGTGAAAGTATTAACCGTGATTGTATCTATTCCGTGATTACAGCTATTCAGGGCATGTGTATAGGCTCATGTGCAATAAATCTGTCAGAAGTTACCATTTTAAATTGTATTGCAGATCCATTGCAGGTCAATATGAAGACCACCATACAAAATACACATGAGCTTTTTGGATTTTGTGTACTAATGAGAATGACAGAAAACATGTTCTTAATGTGAGTTGAAGTAGCCTCTGCCACTAGGCCTTACACTGAAACAACCTAAAACATGCCAAACAAACATATCCTAGTTCTAACAGTCGCTCATGTATCTTGCGTTGTGTTCGTAATTGATTCCTGTGTTCCAGGCTTTTCCCCCTCCGCCACAGTTTGTCCTTGGGTTTGCTACAGATGAAAGATCAGCCCAGTCGGTGTGCATCTGAGCAGCATTGCTGCTTTCGGATAAAACGGTCTTAGTTCTTAAGTTCACTTGGTACTCAGGTTCACTTGGTGCTGAAGAATCTGCATGTACCTTTTCTAGCCCTGCAGCGCGCCGCCAGCTGTCAGTGTGGTTACGATTACAGATGTTCGCTCAGTAGAGAAAGAGAGACCATTGGGTCAGACTGAGCACCTGCGCTGTAGCCTGGCATTTCAGCGTGGTACAATATTTTGCTAGCTCTGAGGTCATCCATTGGTCATGATCTCGTTGGAAAGGATGTCAAGTGTTGAGCAGACAGACCAGGCATGTATTCCTACATTTACAGGCGCTGAGGGAACAGACTGTAAATAACCAGGCTCGGCTGGAAGTTGAGAGAGTGCCTTTGTTGTTTTCTAATGGTTAAATGTCTTATGATAAGGTACAAGCAAGCAAGCAAGCAAGCAAGCAAGCAACCAACCAACCAACCAACAAATAAATACATATACATACAATGGCTACTAAATACTACTGTTTACAGTCAGATGTAGATATGATGTGCATCAGTTTATTTCTGATCCAGTTAAATTAATCATAATGATAAAATAATACAAGCTGTTATTGTCCCTAATAAAGGTGCATTTATAAAATAAGGCTATTATATTTGAATCTAAGAACAAGTATTTCACTGTTTTATGCCTCTTTTCTGGGATTAAAGACAAGCTTGATGTAAGTACTGGTTTGTTTAATACAACACAAATACTATTTACACTTTGTTTTGTGTGGCACACCATAGTTAATGGATACAATTTTACCTTTAATTACTGGTGAATAAGAAAAAGGCACTGTTAATAAAGTTACACTGCACTGAATGTTACACTGTAGATTGCTAATGAACAAATTGTTCTTGTTTTCTGTGTGTTCAGTTAGACTGTCCTGTTTTTTTATACCTGAATCTGAACTCTAGTGGTGGATTATTACTGTGTGCACAAGTGTGCATATGACTGCATCTCTGCCTCTGTGTGTGTGCACACCACTTTAAAACATTTTGCAGAGAAAAGAACAATGCATATTTGGTCTCTGGTGAATAAATTTGATAGCATCCTAAAAATATATATTGCAGTTGTATTCAGCTTAAGAAATCAATATATTGATTTATGTAGTAAATATATGTTGAAATAAAATATTTCTAAGACAAACTATAAATTTGTTCAATTCACATGAAACTACACTATAAAAATTCGGTACTGTCTGTGAACAAAGAGACTCTGGACTACAAATTTAATTTGCTAAGACATTAAAAAGCAAAGAAACGGCAGTGAATCAGAGGGATCAGCCAGAAGTCCGGTGTGTGAGCTCCTATTACATCCACTGTAACTCAATCCAAACTAATCCTTAAACCCATTATTGGTTGCGGTTTCTATTCACTATTGGTTGCACTGTTGCTCTTCATAACCTGTGCGCCATCTCTGCGGTTTCCTGATGGGCAGCTTTATTTGCAGAGAAACACTCCCATGCCTGGCAGCAGGAGGGTTTCCCCATTGTGCTTTAAAAGCACAGCAGTGGACTACAGATGTTCTGACCAATAGAGATATTTCTTCCTACAGCAGGTTAAAGGGTTAAACAGCTCTGGCTGCCCACCTGAACTTGACACCACCTTGAACTTGCATGCAAGATGATGCCCACTGCTTTTGGTAAACAGGAAAAATCAATGTCGAATTCTCTCATTAATAGGTCTTCTTATCTCTGTTGTGTATGGGCTTTGCTGATTCCACTCAACCATTTCTTTAACTGCTCTTGTTATAATAATGTAATAAGTGTTTATCATGTTATCATAGGAATACATCTGGCAGGCTTATCTTCACCACATTCATAGTAATCTAGTTTTGATACATGCACTTCATTGCCAGTATTCATGAGACATCTGTGACATAATAGCCCTTTCACCATTCTCATCTTTAAGTGAAACAAATAGAATAAATGGATACGTCTTTGATATGAAGTGGCAACCTAAGGCTCCACTATTAGGAAACCCTTGTTCCTTGGTCTGTGGAAAAATCACTAGTGACTACCCCAAACACAAACACAATATTAAAACAAGAAGAAACCCCCCCCCCCAAAAAAAAACTGATCTCAGGTCAGCATGGAAAGGTAAAGTGTGAAGCATCCTTTTCAGTGAACTCAGACAATGACTACTGACAGATTCCTTTTCGTACAGTCACGCAGAAGGATTTCTGGGATTGATCTTTGCCCCCCCATTAGTTATTTATATTGCTTATTAGATCCTTTGCCTGCTTATCCATCGTAAAGTGCATTGTAAAAACCTCTCATTTCAGACCAAAAGATTCTCACGCACTTCAACACAGCGCAGGACAATAAGGAACGCAAGAGATTTATACCCGTATTATTTTGGCTGCTTGCGCTTATAGAAAGCAGTTCGGGACTGCGTCTCTTGCCAAGGCGTTACTATACCTCACTGCCACATCATTAATGCCACTATTCAACTTTGTTGTTTCTTTAGCCCCTTCTGAAACGATTTCCCACCACAAAAGCCTCGCCATTCCCCCATCGTGTGTCATCTCCCTGCAGCTCCTCCAACGAGCAGTGCCTGGTAATGGCTCTCTCATTATTTCTGCTCCTAGTACCCTCTTCCCTCATTTCATTCATTTGTCATGATTCAAAGATTTAATGGATTTGTGTTGAGGAGGGATAATGACATGGCGCGAAGGGAGCCTTACCCTATTTGGAGAACACGGGACATTAGACGCTTTTGTTTGCGTGTTAGAACGCAACATCCAAACATAAAATTAAATTCCTAAAAAGGTAGGCCACGAAAAAGATTTATTTCATGAAATTTATGGCACAACTATTGCTTCGCAGAATTAAGGAGGCTTGTAATGTTATCTTAGTATTTTTTGATGGCGGCGAGCAGGTACCGTTTCAAATTAAAAATAGCTGGTAGTTACAACAACTCCATACAGTGTATTTGTGCATTTACTTAACACTTTCATAACAGATTTGTCTCATGTATCCTCGAGTAAACTACTGTTTTTGGAGTTTTTCACCCACACCGATTCAGGTGTATTCTGTGATGATTTTGTGTATTCCTCATTGCTAGGCAGCCAGACTGATGAAATGCATTAATTAAATAAGGGGTTTGACTTGTCAGCAGCGAAACAAAAGAATCATGTTATATATGGAGCATAACATACAGAGAGCCATTCACACAGTATGCTATACTACAAGCAAAATGCAGAAACACTACTTTGCACACATGCCCACTTGACACCGTGTCTGTTGTCTCAGCTCGTTACAGCTGACCTCCCATCTCTGTTCAGAGGCGGCAGTGAACTGCGGGAATACGTTGACACGATCAAGGAAGCCGAGCTGCGTGCTTCCAACAGAAGGCACCGTGTTTGTCCAATTACCAATTCATTTTCACACCAGAGGGCCAAAAGCTGACAAAGACGCTTACGCCTGCGCCACTGCTCCCGAGCAACGCAGACGCAAGTCCATCTGACCCCCCGCCAAGTCAATTCAGTGCATCTTCGATCTCTTAGAAGAGACCCTTGCTTTTATTCTTCGGAAATGAATTCGCTTATTACAAAGAGCGCGTTCAGCGCTTCATGTTATGGATGTGGCTCCGCCGAAATCTCGAGAAACTGGCCGTTAACCGTGTGTGGATTACATCGCGTTTCTAATAACGAGGACCCAGGCGAACCCAGTGTCAGCAATGCCCTGTATAAGGACAGGCTGTTCTTTTGTGATTTCCACGTTATAAAGCCCTGGGAATTCCGACCTATCGATGTCACTCCTCATTACATTTCCACCATTAGCTTGCTCTCCTGGTATTGCACATAATGTTTACTTCAGGGAGGAAGCCGTTCTGCAGTGTGTTTGTAAATGGACTTGTTTTTAAGGGTTTGGCTGCAATTTGTTTGGTATTGACTATGGGTGTAATGGACTAATTTGGACACTTTCATTTTAATCCTCCTTTTCTAACCGTTTTTTTAAATTGTTATTGGCCTACTAAACATGGGTGCAAAACAGCACTGACCTACTGTCAGTATGGTCATCGTTTTGCTCTTCGCTCGCACGTTAGAGTGGGCTGCAGCATAAATGGGTGTTCGCGCATATCTTAGGGTTTGTTTTTAGCAGAAGAGAAATCTGCGGTTAGATCTAAGGTATAGTTCAGAAGTAGGCAGACTCCTTTGTGTTTTTAAGAGTGGCATGGCACACAGAGGTCACTGCTCATGCTGATTGAGGTTTATCTTATTGCACCTCATCACAACAGATAAAACAGAGATGTTAGAGGTGTGCCACTGCAACCCCAGAATCGCTGTAAAGGTTGCAGAGGACCTGACAGAAGCGAGTAGACTACTGAGAAAAAACAAACAAACAAAAAACCCACAATAGGCAACTTGACTCTGGTCCAGATGAGAAGTATTAGATTCGAAAGCATTAGCAGCCTAATACAATAGATGAGTTTACTTCAAATATTATGTTAGAATCAGTCCGCGAGAGATAGGGGTCATGACCACTTTATCCATTTTCAGAGGTCTTGGCAAGTGTGATCATTTGCACCGAGTATTATGCTGGATATTATCCATGGTGTATGATCACAAGTCCTTGAGCAAAATATCTGATAATACAAAATCACTCTTGGAAAAGAACTAAAATAGCAGCTTTTTTGGCTTGTAAAACATGACATGCAAATCTTCAGAGAATGCTATAAAACTACCTGCGCGTATATCGCCCTTCAAAGGAATGGAGGACAAAAACTAGAGGAAAAAACTAAGACACCACACCGAGCGCGGGAAAAGGGAGAACCAAGGACACCACAGAAAGAATGGCAGCCCCGATGCCCTGAGGAAAACCAAACTAAAACTTCCCATACAAAACCAGAAAACAGGGAGGAACTGTAATGGCTAAGGGGAGCCTTTGGAGAGAGACAGATTTGAGAGGGAAAACTGGAGAGGGGAGGGGCCGTGTAAAAACACGGACACCCTCGCAGAGCAGAAGAGAGGTGTGGCACAAGGGCTCACAGACTTCAATACCCAAAGTTACCGGCTAAGAGCTTTGCTCAGAACTTTAGCAAAGACCCAGCACTGAGTGACTGGGTCACTGGGCTGATATAGGCCTAGCCCAGCTGTTGGGCGTTAAGCCTGATTAGTGGTGTGCCTGACTCGAGGCCTCCCTCTGGTGGCCGGAGGGGGCCTCGGCCTGGCACCGACCCTTACACATTCAATCACATTCACTAGCTGCACTCTTAACTGCCTCAAGTTGGTCCAGTCCTCAGTTTCCATCTCAAGGCTTTTATGCTTCTTGTTTCAACCCTAGATCTGGTATTCTCAGTTTAGTGTTATGCTTTCAAACTCTATTCTACGGTGCCCTTAGTGGTGCATCTTGTTAATGAAAATAATGGGAAGCCATGTTTCAGGAATGCGTATGGGAATGAGGTTAAATTAGGACCATGGCTTTGTACGCAGATTTGGTTCCCGCACATTACCAAGTCTTGACTAAAGATGGTCAGACAATTTCAATTGTTTTATTATTAACAAGCAAGCCATTTACCCCAAATCTGACCTCTATTTCAATTAAATATACTGTATAATGTTATAATTAAAGATGCTTTTTACATTGAACACATAACAGGCCTTTTTAAATTCCACTGGAATTTCACATTGGTGTTCGAGACCTTTAGTAATGCTCTACGGGTCCTGAATGTGTACAGTAATCTTTCATTACTCGCACGGTGATTAATCTCTCACTGTTTTCACAGAGAGGGTAAAACATTATAAAATGTGCAACAACTTATTTATTCACTGCAGATTTGTAAACAGATTGTTTATTTCCAACTAATTTATGAACAACGGCTGATTGGCTGTCACCATGCATCTATTCCTCTACCCTCGCCACATGTTTCCTAGATAAATATATATTTTTAACAAACCTCTGCAATACTCAGGATTTTCTGCCATCTTTATCTGCTCATAGATTTTATTACTTGGGGTCCTTGATTTGCGCTGCTGTCCTAATTTTCAGGAACTTGCGATGCGTGATTTCATTCTTTGAGACACGCTATGAATAGCCTGCCTCATTTCTGCTCACAGCTGTGTGCTCTGCAGAGACTGATAGCAAATCCCCAAAGGCTGCGATCATCCCCCCACCCACTCGTGTCTTAGAGTGCAGGACTTATCCTGCCAACCTGAAATCAGTTGTTTCTCATCCCTTTACAATAAAGGGTAAGCTCTGTACAGTGGAGACTGGTCACAAGTCAGTGTACCAACCCCCCAAAGAAATAGTGCGGAATAGGCTGGTCCCAATCAGAACGGATGAATATCCTGTGCTATAGGTGTGGTAGCACGTACTTTGGGCCAAGTGTAAGAAAGTGGATCTGACTCAGACTTGAGAGTGCGATTGTGGTGGTGGGACTCTGACATGGTTTCTAATGGGCTTTGGAGGCAGAGAAGTGTTGCTGGGAGTGTGTGCAGATCAGCACTGAGGGGGTGCAAGCTTATGATTAGTGTCGTACCGCAATCAGGCCTGCCCAGCACTCCGCATGGCCCCGCAGCCTGGGGGAAATCGGGCCTGGGTTGGGGATCATTTGATCGTTTCAATGTGATTTTTATGTGTATGTGTGTGTGTATGTGTGTGGTGCGCATGCACATGTGCATTCTATCTTATATGGAGAACCTGACTGGAAAACTACTAAAACTAATTCAATTTTTTACCATTTGCTTTTGCACATTACTTCCACTTACATGTCTTCCACGTACACAAATAGCGCATACCTTTCTGATATTTCTACAGTGTCTTGACGCCTCATTAACCACATTCATTTCTCTTTCATTTTAAGAGCACCCACTGCCATTGAAACAAAACGCTTTTAGCTTTGCTGCTGGAATCGGCCCCTTTTCCCTGCAAGCCCACTTTCCAGTATGGTAAGCAAAAGTAAGTCTGATCCTTATGATGAGTGCTATGGTCTTGGTGCTCTACAGCTAAAACTTGGGTCACCACTCTAATAAGTACTGAGTAGGTGATTCAGAAAAAGTCTGTAAAGCTCAGTTTTTCTGTTCATTTCTCCATCATTCCGTGGTACACTGCCTGACCAAAAAAGGTCACCACCTGGATTTAAGCAAATAGGTAAGAGCCTCCCAATGGATAATTACTGCATGGGTGATTATGTTTCAGCTGGCAACAAGTTATTTAACCCTAACTGATGCAGTAGCTTCTGATTTGTTAAACAACCATGTCGAAAGACACATCCTGTGGTCGTGGAAAAGTTGTTAATCTGTTTCGGAAGGGTCAAATTATTGGCATGCATCAGGCAGAGAATGCATCTAAGGAGATTGCTGAAACTACTAAAATCAGGTTAAGAACTGTCCAACGCATTATAAAAAAGTGGAAGGACAGTGAGGAAACATCCTTTTTGAAGAAGGAATTTGGTTGGAAAAAAATCTTGAATGATTGTGATCAGTGATCACTTAAACGTGTGGCGAAATCAGATTGTAGAAAAACAACAGTAGAACTCAGGGATATGTTTAATAATGAAAATAAGAGCATTTCCACACGCACAATGCGAAGGGAACTCAAGGGACTGGGACTAAACAGCTGTGTAGCCTTAAGAAAACCACTTGTCAGTGAGGCTAACCGGCAAAAACGGCTTCAGTTTACTAGGAAGCATAAAGATTGGACTCTGGAGCAATGGAAGAAGGTCATGTGGTCTGATGAGTCCAGATTTACCCTGTTCAAGAGTGATGGGCGCATCAGGGTAAGAAGAGAGGCGGCTGAAGTGATGTACCCATCATGCCTAGTGCCTACCGTACAAGCCTGTGGGGGCAGTGCTATGATCTGGGGTTGCTGCAGTTTGTCAGGACTAGGTTCAGCAACGTTATATGCCCAAAGAATGAGATCAGCTGACTACCAGAATATACTGAACGACCAGGTTATTCCATCAATAGATTTTTTTCTTCCCTGATGGCACGGGTATATTCCAAGATGACAATGCTTGGATTCATCGGGCTCAAATTGTGAAAGAGTGGTTCAGGGAGCATGAGACATCATTTTCACACATGGATTGGCCACCACAGAGTCCAGACCTGAACCCCACTGAGAATCTTTGGGGTGTGTTGGAGAAGACTTTGCACAGTGGTCCAAATCTCCTATCATCAATACAAGATATTGGGGAAAAATTAATGCAACTCTGGACAGAAATAAATGTGACATTGCAGAAGCTTGTGGAAATGCCACAGCGAATGCGTGCTGTAATCAAAGCTAACGGTGGTCCAGCGAAATATTAATGTGTGTGACCTTTTTTTTGTCCAGCCAGTGTGTGTCATTCATTAGATCCTTTTTCATAACAATGCAGTTAAATATAGTGGTTGAATTATTACCGCTTTTGTTTGAATGTTAAATTTTTTTTCCTGCTCAATTTAAACTTCTCAAAGTAGGGCTGACAAACCTTGATAACTTCACCAACAAACTCTTTTGTTGTTGTTGTAGATTAATTTAATTAATTTAATTATTTATTTTAAATTGAAAGAGAATGGCTTATTACATTTTTTTATAGTGAAACCCCTTAAAATACCCCATGTTGATTTAGTGCTGAATGCTGTAACATCAAAAAAAGTTAGGTTATATCCCACTAACACAACCTTAGGAGAATGAGATTAAAAAAAAAACAAACAAAAAAAAAAAAAAAAAAAAAAAACTTCATTCAGAAAAGCAGTTTTTTTGCTGTAATTGTTGTAACGAGGAGGTTCAAGCAGGATGCAGGGACGAGTTGCAGACACTAGAACATTTAGTTGCACACGTAACATATAATCCTTAGCACGCAGACTAATGGGGTTAAACACCAACAACGATAGACTTTTATACATGTATGCTAATAACACAATGAGGAGCAGGTGTGAGACACAGGGAGGGTGTGGCCACTTTGACGAATACACACACACACACACACACACACACACACGGAGGCATTCGGGAGTGGCCGTATCATGACAATTGTGAGTCTTATAGGCGTGATAACACCAAACCTTCTTGCCAAAGGCTTTATCCAAGGGCAGATTTTTATCTTTTTAACTAATATTTGTGATGATAGTCGTATGTGCTGCCCTCTCATAATCCAATTTAATACTTTGCCTTATGTTTCTAAAGAGAACAACAGCCAAAGGAGACTGTAGGTCACATGACCTTCATGCTGTATTTCACTTGCTAATGACTACAGATCTGACATCCAGTCAACTCAGCCAGCCTATGGTCACTCTGCAATTAGGATGACAATCACTTACATCTTCTCTGCATGGAGTAAAGAACGATGGAGTGAATGGAACTCATTAACAACCTCGGTTGCATTCCCACACCATGGCATAGTGTTGGGGGATACAGCTAGCATGAAAATAGTAACCCTTCAACACACACACACACACACACACACACACACACGCGCACACACACAGTAAATGCTTCTTCTGAGAAAGTGCAGAACAATTTGCAGCACAATCAGAGCTCTCTGGGCCACTTTAAACAACCTTCTTGATGGCCCTTCGAAAAGTAACGTTCTTGCCCCCGGAAGGAGCGTTTGGAAATGGTTTCGAAATTGCTGGAGACTGCAGCAAACCCCAAAAAACTCTTTTGCTTTCAACATGTTAACAGCCTCCATGTTTTCCCTCTTCCGTATCTCTTCCGATGCAATGCTGTATAGGAAAAGGCTTGAATGGTTTAAATTTAATTACCATATGATTGGTCAAGCACATGAAGCAGGGGTAGTGTTAAACACATAAATCCTGTACCAATGTTGCATTATAAAGGCAGCATTCATAACGCGTCCCAAACATGGCATCTTAACCATCAAACTCTTGCATGAAGTAATATCAAAATAGAATAACATTTGTTAACTTTCATCTGAGGGCAGAGTGTGGGTGTTTTTGCATTATACAAAGTAAGGAAGATGTAATAATATTTATATATACTTAATCTTGCAATTGCACATAAATAAAATCATACAACAGAGCACTGTTTTTATTTACACAAAAGACCTTTCTAATGAGTGAGAACCTGCTAGAATGTACTCTCATTTTGAGGCTCTTAAAAGACTCAATTAATACTTAATAAGTAAGACCAATTTCACATTCAGTGTTTCTGCTTGAGTTCAAGTAAGAATTTTTTAGGGGAGCTTTTATCATATTTAAGCATAAAGGAAACTAGCCAGCTCTCTAATTACTACCCAATATGCCTTCATGGTCAATGTCCATCTGGCTAGCTACTTGATTAATTAGGCCTTTGTATAAGCTACTCCAGTGTGCTGGGAAGGCAGATAGCATCCAAGAGTAATTGAATGTGCCTTTGGTGCCCACATACCCACTGAAATCACTTTAAAATTTCCATTATGGTCAATCAGAGCAGTAGAACATATATCTGAATTATTTACCAGTCAGTTAAATATATTGTTGATTTAGCTAAAGAAACGCATGGATTCTAAATGACTTCATACTCCCAGTCCCTGAAAGTATCACCATCAGACAACTCCAAGCCATTAACTGCTGTTGTCTCACCATCATCACAACTTTCACTATGTTTGCTGTAAGGTTGTTTAGCTGAGCAAGTGAGTGTTGGCTTCCTATTAGCCCCTGCCAAGGACAGAGCCACATTAAAGAAAATATTTATTGTCAGAAAGCTATCTGAGCATTTGGGGCCCCAAACCCAGATGGGAACTTTTGCTTCACTGACCGGCTGAACAATGAATCAAGGTACATCATGTTCGATGAAAGAAGAGACATTCAGGAGACAGTAGAGAGGGTCAAAAAACAAATCAAAAGAAGTGGAAATGAGATACTGAGGGGCCATAAATCAGCAAGCAAAGGGGTGTTGAAAGGTGTGTCTTATTTTACAGTGCATAAGACCTGGAGATCTCTGAGACTTAACGGTATGGGTAATATTACACAAGTACTTAATATTATACAAGAAGACATGATCTTTGGAGTAAACAGAGACACTGTGATCAAGGTAAATATTGTGTACCATGTGTCATAGTAGGCCAGGCCCCTACCGGGAGGGACACACCTACTCCAGACAAGGACCGTACCACTAACCTGCCCCGCTCACAATCACCTGTTTTCTAACAGAAGACACCTGCTCCGTATTACCACCTGTCACTATATACTCCTGCAGGTTGAGAGAGACAGCGTTGTGCGTTAGCGAGACCGCGAGTGCCCGTCGGTGCAACAAATAAGGAGATTTGACCAAGACTTGCTTTGTGTTTATTAGAATTCAAATGGAAAATAAAGAACACGTCTGTTCTACCTGGCCTCTAACTTCCTCTATGCCATCTACGTCACACCATGCTTAGCGACTCATTTTTTTCTGATTTAAAGTATAGATTATTTCCATCTACTCTTGTCCATTGCATCTAGAAGTGTGTCAACATATCTTTATAGTATTTGGAAATAAAAACTGTCATATTCCTGGTTGAAATGTTTAATCATAAACCTCCCATGACACGCACTACAAAAGGTCAGCAATCTGTCACCACTGGAGTCTGTGGGGTCAACCCTTACACGTCACCAAATTCTCAACGATTGCATTCTTCTTTCTTACTTCCATCATTCTTTTCTTATATTCTTTTATTCTTTCTCTTTTATCTCTGAATTCTGTCATGTGTGCAGTGTACTTTTGCCAAGTACAAACTGTAGCCTCAGAGGGCCAGCATTTTGGTTTACACTCCTGTTGCCCAAGTCATTCTGCTTCAAGTTGGAACAGACATCAAAAACAGGCAAAGGAAAATGAGTACAAAAAAGGGCTGATAGTTTTTCACATGGGTGTGTCATCTGCTAAGTCATCGATAAAGACGGCATTGTAAACGCACCGATATCTGCAGGACCACAGTCCTCTCTACCCATCATTCTACAGTATGGCTTTGTAAATGCTTCTGATGGGAAATAAAGAGAGGATTTTCCTACTCCAGTGTGTTCTTAACTTGTCTAATGTTGAAGTTACATGCTGTTTTTTTTTAATTAAAAAAACAAACGTTTTTATAAGGAGGCTAACAAATGGTATGGTAGCAACGTTTTGCAGAAATACATTTCTTGTGTATTTGCTCTCATTCACTTCAAACTCTTTCAGGGAATGAAGCTAGAACATTCTAACATTCCCAGTTAGAACATTCCCAAAGCTTGTTCTGCAAGCATGCAAGCTATTCTGGTTAGAGATGCTGCCTCCACCCATGATTCCAATTTTGTTATTTTTTATTCCACCAATCCTACTTGAGAACACACATGGAGTGACAAATGAATGCATTAATCTGGTCAAATCAAAAGACATGCACTTCCTAAAGGCCAGCCTCTGCCGTTTTGAACAGAAGGACCATAAATAAGGGCTTTGGGCAAAAAGAAAAGGCCCCTAGTTTTTTCTCCTTTCAGGTAATTAATAAGCCATTAAAGGTTTGACTTCAGCAGAGCATTGTCTTCTCACAACATATATATTACTCAAGATAGGCGAATCCCTGACTTGACATGCATAAAAATCGAATTTCATTTGACATCAGTAGGTTTTGCAATGGGGTGACTTGAATCAAAATGTTCAAACTATAGCCTCTTTTCCACTGTAGGGTCAAACAGTTACTGCGGCTGTCAGTCAATTCTAAGGACCAGTTATGGTTTCTTTCCCCACAAGTACTGTGCTAGAAATAAAAGACCAGGAAGTATCTATGACAATGATGAGTTATCATCATAATTATGCCAAAAAGCAACTCTGAATGCTGCATGTGTCTGACGAGATGGATCATTTGGACTATTTTTGGTGTTTCTTTTATGTGTGCAAAACAGCACAGGACATATTCCAAATGCAGAATGCTGGGTACAAGAGAAAAGGCAAGAAGAAATTACTTCCCTCCTCTTGTGGAGAACTGGTGAATCCCTAGATCATTAAGATAGATCATTAAGCCAACCCCCTCCCCCCCAGCAGCTCTGAGCATGGTTGGCCAACAGCGCTGAGAAAACCTTCCTTGTTTGTCATCATTCCATTTTCCACTATGATTGAAAAGGTTACAAACCCACTGCAGTCAATGACTGCTTCAAGACCCACTTGAAAGCACATCACAACTGCACAGCTTCCCTGCGATGAGCTCCAAGGCCCGTCACGCAGGCAATCTCATGTCCTGCTACCTTTGCGAACTTGGCGAGACCGTTCTACTTTTTGGTCAGAATTTGCTTTACTTCTATAGTTTTTTTTTTCGTATATATGCTATGTCTTCATAAATAAATAATCAACAGAAAAAGGTTTAATGCAAGTTATGCATCTGTATCCATCTATCTTGAGTTGGCTAACAGAAGGGGAGAGGAGAATGCTAAAACAAAATTAAAAGTGGTTTCTATTGTAAAAGTGGTTCATGTGGAATGATGATCTAGAGAGGCCACCTTCTCCATTCAGCATACAAGATGCAAGCTATAACTCATGCAGAGTGTAAGGTGAGCTTGAACCCAGGTCAGGATACCAATAGCCTAATGGGTGAGCAACCACGCATTAACAATGGTGGACCCGTGTGCAAAACAGTTAGAGATTGGATCAAGTAAAACAAAAGGAAAAAACTAAACACTATGCCGAGCATGGAAAAAAGGGGAGAACAAAGGATGCCACGGGAAGAAATGGCAACCCCGAAGCACTGGGGAAAACCAAACTAAAACTTCCCAAACAAAATCAGAAAACAGGGAGGAACTTGAATGGCTAAGGGAAGCCTCAGGAGAGTAGACAGACTCGAGAGGGGAAAACTGGAGAACAGAGGGGGTGTGTAAAAACACAGACACCCTCGCAGAGCAGAGGTATAGCACAAGGGCTCACAGACCTCAATACCCAGAGTTACCGGCTAGGATCTTGGCTCAAAACTTTAGCAAAGTCCCAGCACTGAATGCCTGGGTCACTGGGCTTATATAAGGTCTAGCCCAGCTGTTGAGTGTTAAGCCTGTTTACTGGCGTGGTTGACTCGAGGCCTCCCTCTGGTGGCCGGAGGGGGCCTCGGCCTGGTGCCAACCCTTACAGAGAAGATATAATGTCCTGCTGTTTGGTTAAGTATCATTTAACAATTGCACTTTGCAGCTGTGGCACTTCCAGAAATTGGGTGTGCCTTGGCAAAAGTAGGTTGGCACAATTTTCCCTCCAGAAATAATCAGTAGTACAATCTACAATTCAACTACTGCCAGTATTTACATACAAAAAAATATTGCAACAGGCTTTGTTTCTACATAGCTAGCAAAACCTATCCAGCTATAATAATAATAATATTAATAATAATAATAATAATAATAATAATAATAATAATAATAATAATAATAATAATAATAATAAACAACATCAGTTCTGACTGCTGAGCTATTTTCACATTTGTCCCCAATACTAGAGTCCACAACCAGTTCGATTCAGTCTGAAGCACAGCGCTTTTTTGTATACATGGCATTACACAGTGCAGAACCACATTCAAACCATAAGCCATTCTTATATAAGAAAGTTTATTCATGAAGGCCAGCAAGACATATGCGTCTTTCTAAGATGCTCTCAGTATACATGCTCTCTCCACAAAGATGAGCTTTACTACCAAAACTTTGCTCCAGTCCTATGAAAGCGTATTTTTATTAGGCTTTTACCACTGTACAATATTGATGACATGGGACTATTATATGCCTAGCCTACATTAAACACACTGCAATCACGAAACCTGAAAAGTGAAGTGACCGAGCTGGAAAACAGCTTTCACACTTGACCAAATATACTGAATTCGCAGAGCAAGCGGAGTAATGTGAACACGCTCTCCTTAAAAGAAATGAGCAGCTTGGAAGCCAATATGGGAGTTCATCAAAACACTAAAAATGGCAGAAAGAGCAGTCACTTAAAGGCAAATGCCACGGTAAGCATGAGAATTAGTAATAAAAATCCCTTAATCCCTTAAACCCTTATTCCACTTTGATTGGAAGGGCTAATTTCAAGTAACTGATAACTAAATGGATGGTTTGGATTAAGCCTACTCTAAACGAGACTGTCTCAGATGTTGATTAATGTGTCAAGTCAAATGTATTTATATAGCGCTTTTTACAACACATGTTGTCACAAAGCTGCTTTACAAATGTATGTGTCCAGTCCCCTAATAAGCAAGCTGAGGGTGACAGTGGCAAGAAAAAACTCCCTTGGTGGGTTTAAGGAAGAAACCTTTGGAGGAGCAAGAGTCAAGAGGGAAGCCATCCTCCATCGGGTGGCCCAGTTCATGTTTTACGTTATTTTTGGTCCAAATAGCCACTTCAGCACAGATGTGTAGCTTGAGTCTGTTCAGTGGGTCTAGAGGGTGTGGCTGTTTCGGGGATGGGAGCATCTACTGGCAGGATCAGGACATTTTCTTAGATGCTTTGTCACTGGTGAGCAAGTCTAGTCCAGCTGGCATCATCTCCATGTGGCACAAGAATGTCTGTCCAGGGCAAAGGAGAAGTGGGTGTTGGGGGGTGGGGGTGGGTTGGGGGGGCAATCTACTACAGAAACATAGTAAGTGTAAAATTTCCTTTCTTTTCTCTACTTTTTAATGGAAAAATATCAAACAATTATTTAAAATAATGCAAAACTGTAATAATAATATAAAACACAGCATGAATATTCTGTAAGTACTCTTACCACAAACTTGCTCTCCTTCAATAGGTAATACTTTTACCCATGATTAATTAGCTTTTATTTGTTTTCCTTTATTCATAATAAATGAGCTTTTTATTTGTTTTTTCTTTGCACAGTTTGAGAAGCAAGGTGCACACACACGTGCGCGCACACACACACACACACACACACACACACACACACGCACACACATTATATAATATTATATATTATATAATATTATATATAATATTATATATATATATATATATATATATATATAATATATATTATTATATTATAATATATTATTAATATATTATATATTATATAATATATAATATTATATATAATATATTATATATAATATTATTATATAATATTATATTATATTTTATATATATATATTATTTGTTTTTTAACGGATGTATTGACAAACAAAAGATTAAATATTTGAAATCTGATCACAGATTTTTATTTTGAATTTAATTAACTAGTCTAGCATATGTTACATATGAGATGATAGGTGGTGCTGAATTGTAAGCGTTTTATATTGTATTATAACGTCTGATCTTCAATAATAGGTCCACTGGCTATGACAGTGTAACTTATTCTATAAACCATATTAAAATAATTTGAATACCCGTACTGGTGTTACATCGAAATCTGTGACCACGGAATTCTGTGACCACAGGCCGCTGTTGCATATTTTCTGCCTGTATTGAAATTGTTATAGTTGATTTTATACAATGTAGTAAAACTGCCAATAAAGGTTTCTACTGACAAATCATGGCTGGGGTGGTTAGTATGACTGACCAACATTACCTCTATAGGAACCATAGGAACATAGGAAGCAACAATAGTGAGCTATTAGGATTTACCAACTCCGTTATTTATGAGTAGTTTACGCTCTTCTTTTCGTTTAATAGTCGTTTACTATTAATAATGATCCAGAACGCCTACACGCAGCAGGACTTTTATTTTGATACATTTATTTTCCTTTAAAAAAAGCCTGCATCACGTGTGGACGTTTCTGCAACTCAAGTTGTAAGTCGCTTATGGTGTTTTAAACAGTTTTTATATGATACGTTTCTGTCACAGTAGTGACATTGTGGATTGTGTCGCTCGAAGTAAGCCACAGCAAAATGTCTTCTTTTTCTCAACTCTGTTTCGATGGGCCATTGCAATGAAAAGTCTGCTAACACCAGAGCTACCTGGCAACTAACAATAACAAATGTTCAGTAATATCACTAACTATATTCTGGAAAGCATAGACTTCTATAGATGTACTTTAGATCCAGTGTGCTGAAGTACAGTCAAGCCAAATGAACCATCCAACCAGCAAAAAGAAAAAAAAAGTCCTTGTCCAATTACTAATGGAATGCATTATGGGCTTATGTAACTTATTTAGAAAATACTGTATGCCTCATGCTCACAAGCAAGTGCCACTAACGTTTCTTAAACGTCAAAGAATGATCCAGCTGACCAGATCACACTTTCCACTGTTGCAGGCTGTAGTTGAAAGCCATGGGAAGACTGGATGGCAAAGTGATCGTCTTGTCTGCAGCTGCCCAAGGGATCGGAAGAGCAGCTGCTATAGTAACCCTTTCTTGTATCATAACACAAACCTTTGACAGAGTACTCAGAGCACTGTCTTTCTTCCCTCTTCCGTTCGGACTTTCTCTTGCTGTTTCTGTATACTACCAATACAGTAAAATTGCTGGGATTAAAATTGCAGCGATAAATTGTCATTGGATGTGAGACAAGCAAGCATTTTGGATTTGTTGTGAAACTGTCAGGCTCGCGGCTGTCAACGCGACTGTCACAGGCCTGCTAGCAGGTCAAGGGTAAATAGATCTTTTTGTTCAGCGGGCAGTGTCTTTAGTTGGGAGGTTGTTCACTCAGGTTTTAGGAGCCTGACATCTTGCAGCCCTCCGTGTGAAACATTCAAGTTTCCCTTATAGCTGAATTTGTATGTTAAATAATAAAAGGGATAAAGTCAGGTTGTTGCAGCCCCAGGTTCAGGAGTGAATGACCAGTCTGGCTGTTTAACAAAAGACCTTTTTTTTTTTTTTTTTTGCCTAGCGAGCCCTTATTCACAAACCTTTAATTTGATGTTGAGCAAAACTTAAGTGGAGCAGACACAGGCGATTCATATGCAGTGTGGAATGCCATTTATATGTAGCAGAGCTGTTACACGTCAGCGGACAAAGCAGATTACGGGCAGCTCCAGGTGATGGAGGCAGCAGAAGCTCAATTCTTATACTGCTATGAAGGAAATGAAAGGAACTTCCCCTTGGGTGATTGTAGCACCAAAGCCACTGCATGGTGTTTCTTTCTGGCTTGGGGCAGACTGGTCCGCCATGCTGTTCAGACAGTTAAAGTAGGATAAGATAGGCCCAGGGGGGGAAATGATCTTTTTATAATCCTAATGAAAACAAGTGGATTTATTTGTAATAGCAGAAAATGGCATCTTTTCTTGACAGGAAAAAATGGCATTTTATGCTGGCCTAGTTATCAGGAAAGATCAACATTTTCATTTTTGTCCCTGGATTTGCAAAATTGCCTAAAAACTCCATACTCTCTCTTATTATGTGGAATTGCACTTGGTTTTAGTAATTAAATGCAAATTAAACCGGATATGTATTTGTTTAGGCTTTTGCCAGAGAGGGCGCTCAAGTCACAGCTACGGACATCAATGGCGAGAAACTCAAAGAATTGGATGGCATTCCAGGTAGTGTTCTGCTGCCATCTAGTGATGCATTGCCAGTTAGCCAAACCTGATAAGTAGAAGGGGATCTTTATTTTTCAGCTGATAAATGACCTCAGTTCCTGTTGCCAAATTCTTCCATGGTACATTGGCATGGTCATTTTTGGATCTCAGACCGGTTACAGTATATAGACACCTAATGAAGTTTAACTGAATTTCCCCATGATTAAAAAAATCATGTTACCATGAATGATCTTTTGTCTAACCTAGCTTATACTCAGTTTTCAGTAAATGAGCTCACATGACTATTAGTTGACCTGTCCACCCCCATCCATGAATAAGTAAGACCACTGATCAACTTCTTCCTCTTCTCTAGGCACCCTCCTTTCACCCCCAACCCTATAACACCCTGAGCCGAGTGTCTTTTTACTTGGTTCTAAAGGTGGAAACATATTTGGCTGATTTCTTACAGTTCTCTTCCTTTGTTTTGTCTAGGGATTAAGACCAAGGTTGTTGATATAACCAACAAGGACCAAGTGGAGGCACTGGCTCAGGAATTCAACCACGTGGACGTGATTTTTAATGTGGCTGGGTAATTGCTTTAGATCTGTAATAGATGCACACGTTATACACCTTAATGTAAACTCCATGTAGACTCTTCGTAATATCTCTTTGTCCTGCTACGTTTCTCACCAGATTTTGTATGGTGTAACTTAATGTCCAAAACATGCATTTTGAAGTTGTAACTGCAGTCCCAACCCCCATACCCCGCACATTGCCTTACTGAAGTCAGGCAGTTGATTTGATCCATTAATGACTCTGTCCAGGTTTGTCCACCATGGTTCCATCCTGGACTGTGAGGAGGCCGACTGGGACTTTAGCATGAACGTCAACGTACGCAGCATGTACCTAATGATTAAGGCCTTCCTGCCTAAGGTGACCTAATCCTTAGCCACATGTTGCCCTACCTGTTTCTCCAGTTTGTTTTCATTATAGACATTCAGTTTATTTTTGTTATTTACTTTCTGAGATTAACACAGAGCCATGACACAAGTGGTTAGCATCTAGTCCCTCTTAGAAATGGGGCAAAAAGGGAAAAAAATAGGATAATTGCCTGGTTCCAGTGACTCTGGGTCACTAGTGATTACAATTCTATTACAGGATGAAAAATTAAAACATTTTTTTTAATGCAGAAAATATGAGCAAGTTAGACAGTTGGATGTACTGTGAAATTATCATTAGATTAGATTAGTTCTCAAACTAATTTTAAGATCAGATAAGATGAATTAAAGTGACTTTGGACTTTGCTCTAATTCGATCAGTTAGCTAATATTGGTATACCTGGATACTAGATTTGGACAGATTTGTAATGTAGCCCACTAATTTGATTGTGAAGGTATTCTGGTCCTTGTTTAGGGCAGTAGTAGCTCAGTGGTCAATTGCTCAAGTTGTACTCAGCCATAATTGTAAGTCGCTTTGGATAAAAGCGTCAGCTAAATGCTGTAAATGTTTATCCATATAGATGCTGGCCTGCAAGTCTGGCAGTATCATAAATATGTCATCTGTGGCATCAAGTATCAAAGGTATGAATGATCTGTTTATATATTTGGCAGAAAAATCTTTTTTTTTTTTTTTTTTTAAAAAAACCTGTTATTCTGAATTATGCTACCCAGTCCTTCAGCTCTTGTAGATGGTCCAAATTTATGCACTAACCTTGTTCCCAGTACACCTGCACCAGGTGTTCAGTGTTTTTTATGGCTCAGGTGTGTCTGGAGCTAGGATGAAGCAAAAACAAGTACTATCCGTTGGACCCTGAGGACTGACTGAAAAACACTGCTGTATTATCACCCTGATAGATGAGAAAAGATCATGTGATTGTCAGTTTGAGTTGCGTGCTCATTTTGTCCTCTAGGTGTTGTGAACAGATGTGTCTACAGCACATCTAAAGCTGCTGTGATCGGCCTAACCAAGTCAGTGGCAGCAGACTTCCTTGAGCAAGGGATCCGTTGCAATTGCATCTGTCCTGGTATGCTGCTAATACCGCAGGCCATGTTTCCAGGGTGGGTGGATGGATGGATGGATGGAAATAAAACTATTTATATAGCACCTTTTAAACAATTTAAAATGTCAATATTTTACAGTGAATTTTTCTTTTTTTCTTTTTTTAAATTTTTTTTTTACCAATGTCAGAAGTAAAATAACTAATAAACAAAAAACATGTCCAATATGTTTCAGGGACTCAAAGAATCCATATTTACACTATACATTCAAATAACACTAGGCTTGTTGCACAAACTGCATCTTTATTTAATCATTTAATTTAATTTTGAATATAGCACTATAGTTTGGCCCTTTTCCCCAGGTACTGTAGACACACCATCATTAAGAGGACGAATCCAGGCCAGACCTGATCCTGAGCAGGTAGTGGTAGTACATCTGCGGCCTCCTATGCACTGCTCAGATAACCCGAATAACAGATGATCATGTCTCACCTATTGTCAAGCTTTCATAAATGAACAGAAAACTAAGGGTGGCTAACACTGGATGAAAAGCTAACATGTTCTCTGCTAGCTCTGTCATTAGAATCCAGGTAACTGTTTCTGCCAAGCCGGTGAGAGTCATGTGTCAATATGTTGCCTTCTGGTCTTATAAGGCTTATAAGGACTTTATCGCCCGCCAGAAGATAGGCCGGATGTGCACTGCCGAAGAGGTGGCTCACCTGTGTGTTTACCTGGCCTCAGACGAGGTGAGGTCATTCTCTGAGATACACTACACGTAGATGTCACTGCAGACCATGCGAGTGGATTGCACCTTTTGAAGATTAAAGCTTGTTTGGGCCATTACATAAATTTGATGGTGTTGATGGTTAAGTGGGTTACATTTGAAACATATGAGGCTCAAGCTTGCCTGGCTAATCGGCTAACACAGTAATGAATGATTATCTTGCAGTCTGCCTATGTGACTGGCGCAAAATACATCATCGATGGAGGATGGAGCCTCTAAACATTTAGCACCTACTATGAAATGTAGTACCTTTCAGTAGCACAGCTTTAATACAGTTTTATCATCAAAGTAATTTTTGATGCATCCAAATGTCTTGTGGCACCTTTTGAAATTTTCTATAAATGAGTTAAAATGTCTTTTTTGTCTTGCACCACCAAAGGATCCAGTTTCAGATTCCCATGATGAAGGCTGATCTTAAATAAATTGTCCTTTTTTTTTATGATTATCGCTGTACTTTAAAAAGGGAAATTGAAATGTGTTAGTGATTTTGTAGATTACTTATTTCCTGCACCACACTTTTGATTAAATGAACCATTGTGTGGAATAAGGAATATTTAGCAAATGGTGAATTAACGTGTAATAAACATATTGCCTTGAAATAAGTGTGGAGTTTGTTTAATCGTTGACTTTGTTTGACTTATAAACTCCGTGCAGATTTGCAGTTGGACACCTCCGTTTTAGCTAATCTTTCCTCCATATGTTACTCAAATCCATCGTCCTCTTGATTTCTCATGTGACTGCAGGACACGCAGCGGGATCTAGCTAACGCTAGCTAGCTCCATCATTTAGCTAAGCAGACAACTAAACTAGACAGCTTGCTGTTTATTTTAGCTGCCTTACTAAAACTGATCATACACCGAATTTTCGTCAGCTGATGTACCAGCCTCTCATAAGTATCTGTTAAATTATTCTGTCAAAATCGGATTAAATAGCCATTTAATTACCAGATTACATTGTTTGTACTCCTGTGTTATAAGACAGCCAGCTAACCGGATTCTAGCCAGCACAACGACATTATTTCTGTACAGAATAGTTATAAAAATGCTTTTATTAGTTTAATATTTTACTTTAACATAACCGTCTAGATTCGGTTTTACTACACAAGGAAGTAGCTAAGCAACTGCTGCACGTGACGTCCTGGTGAACGCCAATACTCAGATTATAACTCAGCAACAATGATAATAATATAACTCAGCAACAATGATAATAGTGAAGAGGTTATCGCAGGTTAGAGGCTGAATGATAAATAACAACGTGAACGCCCCGTTAGTGAGCAGCACCCGTGCACCACACACGCCTGCTCCAGCATGGACGCTGCGCGGTCCACACCGCATCCTCCTGCCTGTTCACAGACAGAGGATGAAACTCCTGTGCAGGTAAGAGCTGTCTGCATGCCACTGAACACTTGAAAAACACTCTTTAGCATTCTGCAAGAGTAGTGCAAAAATGTTTTTCAAATTGTCTTATTAAGTTGCACTCGACAGACTTCTAAGTTGTGGGCAATGCTTTGATTTATGATGCATATACAAGCTACAGTAAGATTTCATACAGTATGCTGTATGGCCTTGATTTTGTATAATTTTTTGGGTTTTGCCTGGAACCTGCTGATGTGAGGGCCACTTTGTTTCACTCTGTCTAAAGACTCTTTTCTCACTTTTATGAGTTTTCTTTCCCCTGGTCAGCCTGTGCAGTGCAGTATGTCTGTAAGAGACAAACACAGCAGTACAAACAGGCGGCCATGATACTGTCAATACAGTCAGATAATACCCTTTCTGATACCTCCCTGTAATAGGACATGATGACGTTTGTCAGAATGGCCAAGGCTAAGTGCGCACCGCTGTTGTGGCCTCATCCCCCTTCCTGCTTGGCTCTCCGAGGGGTCGTTTTTTGTTCTTTTGCTACGAGCGGCTCCTGCTGACCTCCCTGCTGACCTTCTGCCTTGGTTTCCGGGGCCCAGCATTGCCTTGCCATGGATCAGGCTGTGGTCAGGGACGCAGACAGCCCAGGCACCACCCTCCCCGAGGATGTGGTAGCATTCGTCCCACGGGCGCCATGCCTGATCGACGCCTGCACCAACACGGATCGGCCGCACATGTGCTGCGCCTGGCTGCGACGGTGGTGCCGCTGCCCCCCACACGGGCGCCCTGCTCTCCTCATCACTAAAGGTGAGCCCGGAGGCTACATCAAGCGTGGATGGGTGTAAGGAGGAACAGATGCAGCCATTTCTACTCCCAAAATGATAGATGTTGGGATCAATCCACAAACACTGGCTGATGCCAAGGGATGACAGTGGTGCTACATTCCATTAAGCACTGAATAATCGTATACAGATATGAACTTAATATCAGTCTGCTTCATCTAATTTGCTTGGCACAAGTAAGCTGTTGATGGAAAGTCCCAGTCAAGTAATGGTTTTTCAGTGCAGAGTTGCAAACAGCCTGGTAACAATACTGTAACTGATATGGGGCATGGTAGTGATTGTTCCTATTTGTCTACAGTGTATGAGTTTCATGCCAGCGCCTACATGGTCCCTTTGGTTACCAGGAGTGTGTAAATATTGGTTTGAAAATCTGTCATTTGTTGGAATGGAAATGAGCTTTTGTTTAACATGTGGTGGGCACACACCCTGGTTAATAAGTGATCCGTAACTCAGGGCGGCAGTTGAGGTTCGACTGCACATTTCCCTGCTGTACTCCCACAGTGGTTATGGCTGCGGTGTCGTTCGGGGTGGTGTGGTCTATCACCGAGAAGGAGTGTCTCCCCGGAGGCAACCTGTTTGGCGTCTTTGCTGTGTTCGGCTGTGCTGTCGCTGGAGGGAAGCTGGTGGGGTTCCTCCACCTCCCCAGACTACCACCTCTCCCTCCACTCCTCGGTTAGACCCTCTCACATCCGCTCATTTGCCCTCTTTGGTTCCCCCGATCCGTCTGTCTGTCTCTCTCTCTCTGTCTCTCACCCAACTTTTTCTCCATCTCTTTCTTCTCTAAAAGCCTCTTTTTCTCTCTTATCTTTTGTTTTCTTTTTTCTGCTCTGTAATCTGACCATGAGTCACTCCCTGTGTTTTCACAGGCAGGGCAGTGGGCATAGAAGTCTGCGCTTTATTGCACCACATACAGTGTTTGCACACTGGATTGATCGAATCGCATTGTGGCCTTTTCACTGATGCATACATTAAAAAAAATCCTTGCCTTATTCAAGCCCTACATACAGACTTTCGTAACTTCTAGTCTTCCATTACCGATCTGATCACACTGCTGCTGTCAAACAACCGTGTGTTATCAGTGAGCAGTATTGCTTTCTGAGAAACAAGATCAACTGACTTGCATGTCTAATTGAGGCACACGTGGCTGTGAACATCTCTGTTGCAAGATGACATATTCTAAATAGAAAGATGCATACTAAAAGAAGTCTCATATATTCTTCAGAGCTTTTAACTACAGTATACAAAACAGAACTAAAATCATTCATTCTTATTTAAGGAAAAAGGAGAACATTTGACCACATGCAGCTATGGTTCCTTTTTATTTTATTCATTTTGAAGTTAATGTAAACATAACATTCATCTTGCCAGGTGAACCATCCTGTGGGAAAATCTGAAGTGTCATATATATACAGTCAATTTGTCTTCGTATCTTCTGACTGGCCACAGAAGGTTGGTTTGGATTCTGACATTTTGTGTGTGTTTGTAGGCATGCTGTTAGCAGGGGTGCTACTCAGAAACATCCCAGTGGTGACAGAGGCCATCTATATCGACTATCGCTGGTCTGCCTCTCTGAGGAACATCGCCCTCTCTATAATCCTGGCCAGAGCTGGCTTGGGCTTGGATGCCAAGGTGTGCCACACAACGTCTGACTCCATTCAGAGTGTTAGAACAAAGGTTATGGAATGATTGTGTTTGTATCCATGTGCATGTGTGTGTGTGTGTCTGTGTTCCAGGCCCTCAGGAAGCTGAGAGCAGTGTGTGTGCGTCTGGCTGTTGGTCCATGCCTCATAGAAGCGTCCACTGTTGCACTAGTTTCTCACTTCTTCATGGGACTGCCCTGGATCTGGGGTTTTATACTGGGGTAAGCCACCTGCCTGCCGGGTAAGCCACCTGCCTGCCAGGTAAGCCACATGCCTGCCACATCTCAACAGTGCCTTTTGTGGGATGGATGATTGTGAGAAAATCCCTTTTTTATTATCAGTGAAATAATGAATAACAGAAGCCTGTCATACAAGCTTGCTTCTATTATATTTAGCATCATAACTCCAGCTTTTTAACCTATATGACCAAGCAGGTCTTTCTGCCTCTTTGAATGATTTTATACTGATCTGAGACCAGTTCCAAAGTCCAGCACTTAGTGGGGATAGTTAGAGCATGCCGAGACTCGTGTGCCTCCTGGTCAAGCAGAGAAGCCTCATGTTCGCGTCCGCCCTGCTGCAGGTTCGTCCTGGGGGCCGTGTCCCCAGCGGTGGTGGTCCCTTCCATGCTGCTCCTGCAGAAGGATGGCTACGGCCTAGAGCAGGGCATCCCCACGCTGCTGATGGCAGCCGGCAGCTTCGACGATATCCTGGCCATCACTGGCTTCACCACGTGCTTGAGCGTAGCATTTGCTACAGGTATAGGGACTTTTACCTCAAACGCTGTGCTGGGGTGGCGGCCTGGAAGCCACACTTCCTCGTAGAGTAATTCTAATTCTTGTTCGTGCGACGTGCTTGGGTCAAATTGTGAGAAGCTTGCGAGCTCTTTCTTAAACTAGCACTACAGTTGCTTTGTCCAGGAGATGGTGCTAATGCAATTCTGAATTTTCTTATGTAGTAATTTTGTGCACCATTACTGCTGGGCCTTATAGTTGTGGCTTTGTTGGGACATGAGATGGTATTACATTAATTTAGCTCTGACATATGATGAATAAAAACGGCGTGTAGGAGAACTGCAGACCTGCTCCGTATAACGGCCTGTCTGCTCTCCCGCAGGTTCTACGTGGTTCAACTTACTCATAGGGCTTTTGGAGGTGATAGGCGGGATGACTGCTGGTGTAGGCCTCGGTTTCTTTCTTCGCTTTTTCCCGAGCAGAGACCAGGTAAGTGCACCTCCATTCAGCATTCCTAGTTCACAGAGCTTACACAGTGCTTACATAGACTCGAGCGCTATGCGTCTAGCAGTAGTGCGCTACTGACCAAACTTCTTACATTTACCTCTGTTTGTTCAGATTGTTTTTGACCAATAGTAGTTTACCTTTAAACATTTGAAACGTTGTACATGTGGTTTCTTGTCCACAACCTTGCACAGAAAAGCCTGGTGAACAAGCGCTCATTCCTGCTGGTGGGCCTGTGCTTGTTCGCTGTGTTTGGCAGTAATGTCTTTGGCTTCCCAGGCTCTGGGGGCCTGTGCACCCTGGTGCTGGCCTTCCTCGCTGGAGTGGGATGGGGCCCAGACAAGGTCAGCGCCTCCACAACACATCTGCACTGGGGCCTCTCACTCTCCTTCTTTCTTTTTCTATATTTATGTCGCTAATAAATCTTTTTTTCTTTACCTTTTTTTACTCTTCCTTGAGCATTTCTGCTTGTTTTTTCTTACTTCTCACTTGTTCTCACTCTCACTTGTTTCATTTCTTGTTCACCTTGCGTCCTTTCCTCTCACACTCTATTTTACACACACACACACACACACACACACACACACACACACACACACACACACACACACAGAGTCAGCAGTCACACACTTTGAAAAGATATTTGCCTCTGAGCTGAGGGAGCAGCTACAGTTGACATTTAACACTGTGAAAACACGTCTGTAATGTCATTTCTGTAGGTCCTAACGATGTTTATTACACATGTAAACATGCCTTTTATATAATATCATTTCTGTGGGTCCTAACGATGTTTATTACACATGTAAACATGTCTTCTATATAATATCATTTCTATAGGTCCTAACGATGTTTATTACACATGTAAACATGTCTTCTATATAATATCATTTCTGTGGGTCCTAACGATGTTTATTACACATACAAATATGTCTTCTATATAATATCATTTCTGTGGGTCCTAACAATGTTTATTACACATGTAAACATGACTTCTATATAATGTCATTTCTGTGGGACTTCACGATGTTTACTACACATGTAAATATGTCTTCTGTATACTGTTTATACTGTTAGTTGTTGTGTACTCTGTAGGTTCTAGCAATGGTTATTACACATATAAACACGTCTTCCACTCTCAGGTCTGCAGGTTCGAACAGTAGTTATTTTATATATATATATATATATATATACACACATTTTCTGTAAACTAATGATTTCTCTAATGATGTTAATTACACATAAAAAGTCCTTAAAAACACAGGAAGATAAATTGCTGTACTAAGACTTCTGATTTCTGTTATTACAGTGGATACAGGATACACACCACAAAGAGAGTAAAATGATGTTAGAGATTTTAATATGTCTGTCAGTGTGAGTTCCATTTAGAGGGTCTGTCTCCACATCAGCGGTTAACATGGCAGTGATGATGTTTAGGTCCTTGTTGCAAAAAGGATGGAATGTTCCTTTTAAATATGAAACCACACTGTCTAAAGATGAGGGTACTTGTGTCTGTGCATGTGTATGTGTGTGTGTGTGTGTGTGTGTGTGTGTTTGTGTGGGCGTGCGCGTGTGTGTTCATTCAGGTCCCTGTAGAGGACATTGTGAGCAAAGTGTGGGATGTGTTCCAACCTCTTCTCTTTGGGCTCATTGGTGCGGAGATCAACATTGGGGCCCTGGACCCCATCACTGTGGGTGAGTTACACTCGCCACAACTGAAACTGGAATTGGAAAGCAGCTTTCAGCATGCATTAAATGTTTCTCATACATGCTTGAGATATGTCAATATGCTATTAATATTTATAAAATCCATAAAAGAAAATATCAGTATCGGATACAGCAGAAACGTAAGGGACATATAACATGACAAACTAGAATGAGATGTTTTTTGACAGATTTAAAATCTGATATGTAGGGAATATTACAGGGTCTTTGAGGGAGTGAGTTCCAGAATTGGGGGGCATTAACACTGCACCCCCTCCTCTCATACTGTGGTCCTGAAAAGAGCTCAGAGTACGTTATACAGAACTAACATGTCTTAACGGCTCTAAGAAAACATACCACTATCTACACAGGAAATGGGAGGCTGTGAGAGATGTGATCTGTGTGTGTGCGTGTGTGTGTGTGTGTGTGTGTGTGTGTGTGTGTGTGTGTGTGTGTGTGTGCTTTTTTTTCTCAGGCTTTGGCCTTGCAACCCTCTGTATTTCCCTGACTGTGCGTATTGTCTTCACCTACATCATGGTCCTTTGTGCTGGCTTCAACTTCAGAGAGAAGTTGTTTGTCGCTCTGGCCTGGATGCCAAAGGCCACTGTTCAGGTAAACAATCACCTGAGGCACTTGCCTCCAAAACAAAAGACACTTTATATAAACCAGTACGAGCAGAAGAATTTCAGAATGTCCTTAATCAGATGCCTAATAATAAGGCATCCGGATACGATGGATATCCTGGTGACTTTTATGAACACTTTTGGCCCGTACTAGCTCCCCTGGAGAACGATAAAGGAAGTAAAACAAAATATGACATTACCCACTGAAATGAATGCTGCCACTGTCTTACACCATCTAAAACCCAATAAGGATCTTACCTCACCCTCAAGTTACCTACATCACTATCACTCCTTAACACGGATACAAAAATGATCAGCAAGACCTTGGCCAGATTATAATGTTATCCTGTCATTTATACACCCTGATCAAAGTGGCTTGATCAAAGGAACACGCTAACATGCACAGACTACTTAACATGCACAGACTGTAGACACATTACACTTGACTCCATAAACTAGAAACTGTTATAATTATGCTGGACACAGAGAAGGACTTTGATAATTAAATAGAAATTTTTGTTTGCCATATTACATATATTAGGTTTTGGGTACACAACACCCAAGGCTATTGTTAATACTAATGGATTACCACTAATGTATTACCACTAACAAAGTAATAGGATAGGGAACAAACCTTACATTGGGTTCAAGACACATTACTATGCCCTATAACTATGAACTTTGAAACAGCTTGGCTAATATAAACCAAATACTCGTTAGCTTCATCTAGTTATTTCCTGGAGTACTGTCTAATTACAACAAGGAGAGAACAGTGGGTTCACACTGTCATTCCTCAATCTTTTAACTACATACCTTTCACGTTAGTTTCAATGGAATGATGATTATAGTTTTTAACCAAACAATATGCCTTAAAGTTAATGACCAAATAATAGCAATTTAAGATGATACAAGGAGCAGGAATTTAACGTGAATGCAAGCCCTTGGTATACAGTTGAGAAGGAGCGATGGGATTGGCCAAATCTCTCTCCGTCTCTCGGCAGGCCGCCATCGGCTCGACGGCGCTGGATATGGCGCGGGGCCGACAGGACGAGGCAGCGCAGCACTACGGAATGAAGGTGCTGGCCGTAGCCGTGCTCTCCATCCTGATCACCGCCCCCACCGGCGCCCTGCTCATCGGCCTGTGTGGCCCACGGCTGCTGCAGAAACCCAAGAGTCCCGAGTGGGGTGAGATGTCACGCACGTACACGTGGTCAAGGGGTGTATGAACAGCACATGCAGGAACACTGGCACGGCCACGGGGTGTATATTCCATTTGTCTATATCAAACACTTTTTACGAGCGTAAAAGTTGTCAGGAATTAGGCATAAAAGATATTGAACGTACTTGGCATTTATAATAACTTGCGCAATATTTCTACAGCCTGTGTTCTTTTGATGTTGACTGGCTAGTTTAACTTTTGAATGGCTGGACGTTGTTTGTTGAGTATACAGTTTCTGCATCTACACATCTTTTCTTTGGCTTTAATAACCTATCATGGCTCTTCAGATCTTGACATTTTTCTGCACAAGATTGCAACCTTTGGCATAATGATGTACCCCAAGCGCTTTCTACCTTGCTGTGATGTCGGCATAGATATTCTGCAAGTGCTTTTTAACAATGGTGTGGAAAAAGAAAACAGTCAGATTATTTATACAAAGCCTAGTCTTCACACATGGAAGATGCTTTACTGAACAAACTTGAGCATCAAGTGTGCCAAAATATTCCACAATATTAGTAAATACCTTGTTTGTGTTAACAAATACTTTTGCAAGTATTATTTCCTAACTGAAATGTAATAATAAAAATCAAACATTAACAAGGGAAGAGGGAAGGTGTCTCCAAACTTTTGATGGGTAGTGTCTGTCTACTTTGAAGCTAATAAGAGTTAAGTTCACTATGAGGAGGCTTTCAGTAAGAAAGTGACCCTCTTCAGGGTGCATGGCAAAGTCTGGTTCCCACCCTCAAAGGGACGACAGTACCAGTATTGTCATGCAGTGTCCCGTCGGCCAACGTTCCAACACACTGCATTTTCTGTTTTCTGGATGCGCAGCTGTGAGTCACGGTGCACTGTCGGCAACGGACACACCGGTCACCTACGAGAGCGCAATATGAGGAACTTTCCAGAACCAAGTCTGCCTGAACGCAGATGTGGCCATATCCAGCAGTCGTCCTCCACAGCTCAAGATGGTCCTCTGAAGCTCACAGTGGTCCCTACAACACTTTCTAGGGGACTTCCCGGACTACTCTATGAAAATACGCTCTTCAAAGAAGTACAGGTGGAAAACTCTCCCCTGGTTTTGGGTGTAATACCCTATTTTTACAGACAGGGGATCTTTGTCTACTAATGACTGCAGAAGACTTATTATTGCCTTTCAGGCCGACACAGGCATCATCTATGAACCCAATCAAGAAGTGTCAGGCCAGTTTGAAATATTTCAGCGTTATGGGCTTTGGCCTAAGTACGAGTGATATTTTCATAGCGATCTGTTGTTAGGTCAGTGATATAACCGCTGTAGCTGTAGCTAAAAATAAGTGGGTACGGTGTAAGGAACTCACTGTATAAACATGGATCTAATAAGGGATCGGTTCATAGGTATACGCCTAGTATTTAGAGGGTACTGATGTTTACACATCTTTCTTTTCTCATTATTTAATTGCTGTTTTATTTAGTTCTCTCTATACGCACACACACACTACTTCATTGGCAACACCTAACTTGTACCTACTGTAACTAGTGACTTTAATAGATGCAACCATCATATAGGGGCATTTTAGATGAAGCCCATCTACTGACATGAGCAGCTCTTCATTTATCTGAGCCTTAATTTACTGGAGTCATTTACTTAACCCTTATTTCTATCAACGGCTGGGCCTTTAAAGGTTAAATCATTGCCACTCAACACTAGCCATTGTAGAACTACTACCCACGATTTAAAATATGCCAAAGCTTCTGGTTCAGTAAAACATCTTTGGTGAAATACTGGCTGACAGGTGTGTGCATCTACCGAAGTAGGCCATGTTTAGTTTAGTTTCCTTTAAAAATAATGGATCTCATCTTCATCAGTTTTAATAATGATCATATTCAAAACTGTTTAAAGTTTAGTCATACACAAATTAACTGTTGCATGCTTTGCAATACGACCGACACGTGTCACATTTTAAGTGGCTCTGAAGTGTATTTTCTTCAATTAAAAATCTTAAGATTCAGAATTTTAGTGTGTATAATTTGGATATAAAGCATATTGGTTTTACTAATGTATTTAAGTTTTGTCAGAACCCCTTCACTTTTATTTGACATGGGACCAAAGAAAAACCAAATTGTTCTATCTTGCTTTTAAGGATTGTGTTTTTAATGTATAGTCCAAATTTGTATCCCAATGGCTTTTAAGGCCAGTAATTGTATAAACATTACTACTTAAGACTCTAAATGGCTTATTTATAATTTAAGATTTTTTAGTAATGTTTTTTATTAAAGTAATGTTTTATGAACAGTCAAGTAAAAGTGAAAAAATAAAAGTGAACAAAATATTATTATATACTTGCATTTTGTGTGCCCTCTATGTGACATCTTTTGCGTACATCGATTTGCACTTAGCAGTCAGGTTCTGCAGAGTTGCTTGAAGATAGCACTGGCCAAAGAGAGCTTGGGACTCTCAAGATGATCCTCACAACACAAACATGATACAGTGGAGGAAACAATTTTATAATCATAGCCTTGGATGAAAGATGATCAGATCTGTAGCGGTGTATTTATTGATTTTTTCAGTAGCTGCAGCAGAGGGAAGAAAAAAAAAAAAAAGATGAGTGCACCCTTTGTTTGGACAGTGAGGTGTAAAATTTCCTTTCACATTTGAGTGTGGATCTCGGCACAGTGCATCCAATAGCACGGGATGCAAATGATAATAAAATAAGGGAGCTCTTCAGCCTTTTTCAAGGTCCTTTTTGTTTTGTTCATCCTTTTTATGTGACGATACACTTATGCTTCTTTAATTAAGGGAACTCTAATGACTTTGAAGTGGGGAGTTCCTCCTTTTCTATGTACAAGTAAACTGGAACAGATGTTTGAGCAGTCTGTTATTTTATTTAGAAAAAATAGGCACATTACATATCTAATGACCATATGCAAACTGAACCCAGCTCTGGGAATGAGTTGTATATCGTGGTTTGCTTCTCACAGCATGGTGTGGATAAGAGTATTCCATCATGTGGTGTCACACTACATGTCTTCAGAAATATAGACTGAGATTTAGTGGTCTGACAGCTTCAAACAATGAATATTACATTTATGAAAATATATAAATCTCAGAATAAAGTGCCTGTCTCTAGCCCTTTTAACAGGAAATATATTTAGCTAGAATAGCAAGTATCTGACAATTGATAAATAATTTAATGTTTCGGTAACACCGTGGTTGACAACTAAATGAAGACATGACAAAGGTAACAAAGAAAAAAAAAATTACTGTTCAAAACATAATCCCAACGATGTACGGCATTAAAGTTTAGTAGATTTTTTTTAAAGCAAAATCCAACCCTTATGATGACCGGGGCTGAAAAGCTGTGAGCTGCCGAAGGCGACCAGCAAACTCTGAGGCCGTCTGATGAAAAAATGAGGTGACTAAAAAGACACTTGTACCAGCACAGAGCTTGCAAGACAATGTCACTGTGGTCCAGTTATATTGCACAAGTCAGATTAGTATTAACATTAGAATATAAGAAATAAAACAGACAAGTAGCTGATCTTGTGTTCCAGCAAATGCATGTGTGACAGACATATTCTTCACACCACATGACCATAGCACAACATGGCAACACTTATAACAGGCACATAAAGGACCAAACAGGAGGCAAAATACAGCAGGTTGGATGAGGAGAATGAGCAAAATCTGTGTGTTACAAAAAAATGTGGCTTCTTTTTGATGAAAGGCAGTGAGAGCACCTGTTATGCTCTCAGCTCAGAGGATCTTCTTCCTCAGCACAAGTGGGCCAACGTTGTCTCCAGTCAACTCGTTGTGCTTTATGTGTGATTTGTCACAAACAGGAAACTGCAACAAGATACACAATGCTATATTGTAAACTAAACGAGAATGCACAAAGCACTTTTTTTAATCAGCCAAACATAATATCCGTGATATAGGGACATTTATATAAGCTTTCAAAGGCTGAGCAAACAGGAAGCCAAAAACTCACAGGCCATGAGGCCATATGCAAAACATTCCGCTGCCCCTAAAGTTACTTCCAGTCAAACACCCTCCTTTAGAAGCACACCAAATAAGACTTTCCTGGAATACTGGACACATCTTTAAAACATAATTTTCAATCTATGGCCAATAATTAAATGAGTCATTAATGTGTTCTAGCATTAATTGTTTCACTTCACAAGATCCAAAGGGCTCTTGTCCAACACATAACTAGTAAAAACAAGTTTGGTTATATTCCTAATAACATTCAGTTTAGCTTGCATGCTACAACTTTGAAATCTGCAAAATCCTACAATTTTGTATATTTACTCATGTTGCATGTACTTTGTAATACACAGAGAGACATGCTGGATGCTGCTAAAGCCTCTACCATGCTTACCGTTTTGGACCTCCAGCATCTGCAGTAGCAAACATTTGGGTATCTTAAATTTTCAATGTCAATCTCATTAATCACTTTGGGGTTTTCCTTTTGGATCTTCAGGTTGATGAGAGAGTCCTTCTGCTTCTTCTTTCTGGGCAAGAAAGGCCTGATGGAAATATAGCCCAGCAGGGCTAGAACTCCTAGCAAAGGAAGCAGGCGCAGCCACTCTAAAACTGTGGACACATAACGAAAGAAATGGATCAAACTCCAGGGTTCACTGCAGGTTCCCTCCTGCCAGTTGGAGAATGCAAGGACCGGTGCCAATTGCTTGAAACAGCAGTTGGATGTTCCTGTTGCTAGTGGAAGGTTTACCAATGTCACACACCTTTTAGGCAGATCTGTTACCAACAACATATGACCTAATGAAGTTCTGATTCATTTCCTCCAGAGAGAGAAAAAAAAAGAATAAATAAAAAAGTACAGTAATCAAGAGTCAACTTAGCCTACCACACAACTAAAAACCTCCTAGAAACAACTGATCTTGAATCAGTTTAATCTACACTTTGGCAATCTTAAAACACCAACTGATACAGTCCAAAATGTGAGCTTTGTCTGTTGGAACTGTATAAACTGCTGCAGAAAGGAACAGATTCAGTTTGATTTTCATGGCAATACCAAGAATTAAACAGTGCAGGAACACATAGGATATAGGATTAATTAAACAATTATAAGCCAATTAAACATTAACTTCAAAGAAAAATGTCGAGTGCAAAATCAAAGGAGTAATCAACGTAATGAAGCATTACTAAAGCTACAACAAATATATTTACTAAAGATTGCGGTGGTGATCTGAGTCATGATTTAACATGGCTGGAGGTTTAAACTGAGGTTAAAATAAGTATACATCCTTGCTGCTTTCAATGTAGGCTATTATCTTTAAATCTCAAGTAGATCTATACTCGCTTTACGTTTCCTGATGCACACTCCCTACGCGGATGGAGGTTTTTTCAAGACAACAGACCTTCGACACCTAAATAACGGTCAATAACGGACACCTAAATAACGGTCAACGAGCGCCAAGTCTGAGGCCACCCCCGCATGACCAGTACAGTGTTCTCTCCCAGTTAGCCACCCCCGCATGACCAGTAGTGTTATCTCCCAGTTAGGTAAGGTAAGATAGCTAGCGTTAGCTGTGTACACCCACCCCGTAAGACCAGTACAGTGTTATCTCCTAGTTAGCTACTGGTAAGATAGCTAACTTAGTTGCCATAACAGTGTGCATTTCCCCTGCTCGTTAACTATCTGGTATTAGAAGCAGTGGAAAATAAAAACGAAAACGCGTTTAAAGTAACATAGCAAAAATAAAAAAGCGACTTACTTGTGCTGTCATTCATTTTCTGCCCATCGTGCAAGTTAAACTCAGGCGCAAAGTGTGTGTTAATCAGGTAAACTAAAGCTAGTTACCTAACGCTGGGTTAGTTGTAGCTAGTTAACTAGTTAGTTAGACAGACAGTAAAGCGAAACAGAATTATCCGATTTATATACTGCGTTTACACATGATGGCAGAAATATGCTCTGAAAGAGACCTATATGCTAAGATGCAAGTTCCAGGGATGACTGCAAGTTATTTGGTGGCCATCATAACTATCGCTAACGACTATGGCATATAATATCCTTACACATAAAACACATACCGGTGAGTCTCGCAAAGCCTCCGATCGTTTCTGGCAGGGGCAACTTCTTGAGGTAGGCTGGAAGCTGTACCTTAATAAATCTCGAAAGAGTTTCCAACATCATATTGAATGCGTTTGTGCAACTTTAATTCACTCGAAGCAAGATATTTCCTGTGACGTCCTACGTCATTGCGGAACTATGAACCTGCGGTTTTTACGTTGCCGTTATACGAGATTTAAGGTGATGTTAGCTAACAATAGCGTAAAGGACAATGGTGAATATACGCAAGTAGCCGCAGTGGCGCAAAAAACAGGAACCAATCAGCGTCCGCAGAGTTGGTACTTTTCTATTGGCTTAAACGATTGCTCACGCCCAGCCCTTTATTAACACATTTAAAGTGCATTTTCAAAAGAAATGTGGAACTAGTCATTTATTCTTAAGTATGAAAGCACTGCAAATAAACAAACACAACAGTTAAAAGCTACTGGATCATTCAGTGAATTGTTCGTGGGAAAAGCTCAGGGCACAGTTAAGTGCCTTAACCAGAGAACAAGTATTGCTTACTGCGAGTTACTTTTAGTTAGCACATTAGAACATTATATAACCTAGAAATATCTAACTATATATTTTTCCAGTGTTCCTGTTCTCTACGTGGTGAAACAAATCAAGCAAGCTGCTACAAGAATGTTTTCTTCCTACTTTCCTGAGATTCCACTGTGAACTGATAAAAAAAACCCAAAAAAAACAAAACATATTTCTATACTGAACATGTTACAACAAGAGCTGATTTGAGAAGCCATGCGTGAGAATCACGTATTACAATCTATATGTATTCAATATGTGAGTGCAACCTAAATGAATAGTAATGACAGGTATTTCTCTAGGATTTCCGATCACAACACGCAAAACGGAAATTGTAACATTATTTAAAATGCCGTGACACTGTTTTGCAAATTTAAAGAGGAGCCAAAGTTCATTTTAGCGATGTTTCGCGGGGGACTACATTACCCATCATGCCGTGCATTATTGGGCTGAAGCAAAAATCTCCTGTATCACTAATGATTCATTTAATTTAATTTACATTTTACAGAAGAAGGTACGCCTAATTAAGAAGTTACGCCTAAGTGCATCACGTCTTGAACGTACCGTTCACCGCGCGTTTCGCAGGTAGTGTAAAGACAGTCATTTCCAAAACAGGCATTAATAAAAGCACCCATGTTATGATCGTCGGTACGTCGTTATCCGTGTCATTGGTGAATGACAGAAGATGGCTCACCCTAGACTGTTTGCCCGGCTGCTCTGTAAGTAGATAACACTGCCGTAATTGAAAGTTGTTGCATTTATAATACATACTTAAATACATAATGCCAACTCACCGCAGCAGTAGTGGTCAAATCCCACAAAACTGCTAGTGGGCTATTTGCTAGGCCAGGGTCAGATGCTAACTAGCTAGGTTAGCTAACCTAGCTAATGGACCTTCCCCTCTTCTGTCAGAATTGGCTTGGTATTTAGCCTTTCAGTCTTCAGGTCTGTATTGCCTTTCAGAGGGTTTGCTAGATAGGTGGGTCGTTAGGAGTCTCAGTCTATATGTGAGCTGTGTTTTTAGTTAGCTGGTCAGCCAGCCAGCTAGTTAGTTATCCTAAAAGAGTCCAAAGAAAGCGTGTATTTAACGTCGTATTTAGTCGAAAGCCAGCAACAACTACTCAGAATTCTTCATGGTAACGTGGCCACCTTCTGACTACAGGTTGTATTGTTGTAGTGTGGTAGTTAACAAGCTTGCTATGTGTTGTGACCCTTCTTAGTGTTGGGCATTGGTGAACGGTTGATGCACTTCAAGCCCAAAAAAGTTCTTGGCCACGTTGTACAATGTAGTGGAGAGAGCAAACGACAGATTCCGACAATGTAGTGATAACGATGGCCTTTCAGTGAAATCCTGTTATGAACAAATGAGAGTGTAACGGAAAATGCAAGTATGCTCTTCGCTCATCTTAACTAATCTAGCGTTGCGCAACTTTGTACTGAGCTTTGTCAATTCTGGAATTTCGGCTCAGCTATATTGAAATCCTTCATACTGACAAACGTCCTTATACCACATCTATATTCTGATATGAGAAACTACAGTTCTTGTTGCCAATGCAACTGCAGAAGGTGAATCAAGTGTATTTACTCTCGTTAAAGCACCGAGCTCCAATATCTCTCTTTCAAGAGAGACTTGGCCAGTCTCTGTTTCATTGTCATTTTCAACTTGCTATATTTTATAGTTTGATCAGCAACACTAGACTTTAATGCAGCTTACCATCACATCTATAACACTTTTATAAATGTATTATGTAAAACAATTTCTTATTTGATATACTGCACTACATACTACTATGACTACTACTACTACTAATGATGATAAAATAACAATTACTGCCTAATCCTCATGCATACTATGTGAGCTTTCTGAGCCGAGGTGTCTCAGCGGACACATGTTGATGCTGTTGCTCCTTGTATGCTTAAACCTTTTTATGAAATCTTTATATTTGTGCTTCACATTCTGGTTGAAATTAGATCAGTGTTCTGCAAAAAAGAATCAGGTTTCTCCAAATCTTAGTAACCTAAAGTTTAACAGAATTTGTGACAGATTAAGTAATCCAAGCAGTGAATGTTCTCACATGTTCTCTGCTCTGGCTAAACAATCTTGCATTGGCTATATACTTTAAATCCTTGGCTGCATTAAGAACATTTAAACTGTCATTTATGGCATTTATCTGATGCTTTTATCCAAAGTGACTTAGAATTGCGACTGAGTTCAGTTCGAGCAGTTGAGGTTGGAAGGCTTTGCTCAGAGGCCCAACAGTAGTGACTTGGCAGCAGTTAGGCTACCTCATATACATTTGCAAAAGTCACTTGCAGGTTGCATTTGTACCATACAGCATTAGACTGTGTAAGAAAGAGGATGGCTACATTTGGGAGTATAATAGCTGCCACATTGTTAGTGCCAAGATAGGCCCTTTAAAACCTGCTTTGAGCCTCAATGCTTAGATATGAGATCCAGTGCTTTAATCCTTAGTCCTCTTTCCTCCCCTGTTTGCTGTGTTTGCAGTGCAGCAGACTGGGGTCAGGCACTGTTATAATGGAACGAGAAAGAACCTGTACATTAACAAGGATACAAAGGTCATTTGCCAAGGCTTCACAGGAAAACAGGTTTGTGGTCTGCCTTCGTCCAGTGTTTCTCCATTCTGGTGCCCCATTGTCTACATTGGTTGAAAATAAGGTAGCTGAGGCTACTTGAAAATGAGCAGATCAGTTATTTTAATGGAACATCATATGGTTGTAATTATATAATTATATGTGTGTGTGTGTGTGTGTGTGTGTGTGTGTGTGTGTGTGTGTGTGTGTGTTTTAAACTCATGTTCCATTTTGTATTATGCCGATTCAAAGCAGCCTTTATGATGAGATGGGTCTCACGGGAGTGTAATGATAAAAGAAGAAAGTGATAATGGAATAATGGATGTTTTTTTGCATAAATCTGGTAATTTTTTCATTGCTCCTTCTCACTTCCCTTTGTTCATGTGATTTGCTGTGCATAATTTTGTTGAATGTTAAGGTCTTCCCCATTTCCACATGGAATTGTTATGAAAATAAAAATAACAGAGGCTGAATTTTAGATCCTTTGTGTGTGTGTGTGTGTGTGTGTGTGTGTGTGTGTGCATAAATGAGATGGTAATCTCATCATGTGAGGTGTGACGCCTCTTGGCAGTATCTCTCTGTGTCCTTTTTGTTTTGGATGAAAATACAGGAGCTGGGTAATTGCGTTTGAATGCCACCCACAGGGCCCAGGCGAACACATCAGCAACAACAGTGTCCGGGCATCTTGTGCCCCTTGCCCCTCTGATTAATCTCCACCCTCCCCCACTCTTACCCCTGCTCTTATCTCCACTGTTTTTTTTTTTTAAACAAATGACTCCTTAACATAATAAAAGGTTATTAGATGAAGTCCTAATGAGCACTCATAATAATTAGAAGGGGGTGAGGGATTGCCTGGAGTGTCGCCGCAGTGCATTGACTTTGCTCAGTGCCTCAGTAAGCAAACCATGCTTCAAACTGGTGGGGCTGCTGTGAGGGATGGCGGAGCAAGCAGCTCCTCTCGTGTTGCGTGAAGGAGGAAGTAAAAATAATAAAGTTGGCAGGAGATTGGTGCAAAGGTGGGAAATGGGTTAAAATAAAATGAGGGCAATCAAAAATGGCTTTTTATCCCCCCACCCCTTTGTGAGGATATGTAATTACAACCATTACTTAAAGACGACTAAGTGTCAATTGTTATGATAACTTGTAATAATTAACATGGACACAATGTGGGGTGGGGTTAAAGATTACATGCAGACAAATCTCCATTGCGCCATAAGCCATTCATAGCCCTACTCCAGTCCACCCTTACAATCTGCTAGTTTTGAAATCAAATCTTTAAGAAACAAATGCAACATTAATGCTGTTTACTAAAATCAGGCAGTCTGTGGAATGGCCTTACTTTGATTAGCTCCTCCAAAAGGCAGGCTTTAATATGTTAAGTTTGACCCAGTCTTGGTATCGGAGAGCTCAGCAAGTCTTAAGATTTAATTGTTGAAAGGAAAATTGTACTTTGAAATTGCATAAAGTGTTGCATGTGTGCCCCTAATGGCTTCTATTGCTTGGCTGTCACATTTAGGACCGCCAAGATTTACATTTAGTTTTTATTCAAAGCAACTTACAATTCTGATTGAGGGTTAAAGGTCTTGCTCAGCAACCCAACAGTGGCAACCTAGCAGTGGTGGGGCTTGACCTGGCAACCTATTTATTCCTAGTCAAGTACCTTAACCACTGAGCTACCGCTTCCCCTGCCAAAATAAGACTCCCTTCAATAAACCCCTGTAGCAAGCAATGTTCGCTAGCTAGATAAGCATTTAGCAACCACCATAAAGTATATACTCTATTAGATTACTTTACAACAATATATATTAAAGGAAGAACTTGTCCTTACCAACTGACCAAATATGAAAGTACATTTAAGGTTGCTGATTTCAATTTGAGGCCTACTCAATCCCTGATTGCATTCTTGTCTCTCACCCCCCCCCCCCCCATATGTCTGTGATTCACTGCAAAGAAATTCTCAGAAGGGATATTAATACAGTAGAGATTCTGTTCTGTCAGGCGGTAACCTTTAAGTGGCTATTCTCATCTATATCTGTTTTCTGTTATCAATAAATTGGATTGCTAAGGCTGGTTACCTCTCTAGTGCCACCCGTGTAGCAGTGGTTTCTGCTTGATCTTCTGAAGTCTCCTTCCAAAGCTGCTCTTGCACTCTAAGCAGTTTTACTGTAGTCAGAAGTCTGCTCAGTGCCAGGCCAGTGTAGCGCTGAATGAAATGGGCAGAGCCATAAATATTATATCATACATAAAATAAATATTTGCACAATATGAGCTTGGCCAGCAAGTCCATGGCTTGGACTACAGTTGCAATATCTGCCACTTTTTAGAGTGATTGCTAGCTGAGTGCATGTCCAATGTTTAGAGCACGTTGCTGTTCTCAAGCCATTAATACCAGTTTGTCGTACACAGTTCTCTCGTAAGGTCTCCAGGTCCTTAAACCTCTCCCTCATGCTGGTTGCAGGGCACCTTCCACAGTCAGCAAGCTCTGGACTATGGCTCTAGGTTAGTTGGAGGAGTGTCCCCTGGAAAAGGGGGTAAAACGCACCTGGGTTTGCCTGTCTTCAACTCAGTCAAGGAGGTAATGCCCTTTCTGTACTGTCAGAGCTAAACGTAGGCATGAGCGAGTCCTTAGAAGGACTTCTCATCTACCCACCTTAACGTGACTAATGGTGAATGAAGCCTGGCGTGTGTCGTTAACATGGCGTCATGCGAACATTGGCTTTCGTTCATCGTCATCAATGGTGGCGAGGTTTGTTTTAAACATCCCATTAACATTTAAAGTTGCCGTCGTGGAGGTCGTTGTGTTCATGCTTTGTCACCCCCTGCCAGGCCAAAGAGGGCACAGGAGCGGACGCCACGGTGATCTACGTGCCACCTCCTTTCGCGGCGGCCGCCATCATGGAGGCCGTCGACGCGGAGATGCCCCTGGTGGTATGCATCACGGAGGGCATCCCCCAGCAGGACATGGTGCGCGTCAAGCACCGGTTGCTCCGCCAGAACATCACCCGCCTCATTGGGCCCAACTGCCCCGGCGTCATAAACGTAAGCACAGAGTAGAGATCGACAGCATAGTGCTATTCTCAGCTTTATGGATGGTACTTATTGGTGTAAATGCCTTTCAATTCTTTTTAATATCACTTTGCACAGCACTCCCTGTTCCCGTTCCCGAAGTATCGGGAGGAAACTTGTGAGCTGGATGAGGTCAGAAAGGCAGATGTGCCCTTGTACGAGGGTCCCATGTGGCTCTAGTTCACATTACCAAGTACATGATGGTGCGGATGCAAAGATGGAACAAAAAAAGTACATATTTAAAGACAGGCCGCTGGCAAAAACAAGCTCCAGGCATGTGTATGACTTGACCATGAGACACCATGGACGGAGTCATGCGCAAAATAATTTTTAAGAGAGCAAGACATCATATAGCAAGACTGGAGATGGATTACAAAATAATCTAATAGTGCTCGACGTGGGATGAGGAAAAATATCATTATCGATTGTCTTCATTCATGGTTGTTTCTAAACTAAAGTTTTCTCCTGAAACTTTGTGTAGTTCAGATAGACATATTGCACACAGCGCCAACTAAGTAATAGGAGAATATTGCTGTGCTGTTCAGGAACACGGCCCCTTCCATCATCATTTGTGCAATGCACGATGAAGAAAACACATACCAGTCTCTTCCCCCCCCCCCTTTTTTTTTTCTATCATTTCAGTGCCTCATATAAAAGAGTCATCTTTTTCCAGGCTGTCGTCTGGCAATGTGATTGATCTTTGGTTCTTTTGTTCCTAGCCAGGAGAGTGCAAAATTGGGATCATGCCCGGACACATTCACAAGAAAGGGAGAATCGGTAAGGACTGAGGACTGAACGGCGTGGGCCTTTGCTCCGTCCTCTTCAAGCACAGTCTTCCTTTAATGCCAACTGTAGGTTTCTCTAGCCCGTGTGGCTCAAGGTGAGGTCTCATAGCGATTCTTAAATAATATCTGAGTGTCTGGGACAAGCCTCTGTGTCTGGCGTGTTAAAGATAGATAGGGAAAGAGAGAGAGAGTGCGGGCCACATCCGCTTCTGAGACATGGCAGGACTATTCAAGTCTCTCGGTCCGGTTGTCCCCAGCGGAAGAGCTGATAAGTCAGTGGACGTCGCACTCCACACTCAGAGTTCAGATGTTGGCCTGCATGCGAGCCGTGGAGGCGGTGAACAGAGCAGATAGCAGCAGATGGGCGCGGGGCCCGTCTGGTCTCGCAGGGCCTGCCAACAGCTTTAAACAGCATGGCTGGGTAGACTTTGAGCTCCGGTTACACACAATGACATCTGTAAAAGGACCGCTCTAGGTGGGAGCAGCTTTGAACAGAGCACAGCCCTCCGTGCCCGTCATGGAGGCAGTGAGTAACTGCATGAGTAAGTGCAAATGTGCCGTCTGGCAGCGTCTGTTTTGCGGAGGCGTTATGGTCGCTGTGCTGTTCGAGCTGATCCGTATGAAGGTGAAGTATGAATTGGTATTCCAGTCAGTGTCTTTTTACCCGGGCCTCTCTAATCTTTTCTAGGCATTGTCTCAAGATCTGGAACCCTAACATATGAAGCCGTACACCAGACTACACAAGTTGGCTTGGGCCAGTCCCTCTGTGTCGGTATGCAAGCCTCATGCCTCTGCTGGGCCTGTTGCATGTTTTTCTCCTGCCCTGCCACCACAAATTGAAGACTTTCCGTTTTGCTCTTAGGCATCGGTGGAGATCCGTTCAATGGAACCAACTTCATCGACTGCCTGGCAGTGTTCCTGCAGGACCCTGAAACGGAGGGCATCATTTTGATTGGAGAGATCGGAGGCAGCGCCGAAGAGAATGCAGCCCAGTACTTAAAGGAGCACAACTGTGTAAGTGGCAAACATAGCCTTCATATTGGCTAAGAGACCTCAGCTGGGTGTAACTGCTGGGTGGGTCAGTCAATGGTCATTTGAGGGAAAGGGCTGAGAGGGTCACCGCAGCCCGGCACCTGAGAGAGCTGGATCAGGGCGCCGCTACCGCTCTACACATTCACATCCGATCACTGCGGAGGAAAGCCTCAAGGTCCCGAGACGTGATGCTACCAGCACCAGCGTAGCTCCCTCACCTCTCTTCTAGTTTCGGGACGTGACGCCCCAAAGCCAGGAGAGAGCCGAACTAGAGCACTGTCTCAGGCAGCGATTGGTGCACAAGAAGTCTGCGGATCTCCACATGGCTCCTCAGTCTCTCAGCACACCTCTTTAACACCTCTATGACTTTTATTTATTTATTTTTTATTCTTTAGAATTCAGTGCAAATCCGAGAAGGGCGCACGCTTGGCGTTATCAGCGTGGCGCATGCCGCAGGGAGAACGTGCTCGATCGACTCAATGATACACACAATTTCTGGAGATAGCTCGGCACTCTAATGCTGTGCTATGCAAGTGGCAGAGTGTGTTAAGCAGGCTGACGAGCGTGAGTGCACATTTTCTCGGCAGGCGTCGCACGTTCGGCGATGAGTTGGTGCTCGGCGCTCACAGTGTAAGGGTGAGGTGGAGGGGCTGGAGAGATGCAGAGGTTGGTGCTGGTAATTAAAAATCGCTTTAGTCTCAGCGGCGTTCCGTTATGCTGTCTGAATCCGGTACAGCTTTTCTGTGGAGCAGCGCTTGTTGTGTGCCATGAAATCCTGCTGCACCCCATGTCCGCGGTTATTCCGCTCACTAGAAGAGTTTAGTTCTTTGGAAGTGGGAGTACAGATTCCAGCTGATTTGAGCTTGTCCGATCAGGACCAATAAAGTGTCTTTTAAGAAGAATTTTAAATGGCCACAATTTTCCCCACAGTGCACAGCTGTCGTGCAACACTGGTGCACTTCTACAAAGAGGTGCTGGAGTTGATCCCTTTCAGGTTGCTTTCATTTTCAGGAAAACTGGAGGCTGACAAATGCTTCTGCCATTGTGTCATTAAGATTGACTGTGAAATGTTCATTCCAAACCCAAGAGGGAATAGATTCAGATGGTAATATCCTTCAAATGTTCAGGTGCAGTTACTATGCCCTTTATCAGTGACCCTCTAAGTGTCCTTCCAAGGGAAAAAAAAAAAAGATTAACTCTGATGACTCTACTTAATCTAGCCTTTCACACTGGCATGTTATTAACTTAACAAGGCCTTTTTTGGTGGACACTTGGTGGGATGGTCTTGCCCATGAATAATGTGGGGTTGTTGGAGAGGAACTGCTGACCATGCAACATTATATGTGCTAGAATCAGCTGAAAAGGATTTATCTGCCAGCAATCAAGTACCTTTGTTAACCTTTCACACGTAAAACAGTCTGAAATGTTCGGTACAGAATGCCCTGTGTTTCTGGGTGATGGTGTTAATGTAAATGTAATTATACACAGAATGAGATGTGCCAAATGTCCCACGCCAAATTAAGGTTTCACCTGTAGGGTTTTGAAGGACAGAAGAGGCTGTCCGACTAAAGGATGGCCAGTTATGAGTGTAGAAAATCAGATCCAAATTGCCATATGTACAGTTGCCGGAGGTCATGCCTAATTTTTAGGACAGACATATCTGGGGAGAAAGAACAACAAGAAAGAGCTGATTGTTAAATTCAGATCCTCATAACATCTGTATGCAGTTCTGTTAGTAAATAACACAACTAAGACTGGACCTTTTGTACTGTTATACAGTTTAAATGGATAAATATACAATTGAGGTTTCTACGTCTTGGTTTTGAAAAACCCCGAGGGTGTCCACACGTTCCCCTGCAGTATATTTATTGCCAACATGCTTCTTTTTTTTTTTCTCTTCCTCCTGACTGGCACTCCCGGGATGCCCCGCCCCCGTGCCCTCATGTGCTGCTTGCATTAAGACCCGTGTAGTTCCTTTTGAAAAACAACTTGCTGAAAGCCTCAGCTGAGTGGAGTGACTTAACGAATACTTATTTAAAAGAGGGGCAAACAAGGCAGTGTTTTGATGCGGCACTCCCTCAGAGCTTGGCGATGAGGGCTCCCCCTAATTGCTTCCAAGGGTTGCTGTCTTAATCTTCGCCCAGATTAAAAGCTATAGATGAATAACTACATGAAGACGGTTCGAGCAGACAGAGCTAATCCTCTGGTGGGCAAAGCGGGGGAGGAGGAGAATATCTATTCCACGTTTCATAATTAAATATTTCAGCTCAGCTGCTAACAATAAGAACAAAGGATGGAATTATAATGCTAATTTATTTCTCTCTGGGGGAAGTTTGTGGGTGGGGCACTAATTGTATAATTCCCAACCTGCTTTGCTTGAGTTGACAGGCAGGGGGAGTGGTTAATTTTCCATTTTCCTGAGTCGGAGTTAGCCGGGATGGCAAAGAGCTCCTGGATTTTCAGTGCATGCTTTTAAATAGATTTAATACACTTCTAGGGCCACTCACTGTATTTTTCTTTGGCTTTATCTTCATTTGATTGTTCTTGTATGTTTTAATTTACTGAAATATGCATTGTCTGAATTAATCACAACAGAGACCCATAGTTGATAGCCCTTTCAACATTGCACTTCAGTTTATCTTCTAGATTAATCCTAGGTTTGAACAGAATTGCTTAATCAATAAGGACTGTTCTCTGAAAATTACTTTTAGTCCAGAAATGCATTTAATCTGACATCCGGAAATGAGAGTTCCGCTGAGCAAGCCATGATCTTGCGCACCACCTAGATTGGCCTTAGTTCGAGGATCAATCTCGTTCAAAGCCTACCGTTTGTCTTTGGCTTGGACACCTGTGGAAGTTCCGAATCTCCTGCGAGGAGTCCGTCCGCTGAAACACTCTTATCCAATAGCACCACAACTGGAGCAGCGGTGACACCGGAAACCACACGCCGCCAAAATGTTACTCTTCTTGCAAATGAAACATAATGACCCGTTTGGCCCCCTTGGAGCTGTTGAAGGTTCTAAACCAACGAACACGACCATCCATCATCGTGATGATCTGACAGGCCGGCAGCTAATCAGCTCAGACGTGACAAATTACCCGGTGTCCTGAGCACCGGCGTACTGCGTGACGAGCCAGGGCTGCTGTCAGCTCATGCTCCAGCCCACGCTGTGCTACACACTTCGGTCCAATGTGTGCCGTTTTATTTTTACACCATGGCCAAGCAACCCGCAGGTCCTCTCTGGCACGCAGGCCTGTGATTGGCCAGTGATGAGTTTTAGTACAGCACAATTGCAACTTGCTACGATCCGTGAAGTTTGTCTCTGGTTTTGCTACAGTTAATAATGTGACGGTATTAATTGGGTGTGTTGTGCTATATTTGTCTCTATTATAAATCTTTAAGTGGTGTCTTTCAAGTAGTTATGCATTCAAAAGTCTTCAAGTTGCTTAAAATGATGGCGAGTTACTAGGGGTCATTGGGCTAGCTCAGTTCCCTCTGCTACCATTCATTATTAGCCACTGAATATTTAAATATTCTGTTAATGCTAAAGTTTTACAGTCCCATAGCACCCTTTTGAGAAGCCTGAAGTTACTATACATATTCATTAGGATCATTCAGATATCTGTTGAAAATTAAGTTCATTTTACAAAGCACACACTAAATTCCTCGCTCAAATATTTCACTTAGAAATGCCCATAAAGGTGAAAGAGTAACTGTGCCTTTTCCTCGTGCCTTTGTGAAGGATTAATGTCCTGTTTGGACCCAATGTGCTGGCAGGGTGCCAAAGCGAAGCCCGTGGTGTCGTTCATCGCTGGTCTCACAGCACCCCCTGGCAGGAGGATGGGTCACGCCGGTGCCATCATCGCTGGGGGCAAGGGCGGAGCCAAAGAGAAAATCGCTGCCCTGCAGTCAGCGGGTGTGATCGTCAGCATGTCTCCCGCACAGCTGGGAAGCACCATATTCAAGGTGAGATCTTTTGCGTGGGAGTTCAGGGCACACTCAGGACCACGTCACTGATTTAGTAGGGTCACACTAATGGCTTAAATTCCATTTTGGTGTTTTTCCTAGATGCTTCTACAGACAATTTGGAAAAAGTTTCTATTTCTTATTATACTGGTGCCTGAAAGCTAAGTCACATACTGGCTGCTGAACATGTCTTTGACGTTGACTAAGGAAGCAAAACTACGTATGAAACCAAAGTTGGCCTCAGCCAAGCCAGTCATCCCCAGCCACTGGTTCCTCATGCCAGACCCCTGACCAGGCTGGCATGCTGTCGGAAAGGGTGAAAGCGAGGGAGTTCTTCAACTATGATATGCAACAGAGCATTTTTATTGGCGAGTTAGCAGCTAAGACCATTTATTGCAATTTATCACAGCCAGCACTTTTTTTAAACAAGATGTAATGAAAGGATAAAATGATTAATGGTTGCAATATACGATTTCACTTTTTATAAGTATCTGCAAATGCTCCTTCCTCTGCATCAATAACATTTCTCCTCTCTCCCTTTTTGAGGTATAATTTTTAATCATTGAGAGTAATGATGAAAAACATTCTTGCCGGTTGTTAATTTAGCAGGCCATTGTGTTCGCACATCTTTTTAAAAATCTCACTGGCCAGTTTAATCTCAGTAGTACACATGGCAACATAAGTGCACACCGATGACAAACTCTGTGTTGCCTCAAGCTCTTCTCAGTTATCTGTATCTATTGTTACATCTGTTTTTCTTTCTTTTTCTTTCTTTCTTTCTCTCTCTCTCCCTCACTCACACATACACACACAATTTCCAGTTGTACTAGCACCAACATTTTTACTCTTTTCTCATTTTTCCACCATGGTGCCAGAGTGTAATACTGTACAAAGCTCCATGAACTTGTGCACTATAAGGCTGGAGTGTTTGACAGGAGCACAAAGTCTCAGGCACCTCGCACATACCAGTTGCAGAGACCTAACCTACTGTAAACGTCTCGTCCGTCACTCTGTATGTGGCTCTTTGTTTGAGTCTCTTCTCTACGTCGTATCCATCTCTGGTTGCAGTAATGTGCTCTTTCTCTGCACGATTCCGTCATCTGCGCTCATCAATTCGAGCACTGCTTCATGCAGCTACGGCACAGATGCACTGCCACACACGCACGCGCGTGCATTCATAGAGGTACACTTAATCCTTTCCTGCTTAACTCACTGGCATCTGATGCACTTCCTTCACAAACTGCAAAATATTAGATTAGAAACTAGACACAAACCATTACAAGCATCACAGTGGCAGCTTTGCCATCAGTCCCTGTTGTTCCTCCATTAGCCACCAGATGGCAGTAGAACTCCTGGTATGTTTGAAGTACCCAAATGTTTTTCAGTGCGTTCATCCATTCCTGAAAAAATGGAATTTGCATAAGGGAATTCTCTCTAAAATGCACAATTCTGCCATACCCAGTTGGGGAAATGTGTTTTCAGAAGTGCCTTGGATCACCCTGCAGCTGTTACTCTTAGTAAATTGACTATGTAAATAACTGCACTGCAGTGTAATGGTCTAGAGTCATCTTTGTGTCTTCATTCGTGCTTGGGAATACATTATATAAACGAGTAGCACTTCCAGCAGTTTCACATCTCTTTAACAGTGATAGATTCACACCACAAGTAGTAGGTGTTCATAACTGAGCACTTTTAATGTGTGCCAGGACATATTTAACGAGCACTTGCTCATATTAAGAGACCGCACTGCAGTGTCTTGTGCTGTGTGATGCAGTCTTACCTTTTGTCGCTCAGATTGGAGACGTGCACTGCACCACGTGTATAGCAAGCTGTTTACAGATGTTTGTCCTGTTGCCACAGCAGAACCTCAGGTTTTGGGCTATGAAGTAAATGCACACACATTTAGGCTAACCTAGCTCATGTCTCAATCCCATCTGTCTGCCTTTGTACAGGAGTTCGAGAAGAGGAAGCTGTTGTAGGCGGACAGAGACATCCCTCTGAGGGCGGGCTGACCTGCGCTGCCTCCGGAGACTCCTCCCCTCCTGTCACTTCCATACTGTTACCGGAAGAAATAACTGGATCTCTGTTGTCAGACAGTCTTCTAACTGTGCAAGACTTATTATAACTGCTACATTTAGCATACAAATAATCTCACAGGAAAGGCCAGGTTGTCACCATGTACAGTGGGTTGTGTGTGTGTGTTGTCTTTGGGGAAGCACCAGCATTGTTCAAGCGCCATCTCCGGTGTTAACACACTGTCTTTATCCAATGCTGAAATATGTCTGAAATATAATTCTCTTGCCTACTGTTTTTCACGTTGTTTTGGTTGTTTTATCAATTATCAATTTAACAGCTCCAACACAGTGCGCGAGCACACACATACCTGTCGGTCTGTGTGCCAATTCTTGGCTCTGTATGACCTTTAAAGGCTTATTTCCAAGCTTTAAGTGTTTCAAATGCCATCTTACCTTGGTGCTGAAAAGCCAATCGAGTCTCGGGGTTGAAAGTATAATAGTAGGCCTTGGCGTAAATCCCGCCAAAAGCACGCTGGCCGGAACAGTAGGTTATCATCATCATGTCAACTTGCCGCCGCTGTAGTGTCTTAAAAAAATCTAAACCTCACTCAAAAAACTTATTTGGAGCTTACAAGGACATTGAACGACATCAGTCACAAACCGAGCTAGCTTTTTCACTTGAGTCCCAACCAATTTACGGTGTCAGAGCAATTCTTGTAAGATGTGGTCTGAAAGGAGCTTTTACAACAGGGTGCAGTTTGTGGTGGGCCTGTGTAACCCTAGTGCTTCATAGCAAGGCATGTCAGTAAACCCTCTCTACCTTTAATCATGGCTTTCCGTACTAATGACATGCGCTCACACCTTACTCTGCTGTGGAATGAACATGCTAATTCCATCATTTTTTTCCTGAGAACATTTTTGAAAACTGCTGCCAGGTGATTTGACTTTCTTTCTCGGGCCCCATATTAAGAAGCTTCAAGTCGCAGCTTGTGGAAATGCGGTGAAATGACTCTGGTTTGTTAATATCAGCCTGCTGCTGTGACACGGGTACACGGCGGTCATCAAAATGTCGGGGGTGGGGGGCGGAGAGACTGAAATGATGTAGCCTACACAATATCAAGGAAAAGCTTTGATTATAGAGTGAAAAATAATGGCCTATTGTCACGTGGCATTTTGACTGAAGCAAATGGAAAGGTCTCGCGAAGCTCCACGTGTTTTGGTTAACGAGTTTTGGTTCGCAGATTTAAAGATGCCTTTTCATTTGGTAATTTGCTTTGCATTGCAGAGGTGGTAGTCCAGTGTTCCAGAAAGTCTTTTCAGCCCAGCTGAGTACTCGAACAGATACAAGGACGGGGGCCCTAATGCAGTACTGAATAATCCGTTGAATTTGAGGAAAACGGAAACAATTTCAAAGGAGCACCGCCGTTCAGAATACAGTTTTGCACGACAGGGGATTATGGCGCGTGCTGAAGCGTAAAAAAAGTCATCTTCCTTTGGACATCTCTGTTTTCTTATCTTACATTTTCTTATTTTTTACTTTTGCAGTCGCAGCTCCGCGGCTGTGGAATATCTTACCATTAGAATTCAGCTCTGCCCCCTCCTTCCGCAATTTTAAAACATGACTGAAACCACGGTACCAGTTATCTTACTGAACTATACAGCTTTACCAACTTAGTGTAGTACATGTGTTACTACTGAATTGTCCTAGAGTATACGGACCAGCCGTGTACGGCGCTTTCGTTTTTAATGTGCTTTAGAACTAGATAATTACCTTCTTGCGCACACTATTGCCAAGTCCTTTCTAATCTGCATTTGAGAAATCACCATAATAAAGATGGCCAGACAAACTTGGCATTGTTTCTTTGGTGGCTTCGGGTTTCCATCCTTCCAGAACGTTACAGTGGCCATGCACTGGCGCGCGCTTCTAGTTCTCTCTCTAATAAGAGAGAATTATTAAGCGCGAAGCACGCGCTTGCGCTCCCTTGCAGTTCGATGGACCAAAGGCGCGTGCGAGAGTACCGGAATGAAGCGGCCGTGCACAACGCTCCGTATTGCGTTTGCAAGCATGGCGAGACAACTTTGCTGTCATTATGCAGTCCATGACTGTTAATCCCACGCCGTCGTTTATCTTTACTTTAGCCTTTGGGGAATTTTCCAGAGGATGTTAGTCTCCAGTCTGGTCCAGAATCGAAAAACAGCACTAATCAATTCCCTTTGTTTTTAATTTGTGCAATAATATTTTATTGGTGCTCTAAGCGGGGTAATATTAGCATCGCTTTCGCCATCCTCGAGGCCAGTGTTGGCATATTATGTCCATATCCGTGCACTTCGTAAACCATTGAAAGGTGCAGTAAATCTGCTTTGTTTGAGAATAGCAGTAGCAGTTTGGTCCGGTTTATTAACTGCAATGACCATTGACATTCATTCAAAAGCAGCATAATTTACATTTCTTAAACAGACTTTGACTTGTGTGTTATTCTTTCTCCCTGCACTGCCCAGTTTACTGCTTTAACAACTCGTAAGGCGCCCGTTTTCGTCCATGAGCCGGATCTGCCACTTGAACTCTGTGCTTCCAAAACCAGTCAGGCATGCAGCCAAGCAAAAGACAAACATCACCTTAGCAACAGCGCCCCCACAGTCCTCTCCCAAGAATCAGGTCCTGCGAGTCGCCTGTGATTGAGACCCCGCCCACCCGAGGGCACCTTCGGGAGGATGCCCCGCCCACACGTGGGCACTCATTACTCGTACCGCTCACTTCCCAAAAGAACGAGAGCTGGACACTCAGGGGCTGGAGAAAGCTCAAGAGCGCACTTGACGCACCGTGGGAACCAGAAAGAGCAACGCGCACGCAGATTGATTCCGGGCATTCATTAGCGCCTTGCCGTTAAATCAGGTGTCAAATTTCCGCTGCACACCATTCGAAATATGGGTGCTGCATTCAGCCGTGTGTGTGTGTGTGTGTGAGAGAGAGAGAGAGAGAGAGAGAGAGAGAGAGAGAGAGAGAGAGAGAGAGAGAGAGAGAGAGAGAGAGAGAGATCTATGCACGCTCTTGTTAAAATTGTTTCACTAGCTGTAAAGGGCTGTTAAACCTGTCACTCATAGCACAGCCGTAAATAAGCAATGGAACTTGACTGTTGAAATGCATAACAGACGCACTCCAGATCTCATAAAACCCAACGAGTTCTTATATTCCGCCAAATCAATTGAAGCCAAATAAACGCGTGGGTGAAAATGGCTTAGACATATCAAACATGTTGTGTAATTGCCCACGAGAGGGGGCTGTTAGAGATACCGTTTAGCATCGGTGAAGGCTTAATGTAAACTACTTGTGTCTAGTCAGTGATAAATGTGAATTGACTTATTGGTAGTGTAATTCTTCTAGTCCCCACAATGCACGATCTTTACAAGCTCGCTAAATGAATCAGAGAGAGAGGAGGTCAGTAGGTTTGCTTGATATCACAGTTTAAAAAGTGTAGCAGGAGTCATTGATATTGCATTTTTAAAGGAGAGTTTTGCTCTGCAACAAGGTTAAATGTAGTTCAAGGTTACTGAGATAATTACAGAATGAGACTTTTTTCAAAGAACACATTTTCATTTTTATTCAGTGTGGCAAAAGTTGAAAAATGACCCGAAAGGCATGAATTGCTTTCCTTTTATAGAGTTTCATAACCTGCAAAAGCACCTGTGAACTCTTTATTCATGGCCAATTTTCTTCCACCGGAGTATTAACAAACTATGCTTTCAGTGCCTGCAGTTGCTTTGGGCATGGTTTTGATGGCAGTGTTTTTTCCTTTCACTTTGCAGTGTGTAGAGTGATAAGTAAACCAAGCAGAGCAGAGTAGTGTAAATATCCCTGAAACAATGATGCCCCGCTTTAGCTCTGGAGAGCTACTGTATTTTGAACCAGTACAGTTATTAGTTCCAATGCTAATCTAATTGAGTAAAACCAAGGCAATCGGTTGCATCTCTTAGAGCTTTGTGTGTTCGAACTAAACTCTGCAGGGAAAGAGATCATCAGGATGAGTGCCGCGGCACTAAAGGCCATCTAAGGTCAGGAGTGCAGGTCTTTAAATGTGGGAATGACTCCACCAGATATTGTTAGCATGGCTGGAAGCAAGCGGGGACTGCTGGGATTTTGGGATCTGACTGTTGGCAATACTGCATTTTAAACCAGCACAGATCTAAAAACCAGCACAGATCTAAAAATCAGTACAGATCTAAAAACCAGCACAGATCTAAAAATCAGTACAGATCTAAAAACCAGCACAGATCTAAAAATCAGTACAGATCTAAAAACCAGCACAGATCTTCTGGCCTGATAAGAATCTAATTAGCCCTACAGTGCCTTAAATTAAGCATGTATCTTCTGCGACTGTTAAAGATATTTTATACTGTTTGTGTCCCCCAGTATTTACAGTGAATCTCACTGTGAAGTGGCGGAATAGTTGCAATAAATCACCACACACAGCTACATTTAAAAAACATGCAATAATAGCAACATAGAAAAAACTATTGTGTTGTGAAGGTTAACACAGTTCAAATGCACAAAACTAAATTTTGATCATAAACTTTATTAAATATATTTGTCTTCTTCAAAATAATTGTTACACTGATAATAATTGTTATAAATAATTGTTACAGTGATGACTGATGCAATGCTGGTGTATAAACCACGCCCCCCCCCGCCAAAAAACAAACCAAACAAAAAAAACCACGAAACAAACAAAAAACCGACAAACACATTACCAAAAAACATGTTGTCTTGTGGAGTCTGAGTCTTAATTAGGCTTTGTCACGTGTGGTGGCCCAAGCGCCGCAGGGCGAGGGGTAGGACGCACAGACTCTAGCGACAGGGACAACATTTATTTACATTTAACATGAAACACTAACGGCACTTACAAGAATCACTCACGATTGATACAAACAAGAAACAATTAACATTAAACACGTACGGTGAACACTAATACAATGAACCTTGACTATGTTACATCCACACGTTACATCAACAATAACCAACACCTGGCACTCTTTGCCACGGGTGTATATACATTTAGACAGACGAGGTGCAGGTGTGTGCAGGTGTGGTTACAAACAAAACAGCCCTCCCACTGTACGTTGCGGGCCCAACCACGTGCCTCGGGGGAGGCGAGCGTTCCGTGACAGACTTTCCATTGCTATGGGTTGAATGTAGAAGTGCCTGGCATGCAATCCAGTGGAAAGTGTCTGACAACATAGAAGCACTAGAGAATCTAATCAGATGCACAACCGGCTTGTTGTCTGAGTCTAAGACTCTGCCCTTCTTTCCCAGGATAGAAATCCATCTGTAATCCTGTCACGGTCCCTCTTCTACAGGGCAATAACTGCAAGCTCATTATCTCTGTGTTCATAATAATAGTCTTTTACGGAGATGACACAGTAATCCTTTGTTTGCTAATAGACTGGGAGAGTAGGTACCAGAGCGTCCAGCAGAATTGCTGAAGAATCATTGTTGCAGCATGGCAAACTATGAATCTGAATGGAAAGCAGTGTTGTATCATACTCGACTCCTTTCAACTCTGTTCTGCTTCCAGGGCCTGAGAGAACAACTGCTTCAGTTTATCCTTCAGTCTGATCTCACTTCAGAGAATTTGCAGCTTAGCATCTCACTCAATGTGGGCTTTGACGTCAGTGGGCTTCTAATGGGTCATGGCACCAGATATTTGCACATGCTGCTGGCCCTCTCAAGACGCTCAACAAATGCCCACATTTCACCTCTTTATTTGTCCGTGTGGGCTTTCTGGGGAACAGTTATCAGCGCCAATGTTGCCGCGTGCCGCCTCCTACTAGATGCTTCTCACCTTCCTCGTAGCTTTGCACTCACATCGATCGTCATCCTCCTGATTAAGGACCATCAAGGCTGGAGGGTTCCACTGCTTACCATTGATCCGGCCTGCTGCCCTCCCTGTTCTCAATCCCTCCAAAATCACTTCTACTTAAAGTAAGAAAAGAAAAAGGAAGATGGAACACCCCTCGTAGCCAGTGCTCTTCGGGTCTGCTCAGCACGCCGTCAGCCTGACGTCCACCTCGGAGCAGGCCATGACTGCTGCTCGTGCCTCACGGAGAGCACCGTTTCAGGCACTGCTCTCAAAGCGCTTGCCATCCCTGTATTAAGGAGACAGGCAAAGGCAGAAAGGTCGGAGACGGGCGCCAATGAGAAGCGAGCGGTCCTGCTCCTTATTACCCTTGCCCTCCCCTCCAACAGCTGCTCTGATATGGCTTGATGCAGCCGTCCTGTTTTTAGACTTCAAATAGATGCATTTGAGGACTGCAGGCTGCTCCCGATACTGAGCCTACACCACCGGGGAACATCAAAAGGTATCAAAGCAGCCGAGCACAAAACATCCCGTCACTGAGCACCTCGCCTCTCGCACGCTAATGCAATTTAACCTCCGCATGTATCAGAGCTGATTTCATCAAGTGGCAAAGCAGTGGGGCTGATGCAAAGGGAAATAGTTAGCCTCATAAGCAAAATCAACATGGGGGGGGGGGCGAAATGCAGAGGGCTGGTGTCATCCCCCCTAAGGGATCTTATTCCATTTTAACCTTCATTCTTTCTTTGCTTTCTTTCTCATTCCTTTTCTCTCTCTTTCCTCGCTCTTCTCCCTTTGCAAACTGACCTAATTGGCCAGGGTACTTTGAAGTCTGATTGTTGATTAAGGCGTCTCCGTCCATCGCTGGGCTGCCAGGAGGAAGGTTGTAGTGGTGGAGGCACAGCGTGACCTCAGTCCCACTCACCTCCTGTTAGCTCCTTGTTCACACTACCAGCCCAACCCCTCCCCACGCTCCCCTACTTCCCGATTGCGTCAAAAGCAGAAAGTGGGATGAGTGGTGTTATTGTGCCAAATCCCCCGAAAAGAGGAGAATCAGCCTAATAAGGCTGTCACAATCGGCACGCCACTCTATCTCCGTGGTTGAAAAAGACTTGGGGGAAAAAAACTTCACCTTGAACGAGCTATCAGAACAAACAACCTCTGGTGTTTTTGTGAAATCAGAGAGAGGCAGAAAAGAGGGAATGGTTGGATTATGAAAATTATTTTCTGAATTTTGGTAAGGTTTGTTTTATGTTTAGGTCATTAACTAATACATACACATACCTCTCATACATATATATATATATATATATATATGCATGCGAGAGAGAGAGAGAGAGAGAGAGAGAGAGAGGCATAGAGTTGTACTGTTGCCACAATTGAGAAATTGCTCGGTTTTTATATACTCTATATACCCCTGGAGGCCACTGTAAGTGTTGTAGTTAAATATCATGTAATAGATTGTAATTAACAGCCTAATCAAAATGTTGAAATCTGCACATTCTGTCCATGTTTACTTAATGATTTTTTTTTTCTTACTCTGAATGACTAGTTGCTTGAAATATGCATCAGAAGAACTTCAAAGTTCAGGGTCTGTTTATTGTCAGCTCTCAGGCACACAAAACAGAAAGGGGGGGGGTGCCTTGAAGCATAATTAACAGTAAAATTTGTAACCTGCTCATTTCTTATTGATTACATTTCCTTCACCCCATCCAATGTTTTTCCACTGCTAACAGGGATCTGCACTGTCTTTGGATTTACTCTTTGCTTTTGGATTGAAACTTTTTGACTCCCTGTGAAGTGATACACAAAGGTGTCTTGATGGCTGCCAAGTTGAATTCTCGGTGCGGTGAGCTGATGCCCTCAGACAGCTGCATGTGGAACGTGAAGAGGCAGGCAACACCGAGCCTCTGTCTATCCATCTCAGTGATGGCCATTTGACTTTGAGCTACTGTTTCTGTCTGTGAGAACTTTACAGTAGCTGCCAGTGTGTTCTAGGTCTGTTAGGTGACCAGGATCGTTTCCTTTAGCTCGTCCTGTAGATCTTCTCAAGGTACTCAATAAATATGAGTGTAATAAAACATTGTGGACATTTGCACAATGTATTAAAACATCCAAAATTTATAATTTGATTCATACATGAACATTTTCTACATAAATTACATATTAACTGACAGTAACACTATTGCCTTCTCTGTTTATTGTTACGGTCAGCTGCAGTTACGGCAGGTTCACTGGCTGAACCGACATCCACACAGCTAAGTTGGGCATAATTTTCATGAAAGCACACGTATGCTTGCACTCCCTTTCCATCTCTCTTTCTCTCTCTCTCCCTCCCAAAAACAGTCATACTGACTTCATATTGATTTCATAGAACATTTTCTATTAGTAAATGTGTGTGAAAGATCAGTCCAATGTAGTGTGAAATGGTCCATACTCTCCTGCAGGGCAAGCCTTCCTACAGTTCCACTGTCCTCAGCATGCTTCTACACACACACACACACACACACACACACACACACACACACACACACACACCATCTGGTATCATCGGCATTTACTCAGAACCGGGGCTCTTTTCTGGAGGAGAGGAGAGTAGAAAAATCCCTTTTGTAAAAAAGCTTTCTGCTCCGGAACGCCGGGATCCTTTGGCTAAATTAAACATTCCTGTGCCGCTTCTTTTTACAGCCTTCTTTCCTGTGACCTGACTGACCTGGGATCAGCAATTCAAGAGGCCAGCACGAACAGAAAAGATCATGAAAGAACGTCTCAATCACGTGTGTGTCTCTTTTAGATCAGCTGTGTCTAGCGTTCTGGCAGGAATGTTAACGAGCATTTGATTTTACAGGATGCCACAGGTGCAGTGTGCTGGAACTTCTTAAATCACAGTGGACGTGTACAACTTTGGTCTCGCAACACTTGGAGTTGGTTGAAAAATGTACTTTTATTTTCGGTCTGATAGAGGAAATCATAGTGGCAGCTGTCTGCCATTAACTCTGAATGTGGATATGAAAACATAAAACAGTTTACATAGCATGTCAGTGGCTGTGCTTTTATGGACATTGTGTACATGCTTTGCACTCGTGACGTTTCAAGATCAAAAGTGTCTCTATGTGGTCACCGAATTGTGTAATTTGCTTCAGAATAGATTAGCTGTAGTGGACAAAACACATGATTATTGACAGCCTAGTAGTAACAGCTTTCTTTTTTTGAGCCATCTTCCAGCTCCTGAAAATGCAGGTTGAGGTTTATTTTCATGAAGTTTGCCACAGTATTCTTAAAAGATTTTGTGAACCTTAGACACGCAGTACGGCATCACCCCGAGAGCTGTGTGGACTGGTGAGGATGCAGGAAGGAGAGTTGTAAGACTCTGCACGATTGCCGCCTGCTCTGAATTGAGAATGAGCTGTTTGCAGAGGGCTGGCGCTCTAACTTTTTATACAGCACTGCACGGCACACTCCACATGGCAGGCATGCGGTCAGCATATGAAACAACCGACTAAACAAAGCTTGCCAAACATTACTATATTAAGGTAAAAATTGGTCAAGAGCTAGTGAACCGGAAATATGTGATTTTGAAATTGGCCTCTGCGCTAATCAGGGACATTGCTTTTTTTTTTTCTTTTTTTTTTGTGATAACATAAAAAATTAATCACAGAGGAGAGCCTTTGATTGCAGTGCCAGAGCAGAGACTTAATTTATCACGCTGTGGCAGGATACTGAAGTGCATTAAGTCGGCGGGTCTATCGCCAAGTCTGAGTGGGTGCATAAATATTTGGAAAGATCGCCCCCGCGACATTTTGAGCTTTTGAAAACAGGAATGCCGGATTTATGTCTGTTAATGAGTCTTGTAGCAGCACGGGAGCAATCCGGCCTGCCCCGTTCAAGAGCGGGGATGCAGTACATCTTTGCAGCACTCCGCCCTCCTGCAGGTGTGCGCCTCCGGACTGTCTGAGTGCAGCTGGAGGAATGCCGGAGCGTAAATCATTTAATGGCACCTTCCTCCCCCACCTCCCTTGAGGATCAATGCTGTCCGCAACAGCAGCGCCTGGAGATAGGCTCCCGTTCCAGTTTATGTTTCCCTGAGCCGGAGCTTTCAGAGCGCATGCCTCAGCATAGATCTCCCTTTCAAAGGCTCTGCTTTGGCAGGGGCTTGGTCCGGATTTATGAACCCTGCATAGGGTGGCAGACATATTTTGTAAATAGGATTCTAAGTGCTCACCGGGGTGTCTTCATTAGACTGGCTCCTGTGGGGACACAGGGTGAGGGGAATGCTTTGCACTAATGTGGAATTAATGCAGATAATAACACACTTACTGCTCCCCATTGCTTTATTTGTACATAAATAGCTTTAACCCACAGGCATACGGGCATCACGTCAATGCTTCAGAACCAGCACAATAACCAAGTTCCAGGTTTGTAAACCTTAATTATACAGCTCATCCAGTCATCATGATGTGATGTAAATAGATGGCTATCTTTATGGAGGAGGAAAATATTCTGTAGTTACCTCTGGGGTGTTTTACTGCAAACAGAGTGTGTGCTGATTGATACAGCTTGCCTAAGCATCTTGTGTAACGCTGGGGGCCGTGAGAATACTTTGCCCACCAACGGACCATTTGGAATAACAGCCACAGTTAATTTGGTTCCTCTTGGAAAAATAGCTCACACTGTCCAGCCGTCTCTACCTCGCTCCCTCCCTCGCTCTCTCCATCGCGTCCAGATCATGCTGTGCTTTCAGAATCATTTGGAAAGCGATTAATCAGTGTGCTCTGTTATGATCTTGCCCGATTTTATTGTTGAATGACTACTTTCCTGGAAGAGGACACGTTGTTTGAATGAAAGGACTCACCACCGAACGGTTCACGCCATTACAGGTTCATGCAGGAAAATGAGTTGATCAGAGATGGACAAAAACATGCTAACTAAAAAACAAACAAAAATGATACATTAGAGACTTTCCTCTATAATGCCACTAAATGCTGCTTAAAAGCTGATGTGCCCCATTCCTCTCTCTCATAGCAAATTAATACTTATTTTTCTGGCCCAAGGTCAGAGTAACATTATGTGAGTCCACTACAAGTGAGGCTTTCATTTTAACAAAATGTACAGGCATAAAATATTAAATACATTTCAATAATAGAAATAAGTATGTGACACCTTTCATAAATCCAAAGTCTTTAGAAGAGTATTAAGGAGGAAAGATAAGTATAATGCCAGAGAAAGGGGTACATAATTCCATGGTTTATGCTATAGCACGGAAAGATCTGCTCCCCACAGAAGAGAGTTTAGAATAAGGGACTATACATAGTAAATTGTTGAGAGAACAAGGATGGTTGTAGGGTTTGAGGAGCTCCCTAAGGTAAGCTGGGGCTACCCCTTGACGGGCTTTGAAGGTAGTGAGGAGTATTTTTATACTGGCTATGTGATAGAACTGGCAACCACTGCAACTCCCTAAGGATATGGATGATAGGAGCAGATTTTTTGTTGTCACAAGTAATACAATTCTAGCTCCTGAGTTTTGAATAAACTGAAGTCTGGTAATGGTTTTAGCTGTGAGACCAAAAAAATGGAGTTATAATAATTGGTGCAAGAAAATATGAAGTTTTGGCATGGCTTAATGTGAGTAATGGTGGGAGGTGTGCCACGAGAAAAAAAAAAAAATGCAGACTGAGTAGTGGTGTAACATGTGCCTCAAAAGCAAATGAGGAATAGGACAGTATGCCAAGATTCCTAGCAATGGGTGTAGGTCTCACTGATATGTTTTCTTTCAACAGTGTAATTAGACATTTCAGCAACAAAACTGAACTAACAGTTTTTTTCTGTATTTAAATGTAAGACTTTTTCATCCAGAGTTGTAATTATGGATGAATGCTATTAGGGACTCCGGTATAAAATCAGAGCTGGATTTTGTGCTAACATGTATATGGATATAATCAGAATAGCGATGAGAATTTAGATTATGCTATGGATAATCTAACCAAGTGGTATCATATAAATAAAGAAAAGGAATGGACCAAGGACTGATCCTTGAAGAACCCCTTGAGAAACAGGTGCAGTAGGAAATTTATGTTTACCAATAAAAACAATATTATCTGTCTGTGAGATAGGAATGAATCCAATATAAATGTTGTTCCTGATACGTAAATGAAAGAGGGACAAGAGATAAGTATATAATTTATTGTATCGAATGCAGCACTAAAATCAAAAAGTATATTAAAGTGGTGAGCAGAATGTCACCATTTCACTGGTGTAAATCATGCGATTCTCAGCAGAACCAGTCATCTCTTACTGGAAGGGTTCATGCACTCAAATGGCTCTTGGCTTCTTGGACACAATCAATAGCACAGACATTTAAATAAATAGTCATGGCTTGATAACTTTGCACTCCGACCCTAAGGAGGGCAAGGTGTGGCTACCACTACCCTTACTTACAGCCCTGTAAGACTTTGTGCATTTCTGATTAGGGCTTTAATTCTGCTTTAACAAAAACAGGCTCCTGTCGGTCTTGAAAAAAGGTGAAAGGCTTGTGAATTCCAGTGTGCCCTTGTTGGCTTCTCTTTCTGAACAGCCTTGAAACATCTTCCGTGCCTGAAGTCCAGCTTTCATTGAAAAGTCCTGAGAACGATTACTGTTTTATATATATATATATATATATATATATATATATATATATATATATATATATATATATATATATATATAAAACTCGGGCTCCAGTCTGATCCATCAGGACTTTGGGGTGATGTTAATAATGGCTTTCAACTGCCAGCCTCATCACACGGCCCTGTGCAAAATCAATAGGATTTTCTCTCTCTTTCTCCCTTTTGCCCCGCTCCAATACCTTAGGTGGTTTGTGATATTATTTCTGGACTTCAGAGAGTCCTCCACTGTGACTGCCTTGATCTTCAGCTTCAGTTCACTGTCACCAACTACAGATCATTGCGATGACCCCTCAGCTACACAAAGTGCCTAAGGTCATACCCACACCCCTCACTTTCTTTCTTTCTGACCTTTCTCAGTCTTTCACTTTTCTGTCCCTTACCCCTTTTTCCTCTGCCTTTCAATCCATCAAGCTCTCAGGATTAGTCTCTCAGTTTTGACCACTATTAGCCCAGAGTGTCTTAATCTTGGCACCTGGGGGCATTTGTGTGTCCATGTGGTGTCCCACCATCACTGCCTCACTTACTTCTGAGAATTCTAAAAGCTTTTGTATGATTTGCTCATGATAATTGCTACTTAGATTGCATTCATATATATATATATATATATAGAATTATTTTTTTAAACTTTTAGGTTCTCTTTGTTACACTGCTGTTCCTTAGTCCACCAATAGTCCACCATCCAAATAACACTCGGTCAGAGGGTAAAGGGGTAACCAAACATCTGTGCCTGCCAACAAACCGCATGCTTCTAAAAGAACCTTTAAGGCATGTGTACCTATTAAAGTGTCCAGTGAGTTGCAGGAATGTGTTTCTAATAAAGGATGATTTATATGAGTGACTACTGACCCTCCCTTCCCAACAGCCCTTCAGGATTTCTCTCATGAGCTTGTAATCAACAGTTAGAGTGCCTGGAGCAACTTTCCCTTTCATTAAAGTTACAAAAGCTTACCTTTGTGTGTGGGTGGCAGTTTGAGATAACACTTTGTTCTTACAAAAATAAATCAATACATAAAACATCATGGCGCCTACAATGAACTTGTAAGATCCTGAAGATCTTAAGCAAGGACACCTATAGCATTATTAGCTATGTGAATGGAAGAACCAGGTGTGCCTAGAGGCAGGGCAAGGATAATCGACATCATTATTCCTTTCCAAACACTGATAAAACAAAAAGGTAAAATCGAAGAGAGAAAAACAGTTTGTGCCTCCTCAAGAACCAGCAGCGTGGTTAGAAAAAACGAAAATGCAGACCACACAGGCCAGGCCTATTGGGGCCTATCAGATGATTGAATCAGTGCTCTTGTGTTCCTCCAGGTCTTCTCCAGCCTGCCTTTCACCACATGCTGGTATGTTCAGAAACATCCTGCACTGTTGTTTAATCAAACTGCCCAAACATATATGAATGTGGACATAAGGTACTGACCGATTGCCAAGATACAGTATCCAGATTTCTGCCTGTGGAAGCATGCCTACGACAGCCACTGAAAGCATTTCAGCTGACCAAGGTGGCCAAGACAGACTATACTAAACCAGAGTCAATCTTACTGCGAGGGCCACCTGTTTGATCAGAAGTAAGCAAAAAATGCAACAGAAAACTGGACAAAGCTTGTCAAAAAGTGGTTTCAAACATGAATTCTCCATGTCTTCACACAACTGTATTTTTTACCATTGTATTTTGTACTTTTTAAATTTCTGTAAGTTTACACATATGCATTTAGTTTTAATTGAAAAGTATGCATGTCTGAACTGTGTAAGAATTTCAACCATTTATACAAAGCCTTCCCAATTTAGAGGACCATAAGTAATAGGAAAGGTTTAATGGCCAGCTGAGTGCCATTAGTTGATAAGCAGGCAAGAGTAGGTTACCAGAGAGAGAGAGGGACCAAAACATAAGGGGCATATGAACGAACAGTCCAATGCCAAACACCAGGGAAGGCAATCAAACCAAATGGGATTAAATCCAGGGTCACACTCTATGATAATTGGCCCATTTTGCCGTCATGGGCCAAATTGCGGATCACATACGAACATCTTTGGTCACAAATTAAGATCAGTGGATGTGGAGCGCACAATGTGATGTATTCTGTGGCAGCTGATTTAGTGCCACTGTGGCCAAAGAAAATAACCTTTGAGTTCTGGTAGCATCAGAAGATTTAGCTCATCACTGACCCTACAAGGCTCATTTACAAGCCACCAATGAGAGGATGTCATTGGGTAACATGAAACTCATGGGATATCTACAAACACTGGGCAGGGCACACATACTGCTGCCGCTCGCTGAATGCACTCATTATGTAAATAAACATAACTATTTCCTTTAACTGCATATATATTATCTTTATTGTACAGACTTTAAAAACACACAATATTGCATGGTTGGACAAACAATTCTGCCAAGATTTTACTACCATAATCTCAAAGTCTGACATAAAACAGTCTTCCAAAACCACTGAACTTGCACAGTGTTCAGCTGGCTTAAGGCAGAACATTAAGAAACAAAAGAGATCTTTACTCAGACAGGTGGCCATAGGAACAAACACTCAATGCACACACCATCACTGCAATACTTCACAACAGGGAGGTGGAAAGGCACAGGCTAACTATATAACCTAGGTAAGTCTAACAATGCACAGGTAATAATTAGTAATCAGGGCAGGCTGAACAGAGAATGGAACTGTGATTGGTGGATTGGGGTGGAGTGACAGACAGGCTGCTGTGATTGGTGGATTGGGGTGGAGTGACAGACAAACTGCTGTGATTGGTGGACTGGGGTGGAGTGACAGACAGGGTGCTGGCAGGTGGATTCTGGGAGATGCATTCCATGGGGGTGGAAAAAAACAGAGAAACGTGCAATGATAAGACTTAAAACCTAATATAATACAGTGTGGGCAAATTGAAGTAATAGAACTATACGATGAGGATACTGATGCAGATAGTTTTGAAGTTCTGGCACCAGATAAGTTTTGATCACGGGTGCTTGTGGAACAGTAGCGGCATAGAGAGTGTCGAGGATGGGCTTGGACCCTGACCCACCCGAACCTGAGCCCGCGCCACTCCATCCCCAGCCTGCCTGGAAGCGGAGAAATACATTTTATTGTTTAAAATAAATGAAAAATCTATTTGAATCTAAACAATCTTAACAAAATGCTAATTTGAACAAATGTATGATTTTATCTTAAATTTACATTTGACAAGCAAACCCCTGACAGCTAAGTTTGGAGGTAGGAGACTCAATTGAGTGATAATTACAGATGATGTTTATAATATATTATAATGATATTTATTATATTTATTATAATATATGATATTTTTAGCAATGATATTTACAGTTGCACTATTTTAATTCACCGGTGTGTCCATGAGTGATTCCTGTCTGTGTTGTGATTTTTATTTGTTTTTGCTTTTTTTTTTTTCAGAAAGTGGGTGCATCTTAATTTTGTGCTAATAATGAAATAACATCAAGTCCCCCCTAGAAAATGTTTGTTTAGTCTCATTATTTACAGTCTATAGTCCTATTTGTTTATGAGATTGCTAACATGCGTTCTCAATCGCAAGGACATTGCCTGAAGCCTAATGTTAAACCTGCGCTCGTCTGCAAACTAACGTTAGCTAACAAGAAAATGGCAGTAGGCCAATGCAGCATATAGCCACCAAAGCTGGAAACTGCTTTAAATGACATGGAGCTTACTAGAAAAAGCATGTATTAGCTATTAATCTAGCTAGCTAGCATACCTTTTATGCCAACTGCAGACCAGGTAGCGAGCTAGCCTGCTGTCAACACTGTTGCTGTTGGTGTGCTCCAAGAGGTTTTCTAATATTCGACATGGTTTTGCCGTTGTCCTCTTTATTTTGATGCTGCATGTAACACTACAACTATGCCCTTCTGACTCAAAGATTTCGTACCTGAGAATGATCACCGATGGCGCATTGTGTACCCATGCTGAATTCAACACTGTGTACCCAAAGTAATAAAATTACTGAGCATGACCATCTCAGAACTGACAGGCAAGATGATCGTGTGAGATCAGATAGAAAAAAATGTATTCAAACAATTGGTGATCTTGTTTCCCCCCACACTTAAACTTTATGAGTCTTAAGTCATGAGTGAAGTAACTTCACTGTGAAATAATGTAGCCTAGGCCTGACTACCTCATGTTTTCATGTACCTGTGTTGTCCAAACTAACACCTGTTTTGATATGTTTAGAATGAACTTGTCAATCTACAAGACGTCACCGAGGTGTACTGATATATTATTCCAAGACAAACATTACATTATGATCCATGTTTACAAACGTTACTGTCAATGTTTAATTTTGATGGCACAGCTATGCATACAGCCTTGAAGAACCATTCCAAGGATGCAGATCACACTCTGCATTTGGCTAAGGTGTTTGTGTGCGAGCATTCGTTCGCCAGCTAGCTAGAGCGAGAAATACGGAAGGCAGAGTTTGTTGGAGGGGCACCAGCACAGCAGTGTTGAGAGTAAAGCTTCCATAAGATTTATACAACATAAGGATGGACCATTTTACAAGATTAACTTAAACAGAAATAAAAAAACTGCTTTAGGGTCTTTAAGAAACAGGAAGGCTCTGCTGAGCTTAGCGGTAACAAAGAGCTTGTTAGACCATCGAAGACCATAGCAGTGAATGAATGAAGAGATCCTTTCAATCATGAAGAAAAATGTTGAAAGGATCTAAAAAACAACCGTGATCATGAAGGCAGCTATGTATGTGTCAAAGATTACCATAAAGATAAGACAAAAACACAAGATTTACATGAAGGCCCAAACCCCTAAGCCTGAAGAATATAATGTCCAGGTTACAGTTTTCTACTTTACAGTTTTCTACTTTAAAAGCCTGTAGAATTCTTGTACAAAGCCCAGAAGAGGGATGAAAGAGCTACCTGAATAAAAGACAAAAGAAAGTATAGGGAGTGTAGAGAGAGAAATGTAACTACTTGTGATCAAAAGTAAACCACCTCATCTGTGAAGTGTGGTGTGGACACGCATGGCTGCCAGTGGAACTGGCCTAAATGGCTTTATTGATTACGTGACTACTGATGGCAACTGTGCAATTCTTCAGGGCCAAAAAGAGAAATGTTGTTAACTGGCTGAATCAGTCATCTGACCTAAACTCAACTTTACTTCCTGACAACAAGCCTGAAGGCAAAATCTCTGCCACAATCTCAAACTGTCTGTTAAGTGCCTGGCAAAGCATTACCTGGAATTTTCAAATTGTATGTTGATGTCTGTGGGTCACAGATTTCAAGATGTCATCAATTACAAATCTCATGCAAATAAGTACTAAACATGGTGGTTTAGTTAACACTACAGTACGCTGATTTGTAATTATTTTGGCCCGCTGAAATGGTTCTATGTAAAAAGGGCTGTATTTCCTGTATAGTTCACTCAAAACAGACGTCAATGGAATTAAATGGATCTTATTCAATTTAATTTCACAGCTATTGTTTCATTTCTAATCTAGCTGCTTGTTTACAGCAACATGTATAGTCATTGAGAGTTGGATTTATCTGACAAATCCACATGAAGGTATCATCATAAATGAACCACTCATTTTGTTATATCACTCTAATCACAAAGAGATATAGCAATGCATTACAAATCATGCAATACATACTCAGTTAAAAGCCATTATGAGTCACACAGTGTACATTCAGTGCACACATTTGAATGAAAGCCGGATAGCACATTGTACTCCGGTGATGATCTGCATTTGCACTCTTAAATGATACTAACACCCTGACACAATTATGCCTATTATAAAACCTTGTGATGCAAATTAAAGGAGAGGGTCAAAAAACAAATAATCCCCCAATAAAGCAACAAAAATTGCCTGTCTCTCTCTTTCTGTTAGCAATTTGTTTTGATGCAATTTGTTTACAGCGGTTCCAGGTGGCCCTTGATACTTTTTCTGTTAAAACAATTGTAAAGGAGGCATGTAAGAAACAAAGTTACCTGGTACAGCAGTCAGTCGAGCTCAGATGTCTGTTTAGAAGCCAGAGGAGATGAGGGCTGAAGGTGGGGGTGTTCTGTCTCACTTATTTACATCTGACAAAAAGAAGCCAAGCCTAGGAAGGACACTTGTCTGGTCCTTCTGAGAAAGAAGGACCACTGAGTTGCTGGAGGTAGAGAAGAGCAGGATCAAGGCCCTATCCAACTTCTCATCATTTCTTGAAGGACAAATCATCCACATTTGCTTATCCGGTTGCAGTGGTTATTGCTTATGAATCTTTCATTGGTTTGTGGGAGAAAATCTTTTATTATTATTTATTTTTTTAAATTTTTTAAATCAAACTGTAAACATTTTGATTGCCTTTTCCTTTAGGTTTAGATGCTACTGTTGTGAAAATGGATTTATGGAGCAAACTGGTTTTTACCGAGCTGTCTCCAACAGAGGTTAAGGGCTCTGAGAGGAAGCCACTATTGTGATTCCCATATTTTCAGCTCAAATGAGGCACCGTCAGTATGGTTGTGCCTTGTGTTCCCCACTGCCTTCCTTCTTCTCCCATTATTCCCTACAGCAAGTTACTGAGCCCCAGTTTGCCTCAGGTTGTTGGCAGTTTGCTTGCCAAGGTCCTAGGTTCATGTGTACGACATAAGTACGTTCTTCTACTTATTTCCTAATAACTTTGTTGTTCTTTTACATTGTGAAATCAGGCCAAAATTATCCTACAAATCTTCACTTTATAAATCAGAAGCGTCCTCTTTCCAGAAAACTGAAATGAGATTAAAAGCCTCACATGTGAAGTTAATCAAGAAATCTAGCTTCTGCCTTCTGCAACTTGCACTTATCATACAAGACATAGTTCTTGCAACTGAACATTTGAACCCATGCAATTAACTTCTCTCTTTCGTTCGAACAGACTTTGACTTTTCTAAGTCGCAATGAAACCATTGAGGAGTGATCTGAAGAGCGATGACAAGTACTAGATGATATGATAAAGGCATTACATTTTCAGATGTAAGGAGCTTGTTTGCTGGGCCAAAAGGAGCTCTGCAGAACATCTCGCATTTTCATTTGCAGTCTGACATTACTAGAGCTGTCCATATGTTGGACCCAGCTGGGCCATCTCATCCCTAGCTTTAATTCTGCTAATAAAGAAGGTGTCCGTGGATCATCACACTATTGACTTTGAAAGGAGGTGAGACTTTTGAACTATTAACGCAGGAGTTATTCATATTCCACATGTATTGGTGCCCAGGGAAATTTCATCTTCACAGGCTAAAGGTCAAAAATTCTCAGTGTGAAGGATGCTACAATTATGCAGAAGTTATCCTTTTACACATCCTGTAGTTTACCAGGCTATGTTTTTATAATTCACTTTTTTAATCTAAAGCCTCAGGTTATTTAATTCATAGACGGGCCACAGGTTAGGGGTTAGCTCCTGCAGTGCTCCTTCTGGTATAAATTTGAAATTCTAAATGGCTTCTTGAACAAACCACGTGTTTTTGCAATTGTTTCTGACCAGGGGCCAGCCACACTAAATTGTATACGGGCCACTGGTGGATGATAAGGTAACTCACGATTCAACTGCCCTTTAAATCCACAAGATGCTACTACGTTCAGGGCTTGGTACGGAACCTTGTCCTTCTACCATTCAATGACTCACGTGTCCTTTCCACCAACCCTGCATGCGTACATGCATATTACTCTCCTTTCTGACCACAGAATCATTAAATGTGATTGGTTCTGTAATTATGTTTTACCACTTGTTCTGATATTACACAAATGTACACGAAGAACGGGCAAGGACAGGAAGTAAAATGCCGAGGGGGTAACTGAGGAAAGCAATTTATCTAGCTGATTTAAAGTTTCACGGAGCATTTAATTATCCCTCAGTGAATAATTCCCCAAAGTTTGCTGCCTCGATCGTCAAAGCGCTCCCTACCTCTCTACTAGGCCTTATTCTTTCCATCCTTCCCTCTCTCTCTCTCTCTCTCTCTCTCTCTCTCTCACACTCTCCTTTGCTGCCTTTCTATGAACGTACATTATGCACTCACTCCACAGCTCATTTTGAGTCAAGCAGCCAATTTAACACAGACGTAATCCTGTAGAGAATACCAGCATGGTTTCACGCAGAGCGCATGATTGACGACGGGCGAAATCTAATCAAACACGTCGCGTTACTGTGATTGGCACCTTTCTCAGGTGCGCTCACGTGATTCCATTTGGTGGCATCAAGATATTTGGCAGTTTTTTTGTTGTTTTTTTTGCACACTGTCGTCGGGAGATTGGAGAAGCTGCTGTCCACAAAAAAAAAAAAAAGTCCAGAGAATCTCTTGATTACTCTTGAAATCAGCTTGCATATGATCAAATCCCTATTTTATTCACTCACTCAGACATTTCTGATCTTGCCAGCCCCTCTGCCTGCTTTATCTTGGTTGATCGGCACTGCCAGATGAAGAGGAAAGGCCACCACGGCTCGAGGACGCACTCTTAGCAGGCCCTGGATCATGTGGCAGGCCTGCAGTTAAAAGATAATGCGAGAATGTTTCTCCCCTCCAGCCAATAGCCTATGCACATGGCCATCACCACACTGCCATAAAAATGCAGTCATACTTGTCATTGACATCAAAGGGACCAAATCCAAATCCAGCACACCCTTCAATCACATTTACTCTGTTATTATTATGACCCCGTGAAACATTTTAAAGTAGTCATGTTAAGATTCCCTGTAGTTTCTGAGCACACCCATTACGAAGCAGACTTAATGAACAGCCAGCCCCCAGCTCTGTGAAAGGACCTTTTGGTTCCCATGGCTGTGTCATGCCTGAGCTGATGAGAGAGAACATGGTCTTCCAGTGGATCAGCGACTGTGGAGCCAGTCACTCCTCGCTCCCTCTGCCTCTTTTCGAATACCTCTCCTCTCGGCCTTTGTGCTTCCTCGTCATCCTGGCCGTACACAAGCCGACCGTGACAATGCCACAGATCTTCAACCCTGTGGCTGTCCCTGTGGGTTGTCTCCTCCTCCTCCTCCTCCCTGTCTGAGAGGACAGTGCCATTTAACTCCCAAACGATCGAGTCACAGACAGGAACGTGATATCTCATTTCCTCCTTTTTTTCATGCTGGGTTGGTTCCTGCTGCTGCGAATCAGAAAGGTCTTGAACATTTTAAGATCGAATCAGAGCTTGGGTCAGGGCTCATCATGAAAGCTCCTCCCACCACTCTTGGAGAGACTGAAATCACTGAACCAGTATCCTTTCCTTTTATACATTTGTTGGTTTTATTATAATAGCTGGTTAGTTATCATTCTGCCTATTTGCTGAAAGTAGTACATTGTGAACAGATTAAGAGTTTACCAGAAGGTGTTTTCTCCTTTTATTTTGGCTCACCCTCACCTGACTTCAATTCTCTCCCACTGTTTATTTGTCCTGACTGAGCTGTAACGTTCCACGGGTCTGCTCAGCTTTCACCTGGATGCTCTCTTGCTGAAGGAGAGCGCAGGCGTGCGACAGTGGTCTTGTCACCGCTCTCATGAGCGATCTGGTGCTGTAGGTGTTCATCTAGCACTTTGCCGCATTTTGTTTTGATAGGTGTCTCTGTACTGCACTGCAGAATCCCTCTTCCTCAACTTCTCCTCTCGAATGAGTATGAGTGGACACCTGACAGACCTGATGATGGGGAGTGTACATGTTTACATATGTAAATATTATGTAAATCCAGATGTTTTGCATATGTAATTTACATAATGTTACTACTTTACCTAACCAAAGAAAAATGAATTTGACAAACAGATAAGTAAGGTCAGCAGAACAATTCAAAACATTATGCTACATATTCAAAACAAGTTTAATACCACTGGCAGATAAAATGGGAACACTGTCTGGTGATTAGTGATATAACCTTACGTAGTCTTGTAGGGCTTCATTACACAGACATAGTGGCTCATGCATTACTAGAAGCTAGAAGCTTACAGACCTCTGGCACCAGCTCTTTCAATCCTTACTGACGTAAATCTCCCTAATTGGATTTGCATATAGATGTCAAATTAGATTTAGTGCGGCAGTTCAAGGGTGCAGATTCTGGAGTCACCTATGGATGCAACATTAACTCTCAGTGCTTATTTTAAATCATGCTAGTGGCTAACCAGTGACCACAATCTCGTTACAGACACAGGGGTGGGATGGGGGAGGTATGAAGTATGTTAATGTGCCCGGTTAACCTTGTGCTAAGCATTAACGACAGAAATGCTCTTCAAAGGCATGGGCTCCTGTCTTCAGGAGCTGGAGATGTGTTTAGTAATTTTTAGATGGACTCTTCAAAGTCTTTGTGACTCTTTCACCCCAGTGACAGTGAAACATTCTCTGAGGAACCTCGGGTAATTTTGCAAACTCTTTACGAAGCAAACCTCTTGCTTCCCTTCCCCAAGTTTGTTTTGCGAGCATACAGTGGGGCTTCTGGGTAAGAGAGGCATGCACTTTAAATATATCTCACCACTGCTGGAGGTCCCGTTCAGCAATCTGTTGCCAGTCCTTCTTCACATGCCCAGAGAAGAGGGAGAAGCCTGAAGAAATGTGTTTTGCAGGATTACATAAGTTGAGCACAGGGGAACAGAGGATAAGAGAGACGCTTCCCTGAAATAGCCACTGTGTTATTGACGATAGCCCAGCCCGCCGCAATGGAGACAAATGACCTTTTAACAATGTGGAAGAGAATTGTCTTTACAAGGCTGTGCTACCCCTCTGAGGCCTTAAATGAGATTTCTCCGCCAGTGTCTCTTTATATACGCTACCGTTATGATCTCAATCTGTCACCGCAATTTGCTGTTAAAGGCAGGATGGTGGTGGAGAAGGTTGGATAGCAGCTCATAATTTCAGCCATTAGAGGTGTGTGCATGAGCTAGGGGGTTGGTGTCCATAGCCATCGCTTATTTACAGGGGGGAAAAAAAAGCTATGTTATTGCAGCTTGGGGTCACGGAGGTGCTTCTTGGGGGATATGGAGGCTCGATATTCCCTGTGCTACAACAGCAGATGTCATGGCATGAGCCCGCTGAACCGGGGCGGCGCGAGGAAGAAAAGTAGAGCATGGTCACGGGACACAAGAGGACTCAGAAGAACACAGTACACAACTAAATTCAGCCCAGATACCACTCGGAAATCACTGAGGAAGTAATCATTCGAACGCAAAAATGTATATAAATATATATAAAAAGTCCAAGAGCTCCAAGTATGTTTTAGGCAACGTGGCAGTTTACGGTGGGGCTTCAAAGCATGAATCTGACAGTGCATGGGATCTGTCTTTATGAGATGGGACTGAAGGGAATACCATATGTCTTTCTGTCATCATATACAATGGATTCCCCAAAGCTCTGTAAATTCTCCGCCTCATTATTAGGGGCTTTCGACCGTGTTTATGACATTAAAATGATGAATGTCGGCTCTTGCTCTTCAAGGACTCTTCCTCGTGCTTATTTGTGTTCCTGCTGCTCTGCTGGGGGCGAAACTCCCCAAGCGATGTGCGTTGCATCACACATTTTGAATAATGAGAAGCTTCGCTCTGTTTTTACACTTTAATAGCTGCTGTCTAGATGTGTGCAATGGAACAACAGTCCATGTGAGCAGGGTGTGTGAATTCCAAAAGACCGATCGCATGCAACTTGGTGCATCTACGCCTGTGGATGCTCCCTGGCATTGGGAACCATGTTGGAGCCCTGAGTCATGTGACCATCCTCTCCTGGCCATGTGCCTCTCCTATCAGGATAAATTAAGTGCACATCCATGTTTTCCCCCTCCCTTTCTCTGTGGGAGACCTGTGCCA
>NC_137501.1:30512165-30532165 GCF_041902795.1 Electrophorus electricus | reverse complement strand
GTCCACCAAATACTGGAGCATGCATCCCGTTGTCTGGAGTCCAACAGCAGATGTCCCATATACACCGGGGGCTGTCCATCTCCACCAGAGGAGACGTCCTCAGGAGTGCGTCCTCAGGAGTTGGCTCATCTAGTAGACCTTGAATTACAGGCTTCAAAAGGGGCACATGGACAATGGAAACCTTGTTCATTTTCTCCAGGACCTTAAACAGGCCAAGGTACCAAGACAAATCCAAAGAGTTATTATGGCAGAAGAGTCTTAGAAATTTTCCAATCACCTGGTTAGCTCTCTCACAATGCTGTAAGACTGTGAGAGATACCTAGATGCAACACTGACTGCCACAATGACTTGTTTAAAAAAATGGACTATACCCAGGACATGAATTGTAGACCCCTGCCAGAGAGGATGTCCTCCGGTGAGCCAACAAATCTAAAAACCTGAGTAGAGAGAGCCTCTGCAGTCTGAAAAGCTGTGGGCAGAGCAGAAAAAAGGATAAACTGCATCCCTTGAGAAAATCTGTTTACCGCTCAGAGGATAGTGGTGTAACCTTTAGAGTCCGGGAGTGGCTATGTGAGAGCATGGGTGTGCCGGCAGAAGCAATGGCATTAGCTTGCCTGCAGGAAATGCCTTGGGGGGGTTTTACATTGGAGTAGCCAGAGTAGGATGACACATGTTTGTGCACATCACTCCTCAGTGTCTCCCACCAGTAAGGGTTAGGAATAAGCTGCTAAGTGCAGGTTTCTGCCAGAATGCCCTAAGGTGAGGGAGGAATGTGCCCATGTGATAAGACAGTCACAGAACTGGTCCGGATCATAGATTTTACCTGAGGGGCACTGACTTGACACTTCTATATTCTCTAGGGCCTGTTTGATCTCATCATCAAGTGCCCATTGAAAGAAAGTGAGAGAGTCACTGGGAGGGAGTTCTCTGGTTCTCTGGTTCAGGACCTGGTGCACTGGTTCACCAAAGAGAGCATCAGCTTTAGTTTTCTGTTAACCGAAGTGGAATGTGATGTTAAAACAAAACATGGAGAAAAAATAGTGATCGACAGACTTGTTGGCGGTTCAGTCATTTGGCAGTATGCAGGTATTCCACGTTCTTATGATCATTCATAACCACAAATGGATGGTTGGCTCCCTCTCGCCAGTTAGTTCATTATTCTAATGCAAGTTTTACCACTACAAACTTGGTCCCCTTATCTCTGGTGCGGTGACCTTGTGAGAGCAAAACACTACTGGATGTAACTTGGGAGGTTTCTCAGTCTGTTGGGAGAGAACGGCGCATGCCCCGGTTTCAGAAGCATCGAGTTGTACCACAAAGGATTCAGAGGGTTCAGGATGTTGGAGGACGTTTTTCTGCCTGCTCAGACCACCTTGGTAGCCACCTTAAGGAGGGCAGTGAGAGGGCTGCTATCGTGCTAAAGTTACGTATAAAATGTCAATAAAAATGGGCAAAACCCAAAAAACACTGCAACTCCTAATGTTGGTCTGTTTAGTCCAGACCAGCAATGCCTCTATTTACCACCATCCACAATAATCCCATTATTGCTAATAAAAATGGAAATATACTGGAAATAGGCTATTTCACCTAAAAATGTAATAAAACTGGAAGTGAAAACACTTCTCACCCTTTATATCCAGCAGGTGACTTAAATTTGGTGGACGTAGTTGACATGGCTCTCAAAGTCTTGGGAAGAAAGTTGTACACAAGAAGGTTGTCTTTGTAGGCTATTACAAACCTCCCTGTTGTGTCTCTGAACACATGATTAGTCAAAGCATGAAGTACAGATGGGGCGACAGTGAGGCCAAATGGCATAAACAAATACACATAATGGCCTCTAGAAGCCATGGATAAGGTGGAAGGCTGGATGAAGTTTCCATGGCATGTTCCTCCTCCTGGGCCAGGGGATAAACTTCAGGGAAACTTGAAGAAAGCAGCATTTACGATCAGGCCAACAAGTCATATGATCGATGAGGGGGAAGTTGAAGACCTCCATGAAGTTGATGTACTCAGGTGGAATATAGAGTTTTTTTGGCAGAATGGTCAGACCAAGAAATCAAGGTGTCATGCTTCTCTAACCAGAACATTCCTAGTATAATGGAGAATTCAGTCTGGTCTAGGACTAGCAAATTAATTTTTTCTGTATGTAGGGCACTGGCTGCTAGTTTAACTGGTTTAGTACAAAACAAAATGGAACCAAACCTCACTGGTCCACCATCCAGTGCTGCAATCCTCAGAGGAACCTTCAAAGGTGGTTTGCTGACAGTACTACAGGAAGGAAAAATGATTTCAACTCCAACCCCTTTGTGTGGTCACCGCATTAGCTCATGGAGTAGGCTCCATGTGCTGTCCAGTGGTGTTGGCATACTGGAGTGTATGGAGCTGAGATTCATGTAGGAAAAATGACCTGCTCCTCCACAGTACAGAGGGAGACCCTCCTGCAAGCAATGGAGTCTCTTGGCTGGGATGAGACAGGAAGTGTCAGACTGCATATACTCCTCGTGTCCATGTGTCTGTGTTCAGCACAGTTCTCAGGATTCCCTCTCAGGCTCGGTGTGCTGAAACATGCTGTAAGTCTGCTGGGTCTTTTAGCTATGTGTTCTCTCAACAGTTGGTTCAGACAAAGTGATGAGGTGATCTAGGGTCAGTCCTTCGTCTCTGCATGCCAGTTCATCGCTGTTCAGACCACTGCGGAAAGTTACCAGCAGAGCTTGATCATTCCATTCCGTACCTGCAGTGAGCGTCTGGAATTCTTGAGCATACTTGGCTACTTCAACAAGAGCTCTCTGCAAGTTTTCCCTCATAGAGAAGTTCGAAAACCACCTGGAATTCCATGATAAACTGCTCATAAGTGAGCAGGTGGACATGCTACCCCTGCATTGAAGCCCACTTTTCTCTCAGTCATGAGAAACCAAAAAATACATTTGGGTAGATCTATGCTGGGAGGGGAATTGTTAAAAACATTTGAACATTGTAACAGAAAACTTTTATCTGGGTCCGTGTCAAACATATCCAGTTTGCTAACTTTACCACACCATGGTGAGCAGCAGGAGTAGGAGGAATAGGGGAAAGAGTCCCTTTACCAAACACCTGAACATGAGTAGTAAGGTCTTTAATATCAGCAAATAATTAATCTAACTGAGAGTCCATAAACAAGTCAAAACCAGAAAAGCAGGGCAAAACTGGTGTAGGAAAGAACATTCAGTTTGCTAAGAGAAAACCATAAAAATACTTGGAAATAAAGGAAATAAATACACTGAGTGAAACTGACAACAGTTGGGAACATTCAGAAGTCTGGAGATCTCATCTAAGAAGTGGTATCAACTGGTGGAGACAAGTGTTGTGGTCTCCATCATTTGGGATGGGGGGTGATGGGAAATGAAGTCTGGAGGTGCAGAGCTCTCACAGGTCTCATGATCACCAAGCTCACTTAGTCAGGGGAGACCAAAATGTTTATTCAATATTATAAACACCAGCGGCAAATCATGGAAGTAATATTAATCCTTCAGTTTGGTACACTAAAAGAAATTTCACAATTAAAATCAGATCTTTTTCAGATTTTAAAAACTTTTTGCATTTTGCTGAAGGTATGAAATATGTATACCATGGGAGTAATATATCCATTGCTAACAGTGTCTCAGGATTGGTACAAAAATGACTTTGTTGTTTACCAAGGCACTGAACCCTGGCTGGTGCTGCAGCTTTGATTTCTTTCAAAAAGACATCAAAAGGACCCAGAATCCACTTTTGTGAATTCCAGCTTTTGTCACACCATTCCTCTGCAGTCTAAAAACCAGGGCTGAACTGAAGCCTCGTACTGAAGAGAGCAGCCTTTTCTACCGAGATGTTTTCCTCTCCCCAATGAGTTTAACTGGTTGTTTACTCTGGATACTCCATTATACTGGAAGAAAGACTGGTGGGGAGGGAAAGGCTTGTGTTGATGTGGCGAGCCTGTCCTGGTCCAGCTTCTCCCTACCGTGTGTCTTAACCTTCACACACGGTCGCTCTGCCACGTCGACGTCAGCCCCCTCCACCCCCTCCACCCACTCCGCCCGCTTCCAGCTCTGTGCCTGCCAGTTAGCGGCACGGGATCAAAGCAGGATCATTTAGTTAATTGCCCCCACAGGTGCATAAATAAAAGGATGGGATACAGATGTTTCAGTGCCTTCCTGACACACACACACACAAACACACACATATGTACATGACATACACACATATGCACACATATTAGGAGATGCACACACATAGACACACACACACACAGAACTAAAGCTGATGGGTAATGCTAAGCTGGGGATGTCACTGCCTACTGAACCTCGCTATCAAATTTCCTGTACTGTGATTGGTCAGATTTGTGCATTGCTCACTATTGCATGTGTCCTCATATGCCTTGGTTTTGCAGCAAAGTGACAGGGTGATCTGAACATTTGTACTGCATGTAATGAAATGAGTTATAGTTTCCTTAAAAAGAGGAGTTTGAAGCCATTCTGTACAGCAAACACATCAGCTTTTTCTAACAGCTCTTAATGTGTGATGCACATATACCTCAATGCTATTAAATGATTAGTGCCATTTTAAAGACAGAACTTATTGTACAGTTTTCATTACTTCTAAGCTCTATTTTTGCACAGTTTTCAGAGAGGACTACACTAGCATACACATGGGTTTTCAGGCCGTGCAGGCGTACTTAAATGTTCCGGCAGAGCATGCATCAGTGCACGCTGTGCATAAAAAGGACAGCCGGGGTAATTATAATTCTGCACCACCATGCTGACTCGTTCCCTTACATCAATACTCATTCGTGCATCGGCAATAGGCAGCAAGGAAGCCACCTAGGGAGCCGAACAAATGAGCAACGCCTCCCTGTCTCCACAAGGTCGGCTGTGAGTCTCTCTTGGCGGAAGTGGCAGATAAAGACGCATCACCCTGATCTGCCCTAATGGGGCACATTAAAGCGGGGCACCCGCCATAATCCCTCAACACCCTCTCCCCTGGCAAAATCAATCTCCCCTGCTATAGGACACACCCACGGCACCTTTTGTGTGGTGGAACTGGCATTTTAATGTTCACATGGCACTTTGAGATGCACTGCTAAGTCTACGGAGACAAGAGGAGTGTCGACAAGAGAGTCTAAATCATTGTTAGTAGCGTGGTAGAGAACAGTAGCATGAGCGAGGAGGACAGTAATAGGAGTCGTCCGGGTTAGGTTACCTTTGATGATAAGAATCTCTGTGCACCCAGTCACATGCCTTTGCTTGGAGCTGTAAGCAAGCAGGCCATCAATGGCTCTGTTCCTATATAGTCCCTGTAGTGTTAATCAAGTCACAGCAAACTTCGGATCCGTGGACCTTGGATTCCCTTCCCTGGTGTTAACGAACTTCCAGAAAACTTCAGTTGTGCCACTGCATTCTATTTAACAAGACCTCCCGGCCAGTACAGTGCCAAGATACACCACTGGAAGTGCCGTTAGAGATCAAGGGGCCTTCAGGGAGTGGCAATGAGCTGTCAAGGATGAGTCCCGAATTTACATATGGTGCTGGAGGCTGACCACTCAGGCGAAAGAGCCCAACCTGAGGGAGGATGAAACCCTTAACAACTAGTTTGGCATGGAGATCACGCCGTATTCCCGAATGCAGATGTCCACAATTCACATCCTTTGCTTCCATTTTGCTTCTTCTTCCCACGTCCTAAATATGAAAAGGTGGAATGGAAGTCAGTACCTCAAAGTTCCGAGCTCCGTAAGCCCTTTAGCCACTGCTCTAAGTAGCTGGCACTAGATGGAGACATTCATCTGAAGACAGCAGGGGGAAATGCAGACAGCTGATGCAGAACTACTGTGATGCAGAGCAAGATTATGACCATTTCGCTTGGAAAAGAAGGAAAGTAAGAGTTGTTTTTGTGCTCAGAGATTCTGTGCGATCCTGTCACATGCTAACCATGAGAGAGCAACTGTAAGCTCATGGTTGTCTCCATCTGTAGCTCCTCTCCTGCTTTCAAAGGGGGGTGAGGTGGGGTGTGGTGGGTGGGGTGGAGTCGGATGGTGGAGTCACGGCCATACGGGACTCTCAGATCCCCGGCACGGGATGGGAGTTCAGCTCATTTTGACTCCTCATTAACTCAGCCGCTGTCATCCGCATAGTTAGTTAGAGCTGCTGTTGCTTGGCAACAGTGGACATTTTCCTCCTGCTCCTTCGTCTTTCCCTGCACACATCATTTTTGCATTTTTTTTTCTCTCTTTTTTTTTTTTTGAATAATCAAAGTAATGGGAACAAAAGCCAAACATTTTAAGTGTCAGGCCTCCTAATATAGGTCTGAAGGCTTTGCTCTGAAGGCTGCGAGGTGTCATTTGAGTTCATTTGCAGATCCCTCAGCCTCGTTTCCCTATTGCCGGCGTCCATGCAAATGCTAAGGAAAGGCGATATGGCCTCTCCTCGCTTCGCCGCACAGCACCCCCCCCCCCCCTTGAAGCTGCATGGCAAACGCTGCTTCCACTGTTCACGCATCTTGAGAGGCTGATAGAGCCCTGGGAGCTGAACGCCGCCAGCCGCCAAACCCTCCGAACTGCCTGGTAGATGCAACTCCACCTGCAATACTTATCCCAAGCTGCAGAGTCAGACAGCATGTCATTGCTGGCCTTGCCAACCCTAATATGATTGCCTATTGATAGCCTGCTGCTTGCTGCTCCAAGGCTGCTGAGAAGTGCCTCATTAAGTTAAATGTGACTGCTTATGCAGTGGGCTGTATATATAGTGTAACCTAAAATATTTTAATGAGGAAATTTGTATCTACAAGTGCCATATCTTGGTCTCATTAGCCTAAAACTCTTTCCATTTAAAAGTTCCCTCCCAAATCCTCTTGCTTATTATTCTGGAAAGCCATTTTGCTTGCTTGAGACAAGGAGGTGAATCTCTCTGACTCCTTCTCTCTCTCTCTCTCTCTCTCTCTCTCTCTCTCATTCTTTGTCTTGCTCTAGTTGATATGCAACTTACGGAACAGACAAATCTAATAGCTTACTTCGAATTCTTTATTATTCTATATGTATCAGATAGATGGCACATGGTAAAAGGATGAGTGCTAATTGGTGGTTATTGCTTTAAGCTCTCTTTTCTGCCTTTTCTCAGGCACAGTAGCAGGTTGTCTGATACGGTTACATTCATCCTTTGATTCGGCTGGAACCTGCTTGCTGGCATTAGACCTTAACTAACTGAAATTTAAAACCTGCTCTGCTATACAGAGCAGCCTACTCCCTGGCTTGGACTTGCATGTAACTTATACGCACTCTAGCATGTTGGATTTGTACAAGTCCTTCCTGAGTGGGTTCTTCTTGAGCGGATCCCCCAGATGCTGGAGTCAGCGAGGAGGAGCTGACCCCTGTAATTCACATTCTAGCCAGAGACAAAGGCTACTAAAATAGCCTCCCATGAAACACCTCCAAATCACTCCCACCATTTTGGGCCGTGCACCACACGTGTTAACGTCCATCTTGGACGTGCTTGTTTTTGCTTGCTTTGCTGAGATAAATTCACATAAGTACATTTGTAAACATGCACTTAATGGTACTGAAACACAGCATTACATGCAATAAGAAGACAGTGTCTTCTCCTCAGACTTGTATCCTTCTGGCTGCTAAGAACTAGCAGCAGATGACATCCGTTGGCTTAACATATAAACTAAATCTTAGATATACATAACAGGGGAGGGCACAGTAACAGAAACAGCACATGAAAAGGGGATTTAAATTTGAAATAGCCATATCACAGTTACTCAGGTAACCATACAGTTAATACATATTAGGTTAAAAGCCAAGCGGCTAACGGTGACTGTCAGCTATAAAAGCAGACTGTCAGTTTGACATGAGAGCTTTCATGGCAAAATATGAGAAATTCTAATAATGGCCAGATAATTGGAGCCTGAACTGTATGTATTGGTCACAAAGACTGCAAAGCTATTTTGTACATTGTGGGGATAATTATTTCCAAAGCCACTGCAATCTTTGAAAAATGACCAAACTACATCAGCAAAAACGAGGAGTGGTGGCGTGTAGCAGCTGCTATACAAAACCCAGAGCTGCTGTTTAGAGGTTGCATGTAATCCCAGATTGCGGGATTGGGGATTGTGAAATCCCCCTGAGCACGGTGTGTGTGTGTGTGTGCATGTGTGAGTCTTCTTTCATCCCTATTCATACATCTGGAAATGTTTAGGTTTGGAGAAAGCTAAATGATACCATCAACACACCATGTCTGTTGCCAGCTGGTACACAATTACAGGGCATCCACAAGAAGCTTTCTCGTAGGAGTCATTACACCCAGTGACTAATTGCATGGTCATACCACAGCCATGGAACTGCAGCACACATCCCGTAGAGAAGACTTTCCTTATTCCAAGGCAATTATGGTCACATACACACACGCAGAGCTAAACTAAATCAAGGTTGGCATCATAGATCTCCAGATGAAGGCAAATGTGCTCCATAACCTTCCCAATTCATCCAATCTAACCGCCATTACAATTTTATGGGAAGGGTAAAGTAGATCCTCTCCTGGTGCGTTCCTCAAAGAACTGGAGGCTTTTCTTCTTGAAGAATGGTCCATTATCATACTGATATTGTTCTGAGAAGTTGGTCTGAAGGTGGAGGCCAGCTCCATTTATTAGGTTCTTCATATTAATACATTGTTTCCACTCTTTTGTCCACACTCTGTATTCTCTCCATATGAATATAAACTTGATTATTCTTAACAGTGCAAAATGTCCCAGACACCCCGATGGCCATCTTTGTCCGTGCAAATCCCAGTGAGTATGTTAACACCAGACAGCTATCTGTGTTACTTAGGATCACGTCTTCCCCTCCTTGCCCCTCCTCCTGTCCCAGGGCCGCAGGGGCATTTGGTGGGGGCTTTCGGTGTAGGCGAGTGGAAAACTCCAGCCAGCCATCCCGAAGCAGTGACTTGAGAGGAGCCAAAATTAGAAGGGTCTCGGTGCGGCTGGAGAGGCGTAAATTCTTTGCCATGCACAAAAGCTGGTGGTCCGTGCGGGACCCCCGCGGCAATTATCATCAAAAGCACTGTTTTATGTCGCTGCGGCCCACCTCTCCTGAGCCGCAGGCACGCCGCTCCTCATCACCACTGCAATAAATCAATTTCCATCTCCACACCACCACTGCCATTTGAACAGTTCCCTTTTCCCTCTCTCTTTGTTCCTCTCTCGCTCTCTCACTCTCCCTCTCCATCTGTGTTCTCTGCATTTGTCCTCCGAGCAGGCTTCCCCTCCCCATTTCGCACAACTGGGGCAGCCTGGCTTTGTTCCCACTGCTTACACTCGCAACCACACACATAAATTATGGCATCTTTATGAAAACTATTATGGAAAAAAAGGAGGGTAGAATAAAAGTCTCTGAAAGGAGCTCCCCCACCCATCACGCTATGCAATCGATAGTTCAGATTCCATCTGGAACAATCAGAAATAAGTTCAATATAATGGTAATGTTATTATGGGCCATAGACACACACACACACACACGCGCAAAGTCTTTTTGCATTTGGCACAGGCATTCAGATTGCCATTAAGAACTGTGAAAAATATGCTTCATATTTATCTGCATCCACTTCACTGCTGGAAAAATTTGAGCTGAACTCCATCTCCGTCTACTGTGTCAACACTTGACAACACTTCATAGTCCACTGAGTGAACTTTCCATGACAGCACTGATCGCAATCCACCTCTACATTGTCATATATTATCTGTGTCCCTAACATGCTCTTGCTCTGAATTCTGACATGCACTTCTTTTAGGTACTGACCATCCACCCCACCTCTGCACCTCAAAGCCTTGCTCTTCCATAGTTCACCACCTCTATGCCACTGGACATCACCAACATAAAACTCTGGTGATGGCTGTAACATTTTTAAATGTCGGGGCATGAGGTCCGAAAGGGAATTCACGTCGTCAGCTCTGATACATCTGTTCTCTTCACCATGGAGTCTGTGCTGGTATTTCGGGGGAATTCAAAAGGGTCCAACAGTGTGTCCTCAAGGCTCATTTTGAGAGCGTTTCAGCACACAGCAAAGGTCTTTTTTATGACAGCAAAGGTCTTTTTTCACTGGTCTCGAGATCCCCTCTGAAACAAGGTAAAGGTCAGAGGGAAAGTTCAGACATAAATATTACTGAAACATGCCTGTCCCAATCTACCATTCCGCTGTATTTGTATTTAGAACTTGCTAAAAATCAGTGGAAATATCTATACCAGCTTCTCTTGTATATTTTATAAAGGTACAACATTTTTTTAAAAAGATTCATCTTTGCTTCCATGTTGAATTAGTAAAGGGTCAAGGTCCAGCACCAACAGAGGTCAAAACTGAGCTTTTCAGTTGCAAGATGGTTGCTGTGCACAGTAGGCCAACTCGCTTGCCACTTGAGCTTTTTAAGGCGCTCGTCCTCACCCTCACGCCCGGCTCGCTGTCTGCTCTCTCAGGCTCTCCAGCCTGGTAAGCCCACAGATCCCATCTATGGCCTGCAGGAGAGCTGGAGCTAGAAAACAAACCGATTCAAACAAGTGGAAAAGGCCCGGCGCAGCCCCTAAATCCCCCAGCCAAGTTTAGGTGTCTGATCTCAGAGATGGCCTGCCAAGTACCCCTGTTAGACACTCCTTCCCTAAACAATGAATGTGTGTCTGTGTGTGGAAAATATATGGTTTCCTGAATTTGAGGCAGTGTGAAAATTCTATTATAAATCCATACTGAGGAGGCGATGGTAGCACTTAGGGAGGGTTGTTGTCTTTTTCTGTTTAGCTCTTTTTTGTTTAGACTCACCTTGGGGGATTTTTGAGCAAAACAAACTCATCTCTGCTGGGGTGGAGCCTGCTCTGGTTTGTAGAACCAGCTAATGCTCCAGCTATCAAATTGATCTGAAGTGAAATACTGTTGCTGAATAAAATGCTTAACCCACCTGGGGAGTTCCGAGCATCCAATCTCTTTGTTCTCTGTGCACAGAAAGATTGCCTGTGTGGGAGGTAAAAAAAACCCAAAACAAAACAGCAAAACAAAACAAATCTATAATGTTTGCATGCGGAGCACTGATACAGGTCAGTAATGTTTCAGTGGTTGCTTAGACGCTCAAGCAGCATAACGAATGGGTGTTAATCTCTACAGTGATGTACAAATAATTCCTCAGGATAGTGTCGATGAGGTTTTGGGACAGCTGCCGTACAGTGTGCAACATTCACATTAATTACATCTGTAAAATGCTACTAAACCTAATTCACAGAGCTCTGTGGTCTTCTGTATATTTATCCAGCTTAAGGAGAATGAGACAAAAACAGAAACTAATGGCATGGCTGCCTGTGAGGAGAAATGGCAGCTCACAGCTATGAGAGAACAAGACAGCTTCATCTTCCCAAACCTGGAGAAGGCTACATTGGTGGGGTTCTTTCTGGAGCACCAAAAACATGCTCTTACATCGGAGTTCCACTAGTCAGGCTTGTCAGCTTAGTGGTTTATCTCCCATCAGGCTTCATGGCTGTGACAATAGCTAATCCCGGGTGCTCTTACCTAACAGACGCTATTCAGTCTTTTTACTCTTAAATCGAAGGTCGATGTTATTCTGCCCTTGAATAATGTTAATAGTAGAAGTGCGATAACAATATGGCCACAAACTGAATGTAACGTAACTAGCTGCTTTCATTATCACCATTTGCTGAATAAAGAAGCTTGAGCACATTAAACTTACATGTTTTTGTGCTTAGTTGGAAACTGCTGGGAAATGTATCAAGGCTAGTAACTTGGTTATTTGTAACGCTGCTGTTCACTATCACTGCAAAACGTGATTTATAACCCCAGGGACACAGGTACTGAACAAGCCAGAGGGAGAGTATTCTAATAGATACAAGTTTAAACTCAAGAGGTAACTCATCCAGCGTTTTCACCCTTGATACAGCCACACTTTGCGATCTGAAATTATGCTTTTAAGCATTTTCAAAGACCTTTGATTACAAGTGCATTTTAACGGAGTCCTTCACCTTGACTAAACGCTTGATTATCAATTCATGAAAAATGGTTTCTCCCAAAAGGTGGGCAAACATTTGAAGACTGAAAATGAGCTTTTACATATCCTCATTGGGATGTCAACAAATCATGAATTATCTCAGGTGGACTGTACTGAAACAAAATGAAAATCTTTCTATCAGGGCCAAATGATTATTCCAATTTGCTGACTTTTTCCTTACGATATTTACTTTTTTTCTTTTGACAACTATTTATATATATTTGAGTAACAGAGCAGTGGTCCGATTGAAGCGTGTGGCTAGTCCAGAGAAATGTTGATTGCGTCCATGTTTCTCCTACATAAAGATGATTGATCCCTGGTGTCATTAAAAATGATGACTCAAACTAAAACAGGATATAACCCAAATGCTACAGCGACTCTCAATATATCTGCCACCTGGTGCCACGCTTGCCACTAACATTTCGACAGAGGCTGTTTATCAGGGCCAGGTCTGATAAAACAGCACGCGACTGCCTGCAAAACCTTAACACTTGTCGTGTCTGGCCTGCGTCTGTCGGACGCCCACTGTAAATGTGTTCAGATTGAGGTAGCGACTAAGGCTCAGTGCCTGCAGTGTTTGATAAACAATGCATTTGGGTCCATATCCGTCATTATTCTTAAGACATACAGGGAAGTTTGGTTGTTGGTTTTCTGCAGTGTGGTGCGTGATTTTAAGCAGATGAAAATATTTGACCCATGTTGACATTTTTAGCTTGTTCACAAAGTGTTCATATAAGACACATTCTCATGTCCATCATAAACTACCGTGTCATTTCTGTGCGGCTCGGGTTCCAAAATGACATGCATGCCATATATGTACAAATGAGGCGGAGTGGGAATATCTTGCACGGTCCTGTGTCAGATTACGTGCCTGGGGAAACTGCTCCTCAGATTTGTCATGGGAGGAGATATGTAGCCATGTCATCCTGTTGACAAGCAGGTGTGAAATTGGAGGGAAAGTGGCATCATCTCGCATAGCCTTCCTGGGACATGGAGGCCCCCTGCCCCCTGCCCCTGACAGGCCAAGCCCGGCCCTCCTGCAGACAATGTAAATGCTCCCCGCTGGGGCTGGATTCGATTGATCTGATGCCCTGCTGTTTGTGCCTTTCCTCACGACGCTGCATGTCGAGGGGGCGGTCCCCCCAGTTTGGACAGGCAGTCATTCAACATCTCTTCCTCTTCACTGAGAGCATCTTTTCCTTCATGTCTTCCTCTTTTTCTTTCTTTCTCTTTCTCTCATTTTTAACCTCCCTGTCCCCCACCTCCACGTTGTCCGTGGTGCATCTGTGGAACACACCGTCAGTGCACCTGGATCCCATACTCTACGTTGTCGTACATGGAGGTGGAGGATGGGAATGCGTGAAGCTGGGAGTCGGCGAGTGGAAAGGTAACGGAGCATGGTGCCGTTCACAATACCCAACTCGATCCGCTCAGATCGTCTCTGAAACCAGGTGCGGGGATTCTCCTATGTGCCAATCAGAACGTTGCCTCCATGCGAGGCGGGTCATATCTCAGCACCACGCTCCTCTGCTGATAGCAGCCTTAGCAACGTCGAGGTCCCTGGCCCGCTTTAATATCCGTGGGTGACCATAAGCCCATTCGCCCGTAAGCCCCGGGTCTTCATTTAATACCTGCTAAGGCTTATCAATGCAAGGCAGCATTCTCATCTGCAACGGCGAAAGATTGGAACATCAATCACCCTTTGAGGGCTTTAGTGCTTTCTAATGTGCTATACTGTGTGTGCATGCACAGTAAAAGCACATAAAGCAAAAACAGGGCAGTGGCCTGGTAGAGAATGCAAATGCATTCATGACCATTTAGCAACACAACGCATGAAGCAAGAGGATCTGCTTTCTACAAGAAAGGAGGAGATTACTGGAATCATATTTCTGAAATCGTAAATGTAAACAAAGGCACTGAAACAAACTTCTATCACACAGAATATGCTGTCTGAACAGGTAACATTAAACGCATCGATTCAGGTATGGTGGGCATTCAACAACTCTTGAAAGTGGAAGGGCAAATGTGAACATCATTAGGTTTGCGTCCATTAAGTTCCATTTGACACTGGCGAAAATGGAGCAAGATGTAATGGTATTTTTCACGTGTCAGCTATGTGGATTTATTACAGTGTGGTCTGGAAGGATTAGTTTTGGCTCTGTGCTTCAGCAAACCGGATCTGAAATGATATGATGGTTATGCCATTAAAGTTGATGCCTTGTTTGCATCTATACTGGGTGAACCAAAATGGCTTATAAAGTTAAATCTGATCTCAGTTCGGTAGCTGGAAAGCATTAAATTATAGTGTGTTGCTTCTGCAGTTACTCTCGAACACTTCTGTCCTGTGACATTTACGCCCCCTTAGCCTTTCCATGCTTATTTTTGTTAGCTTCATTTTTCAAGCCGCATCTTTGAATTTCTAGTCCTGATGGCCCACCCGAAACAACTCACCTGGGTTTGGGCATTTAAGGTGGTGCTGGGGTCTGCATGTCCTTGAAAAATAGACCATCATGGTGAAGCGCAACACTCTCTCCTGCTGGGCACCTCCCTAAGGAGGTGACGAGTGGTGGAAGTGAACTGGCTGTGATGTCCTCCGAAGCAAGCGGAAACGAACTCCATGCTTTGAGCCAAGGCTTAAGAAATCCAGATATGGCTCCATGCTGCTGCTGGAATAGCCAGGGGTTGAGAAATGTCCACCTGCCCCTGGCAACCCCACACCCGCCCCACAACTGTTGCTGAACTTCAACTATTGTTCCTTCACTCTGCGCTTCACTCTGTCGAGCTGTGGTTGCGTTCCTGCATTCCGAAGTCGTTTTGCCTTCGCTGTGATCTTGTCATCACTGGGTATATCCATATACAATGCAAAATGTCACTGAATGTACTTGACGCAGATGCATTGGCACAATTAATAATACCTTCAAGTCATGTGAACTATGTAAATGATATCTTGGACTGAGATTCCTTGATGAAATAGAAGGAATGTTGAAATGGATACTGGATAAAATATTTTAAAGATTTCTTATTTTATTATATATCAATACATTTTTACATTCTATGTGTCACACATCATTTACAGCATTCTTTTTTTTTTTTTTTTTTTGTCAGGGTTAAAGGCTTTCTCTTCAAGACCCTGAAGGTATGTGCACACGTCATGCTCAAGAATGAATCATTTTCTTCTATCTACAGGCACACTATATTGCAGGCATATCTTTTTTTCCCGGTGTGAGGTGGTGGTGTAATTGATTTAAACACAGCCTTGCAACAAATGTGCAGTAAATGGTTATATGATTCATTCACGGTGCCTTTTATGGAGAAAGAAAACACACTGGCACTAAAGTATACAAACCTGGTGGGCTATAAGATATGTTTCATGGAAAAGGTTTCACAAATCTGATTAAATTAAAGTCACTTCTGAGCTTTGGAAAAGAGAAGAAATTGCTTTGTGGCCTAAATAGCAGATAGAGTTCTAATATAACAAATTCCAATAAAAGGGATTAATAAATTACATTTTCTCCTATTTCTCATCATACAAGCAAAACCTGCATATCAAATATTTATATGCATAAGAGTAAAGCACTTGTGTCTGCTAAGTTATGGAATCTAACTGAGGTACAATATGTGTTAGCAGATATGATTTGGGTATACTGGTATGGTCATAAAATTGATGTTCTATAAGAGTTCATAATAAAAAAAATGGGCCCAGTTTTTAGAATTTAGGCAAGGAGTCACTTAGGCTGGAGGCAGCCAAGGTTGTGAACTGCACACTGATCCAAAACTAGTGACAATTTCTTTTCACTGATGAAAACGAAACCTAGAAACAACAGCAGCAGCATCTAGACTAGCTGATCTGGTGCTATTAATGCAGCAAGATGATATAAAAAGCCATATGATGTGCTTTTATGTACACTTAATCTCCAAGGTATTTTAGTAAGGGGTCCATTAAAAAACAACCACTAAAAAGGTCCCACAGTAGCATAATTCAGCAAAACTAATGTTTTTTAATGTCAGCTATGGCACTCATCACTCTGTGGTTTCTACAGTAATCACAGACTGCTCACAGCCCAGTGCTTCAGAGATCGGCCTTGGTCTGTGTTCCCCTGCAGACTCCTACATTTAAAGGAGCATGACCACGTTAAACAGAGTGTGCTGTTTAATGTAAGGTACAGTGCATTAATGTTATCGTATTAGTGCTGGATCATGTTCATTTATCCTGCAGCTATTGCATTTTTGCTGTGGCAGCATGTACGCAGGTATGGTTTAATGACTAGTCCACCTTATTCCTGTTTCCCATCATCTGACTATTTACCTCATGATTCCAAAGAAGGATATTCATTTCCCAAACAGCTTTACCATCATATTATCCAGTTCCCCCCACCACCCCCCCGTCTAAACGTTCCGATAAAGTGAGGCAGGCAAAGTGTAGCAGAAGTGCAGTTCCGCATGCCAATGTAAAAGTGCAAAGATAAGCGTGGGTCCTCAAAATCACTGCCATCTTCTGGCACGGTATCTTCATTTCCTGCTCTAATCCCGAGTGAGACTATAGCATTTGAAAGAGGTGAAATACAGCCGTGTAGATTCAAAATGTAGGACGCTCCATTCCGTGGGTTGTAAATTAGCAATGCACAAAGCATTCAGTTCCACCACAGAGATCCTTTCACTGTCGGTTGCACCTATAATTGGAGGTGCATTATGAAGCTTGTTTCTGGCACCGGGAACCTTAGCTGAAGTGAGATGTCCTTAGAGCGCTGAGGTTCTAATAGTTTTTTTAGTCAGTAAAAAGTAGAAAATGTGTTTGGAAGATGGGAACAGCAGGTGGCAGCAGGAAAGGAAAAAAACCAGAGAGGTAGAGAAAAGAAAGAGACAAAGATTTATCCACCATTAAGACATGGAGTGGGTGATGGAGTACAAAGCGCTTCAGTGACCTCCTTCATCGTCTTTGTGTTTCTCGGTGTGGAGGACTCTCCTGAAAGCTCTGAGGGTGAGCAAGAACCTCACAGGCTAAGACAGGAAGCTGTAGCTCCTGTGGGGCTATTCCAGTTCCCTGTGATGTTTCGATGTGCTTGCTTATTATTTTTTTGCCCCCAAGAGCAAAACATTTACAGGCTATAGATCAACAATAACAACAACAACAACAACAACAATTATTATTATTTTTAATTTTATTATACTTTCAAGTTAATAGTATACCTAAAGCATTTCATTTGGCCTTAACAGTAGTTAGTGAGAATGTAATTTGTTTGATGACAAAATAAAAGTAATTATTGCTGAAAGGGTTTAAGCTTTCTCTAGCTGCATGGTATAGCCTGAGCAGCCAGCATACCACTATTTACAACTTTGGAAAATGTTGAGACCACTGCAAATTAGTTTATTTAATCAGAATGGATTAGTTAATTTAATTGAATTAATTAGTTTATAATTAGTTTATTTAATCAGAAACTGTTCGGTTTCTCTGGTTTTACATTTACATTTTTGTTTTATTCTCTAAAGTAATGACAATATTTCTTCAAAATTCCAATTAATAACATTGTCATTTTGCAACATAGCATATAACATAGCAGTTATTTGCAGAAAATAGATTGTGTTTTAAGACCTCAGATAATGCAAAGAAAACAAGTTCATATTCATTTTTAAACAACACAATACTAATGCTTTAACTTAAAAAAGTTCATAAATCAATATTTGTTGGAATAACACTGATTTTTAATCACAGGTTTCACACATCTAACTGCTCGTTAAATAAGGATCAGTTCACCTAAGCAGGACCTCATTCAGTAGAGTGTAGTGCAATTCAACAGGAACAAAATGGCTGACACACATGAAGAGGTGCTGATTTAAGAAAAATCTGGAGTGGTCTCAAAATTTTTCCAGTGCTGTATATGTCCACACTATTATTTCTTAGGGAGCCTCTCCCAGCCCTTACGCTTGGCTGCCACTGGGTGGAGCTACTCCTCTGCCATTCATGCGTGTGTGCACACACATGTAAATAGACAAATGGGTGCAACCATGTATTGCATCTCTGCTGCTTTTCTCTTCTCTCTCTCTCTCTCTCTCTCTCTCTCTCTCTCTCTCTCTCTCTATATATATATATATATATATATATATATATATATATATATATATATATATATATATATATATATATATATATATATATATATCTGTCTTTCACCCTGGCACTATTTTATTTCAAGTGGTTTCACTGAAGCATTGGGTACAGGGATGGCCTTGCACACTTTCATGACTTCAGCTAACATAGCTCCTCTTTTCACAAAAAAATGGACATGTCCAAGGACGTCCAGCGAAACCAAGGCTCATCTGCGGCAGATGAAGTAGATGCCAATGGGTTAGCCTCGTCCCTACTGGACCTCATCTTCTGGGTTTCAGCTGCTCAGGGACAGAGGCCAATGGATGGCTCACTTGTACTGAAGTACACATGGTACCCTGAGAAACGGTATGCTTTGGAGTGAGGTTCTTCCTCTAATATACATTAATAGAACCGTTCGTCAGGAACGCACTCTCCAGAGACCAAATTTTCAGTAAAGATGGCGGAATTTATATAGGAAAGTGGGAAGGAGCTATATTTCTAGTAGGGTGCAGTCACTGTAGGGAGGTATAGGAGTAAGGTGGTGGCTTGTTTTGTGTTTGGGGAGCCTGTCTGTTTCTAAGTCATAGTTCTCTGTGTTGGCAGAGAGGAAGAAAAAAAAGTGATACTGAGAAAAAGAAAAGTGTCAGTATATGTACCTCCATGTGTTTCTCTCTCTCGGTCAGAGCCTGTTGGTGTTTTATGATTTGGCTACTCTGCCTTTGACCATGTGTGCTGGCTCGACCCGCAACCATGGTTCTGGTTGCTGAAACTGGGTGTGGTGGTGGGTCAGCACCTTGGAAGAGTGCACAACAGCTCTGTGGCTACTCGGACCTTTCCAACACCAAACAGCCCGGTACATCACCAAAATATATAAGGCACAATATCAAAGATTATAAGATGGAAACAACATTATTAAGACACTGCAATAACAATACTTTGTATATAACAAATATATAACATAATATATAACAAAGTAATAACAAAGCCACTTTCCATGAACAGCAGCATAGTACTGGGTCTGCGTCTTGATTCTAGTCTGAGTCCAAAGTGCAGTGCAGTCTAATGGCCTTACAGCCTGGGGGTCAAAGCTGCTGTAGTGTAGGTAGATAGGAGGAGGTCAGCTGGGGTCAGATGATCAGAGTTTTCTCCATACTTCCACTTTGCATCAGTGTCCCATATATTACCAAGGATATGTTGAGATAAGGCCATGCCAGTGATGTGTGTGAACGGCAGGGACAGGATTCGTTATTGGGTTTCATTCTCACAGTTTCAACATGGCAGCTTATGTGAAATAGAAGTGCTCTGAGTTAAAGCCGAGGTCTCAGGTTGGTCTAACGCACATGTGGGACAGGAAACATCTCCAGGTGCTGTTCTTATACTTGTTATTTGATTATACTCAGCAATAAAGGTTCACGTGAGATGGATAAATTGTTGAGACTATTATTTACATGAGGATTTGCATGTTACCTAACTACTTCTGCCTAACTAACCATATTCATTTTGTCTCTGCCAACTTCAACAAAATATCTGAGGGTTTAGTAACTAAAAAGGACAGAATGACCATGAGTGATATGATCTTACAAAATCACTTCATCTATAATACTAAAAGTGACTGCAGTCATTCAGGTTTCATGCTAAACATTGTGCAGTACGGTAGAGCTAATGATTTAGAATCAGGTGAACTTGTTTTTGTATGGCTCAACTTTTGGGAGTAACTTTTAATGTTCATTTATGCATTCTGCACAAGTCTAATACAAAACATTATGAAAGCAAGAATAATTATTAGTCCATTTATTTTAAAGTACTTGACAGATGTGGTAGTAGATGTGTTGATGATATTCCTGATCGATGATTAAAGTGGAAAGTCATAAATGCC